>NW_004524599.1:10395004-10471191 GCF_000260255.1 Octodon degus
AAACAAAAACAAAATAAATACAAATTCTCATGAAAACAAACTGAGGGAATTATCTATTTACTAACAGTTTCCCCAAAATTAATAGTTCAATTCATTAAGAATGAAGAAAGCTGGGCATGGTTGCACACATCTGTAATCCCAGCACTCAGAAGGCTAAGGCAGGAGGGTTACTGTGCATTTGAGGCCAGCCTGGCCTACATAGCAAGACTTTGTTTTAGTAAAGAAAAAAAAAGAATGGAGGAAACCACACAACAGAGTTAGAAAATTTCTAAAAAATAAAAAGATTAGAATATTTTAGTACAACCTTACAGAAAGGAAAGGATGGGAAACAAGAAAGAATGAAAAGTTATTACTTATTATTTGTTCACTTCAAAGCAGATAGATAGATATCACTCACCCCTACCCCATAAATATGTATAATTACTACGTGATAATTGCAAATATAATGAAAAAATGAAAGAAAGAAAGAAGTCTGAGGAAAAAAGTATGATGTATAGTAATAATAACTAAGGTATTTGTAAAGACATTGTGCTCTTTTAATTAATAGCACAGACTCTAAAAACAGAATGTATCTTTCATTTTATCATTTGTCAATCCAATTATATCTGCTTAGGGAATTTTCTCGAGAATCTCAAGTTCTGCATCTATAAACTTGAAGTAATAAAAGAGTCTACATCAGTGAGTTATTGTAGGAATAAATGAGAACCATGGCACACCATTATTCCTGGTGCTTGACAACACTCAGGCATTACCTGTAAGCTAATCAGCATTCAAGGGCAAGGTCCTGAGTCACCCCAGTACTGAAAAAAAAGTACTGAGCAAATTTCCCTTGATCAGTTGTGTTCACTCCCATTAATGAAATTTATACTAATACATCACTATGTGACCGTTTACTATCACTTCTCTGTTATCTTTTACTAGCTCCGACTTTGGACAATTAATTTGATGAGTATGAGGCTCAGTTTGCTCATCCATAAAAGGCGAATAATGCTATTCATTTTTCAGGGTTCTTGTGATGAATTAATGAGTCAACCATGGCAATAATGCTTAAGTAATCCCAAAGATGAACTCTGTCCTTTTACCTAGAGGAGCCACCATGACCCAAACTTCACCATGCGTCAATCTCCTACCACTCAATCTTCTGCAGCACCCTGCACCTCTGTGCTACTGCACCAGTGTGTAGCTTCCCCCAGTCGGTCACAATTGCTTTTCCATTCTTTTTCATCTATATTTAGATGTCATCTTCTCAGTTGCAACTTTCTTGACTACTCTTGCTTCCCAGGACTTCATATCCATATTTGAAGCATGATTTTCCTCCAACATACTACGTGTTTGTAGCACGCTCATTTTTTTTCCTCTTATTGCTAGAATGTATACCTGACGCACACTCAGAGTTTCCCAGAAGAACAGAACCAATAGAAATCACATAACTATACGAGGAGACTTATTAGACTGCCTTATGTAATCAGAGGCTAAACAGTCCTGCAATGGCTACCTGCAGGCTTGAGAGCTAGGGAAATCAGGGACCACTCAGTCCAAGAATTGAAAGCCTCCTACCAACATGAATCAGTGATGCAGCTTCAATGCAATGCCTCAAAGCTTTCTGGACAGTGGTTGGTGCAAGTCCACACTGCAAATCTGAAAATAGGATGGGCATTAACAGCAAGAAACATACCTGCTCAAGAAGAATTGAGTGGGTGCACACATGAGGTTCCTCTTTCTTTTTGATTGGCTCTGGATGCCTGAGTATTGGATGGTGCTGCCCATGTTCAGGGTGGTTCTCCCCAATTTAGCTCACTGATCATATGCCAATTATTTCTGGAAATAGCCTCATAGACATGCAGAAGGGTACTTCACCAATTTTCTAGATGTTTCTCAATCCATTCAAGTTGACAACTAAGATTCACTAGCACGCATCATGAAAGCAGACTTTTTAACTTTTCTTTCATGGCTTTCTCCAGTGGCTAGGACAGTGCCTACTGCACTGCTGATATTCAATAAATGTTAATTGAACAAATTTTTAATGGTCCCATATCAAGCACATATCTTATACACATTTCCTCATCTTTCCTCTGTGCTGTCTGTCTCCTTGAACATCAGTAGATTCTTCCATTCATCCATGCAATTCAAACCATGCTTTATCTTCCAAACATCAGCTCTGAGTCTGTCAGGTCCTTCCATTTAGCTCTCAGTGTACACTCATAACTGGAAGTCATTTCCAGATCTGGATTAAACACTGTACTCAGGATGAGAGACCCGATGTTCTGAGTGATTGTCCACTGAGTAATCCAAAAGGCAAAAGAGACTCCTGCCTAAAGAAGAACTCTGAACAGCAGGAAACAAATGAGAAGGGAAGGGAACGTGAAGGCAGCAACACTTGTTCTTTGCCCCCTCCTACTCCTAGTAAGCCACTGGGCGATACACCTCCCACTAGGCAGACGCACTTGCCCAGTAACCTACAGTGTGAAACAAGAACCAATACAATGATAAATTTGTTACATTACTTCCCGTCACTGTTTATTCCTCTCATCACCCTTCGTTTTCACCTTTATTTCTTCTAGGCTTGTATTTTTCAAGTCCAATGCCCCTGTTGTAATCTTTGTCTTGAAATCTATTTTCTGAAAAAACCTGCACTGAGGGAGTCTTTGATGTTTCTGTTTGTTTGGATTCATGCAACTAAACTGCAGTAGATACCGGGTAGGTAAGAACACACTGGCTACAGTCTAGGTGACAGGAGTCAATATAAGCCCGGTGAGGGTCCCAAGTGTACCATTTCCTATCACATGAGTTGGGCAACTTATTTAATCTTTTGGAGCCTTATCTTTTTGAGGTATACACATTCTACTTCATCCTGGGGAAATGGCATAACACAGTACAAGGTCTAACACACAGCAGCTGTCCGTAAAACTAAAGAAACAGAAAAGGCGTAATACATTAAGTCTTCACAACAATCAAAGGTGCTGTGGTGAATAACTTAGAAGAGAGGAACTCTAAACATGAGATTTCCTGTATACTACTGAATCCAGCTGACATCCATGGCTGCTGCTCAGACTCCAGGCGCTTGGGGCTGCGTCCATCTGCAAGTGAGACGACAGTGAGGCAGGCGCACTAGAAGAGCGCATGCTTGCTAGTTGCTACTTTATGACACGAACGGTGCTAGAAAGGCCCAGGGACACAGAGCCATTCAGTTTGGGAGGCTTCCATGGTAGAGTTACTTTTCTAAGCAAGGGATTATTGCACTAAAGTTTATGTAATCTCCACCACACTTTTGTTTTGTTTTGGTTTGGTTTTCAGCAGATAATAGTAATTTATAGAGAGAATGCAAGATGTCTCAATGCACACATTCACAGTGCTCTCTGTTTTACTTATAAAATGTAGCATTTTGTTTTACTACAAGGCTGTATCACATAATGTTCTTAGTTGTACATATTCTAATAAAATCTAAACTATACAAATCTATAGTTCACTTGAAAAGACAAATGGTGTCTAAGACACAACATTTTTCATTACAATAGTTTATAATATATCACTAATGAACTTATTAATCCAAATAGAGGTAAAACTTATGCAAAAGTAATTACTGCTTGGTTTTGGCCTGCCATCTTGATTTCTATTTAAGCCTGAACATTTTTTACGGTAAACTACTCAACATGCAAACAGAAGTTAGAACAGTAAAACATAAAATCAGTACTGAAATGTGCTAACATTGATTAAGAATGTATAACTGAATTACCCAGTGGAAATGAACTCCTAAACATAGTAATCAAAAGATCCCATTTTATTTCAAACAAAAACATTCATGTTGTCAACCACATTTTTAAGATAAGACAATATTTCATTGTTCTAGAATTCAACATGTTCACTGTTCATCTTTTTCTTCTAATTTCCCTTCTAACAGGTAGTTACAGACACGAGAAAGATATACCTATTTATTTAAGTACAGCTAACACACACATAGAATTTTTAAAGGTGTTTGTTTATACCACTGCAGCCATCAGTTGTTTCCATGTACTCTTTGAAGCACAGAGACATTTAAATAATGGAAGTAGGAACACTTCTGTGGTATAAATATATATTGCTAAGTAAACATTATATATACATAAGATACATTCATAGCACTAAGTCTTGCTTTTAAAAGAGCAAAAGTAAGGACAGTGCCTTCTGGCTCAGTTTTTTAAAAAATGTGATTTCCATAATGAATCATGTTTTTCTTTATTGACTTCCCATTCAAAACCCAGACAATAAGATCAAACTTTCATAAACTAAAGAAAACTAGGAAGTAGCCACACCATCAGAAACTCAATGGACTCCACAACAATGAATGCTAAAGAGTCAAGCATCATAATAAGGGAAATGATTCTTTATTTAAGCTGCTCCATTTTCAACATTCATCAGAGAAAGAGAGAAGTTCCATTAGGGTTTTATGGATGTAACTAGATCTGCTTTGACATTCTGGAGGCTGCCTGGGTATGGTAATGTTGTCATTACTGTGAGTAGCTGTAGGCTTCTAAAGACTCGCTCTGTCTGTTGTTTATCACCCTATGGAGATTAATCTCTAAACAATAATCTTCTGCTACTGTTAACCTTAGATTTGAACTTTTTAGTTCATCAAGAGAGAAAGGGCAGGCTTCGGAATGGCAGAGAAAATATCTAAATGTATAAATAAAACCAAACCGACCACCTACAATGTCTTCATCTTGAAACAAATCAAAAGTTCTGTGATACAGCATTATTTTCTCTACCTTTTATTCACTCTCCGGAATTATCTTCTGCTAACCACAAAAAGAGTCTCAATTGGGAACAGTCCAAAAAATTCATGGAAATGCTTTTTTTCTCCTTTTCTCTTTTTTCACCCAAGTTTCGCCCAAATTCGACCATGATTGCAAGCCAGTGCTATGTTCACAGCAATTTGTCTTTCTACATCACTTGTTTCTAGGTGATAAATATGCCATTTGCAAATTAGCATGGCATTTGTGCAGTTAATTATACCGGTTAGACAGTATTTCAATGGCAATGTAATTTTCACATATATATATATATATATATATATATATATATACTAAATTGGAAATCTTCATAAACATATAACATATGCATTAAATTTTGTAGACATTGCTAAGTGGAAATCTCAAAAGGAACACATTGTAGGAAAAGCAACGAAAGCTTTAAAGAAGGGATAAACTTTATTACCCTTCAAAAAATGCCTAGAAATAAGTAAACGGAACATAGCTGTCTTCCAAATTGAACAGAATCCTGCAGAAACTCCAGGTTGCAGGTATTACGTAATGTAAAAGAAACCTGAAATAATGATATTTGATGGATTATTTCAGGCTCAACTATATTATATATTAATTGCAGCATAGGCTTATCAATCCTGTATCACTCTTATTTGTATTACATTAAATAACTTCTAAGCAACCGCCAAAGTTTCTGATGTTGATATCATCTCCCTTTATCTCACATTTATATCTGGCTTGATTCTCTTCATATCAATTTCCTATGATGAATTAAGAACATAAAGTGCTTATTAGCCTATTCTCACAGAGCTGCCTGAACTCCAACAAAATAATCCACTGTTCAAATTTTACTTTTATTTTTGGAGTCAGTTAAACTACATCTAAAATATGCATGCACTGACTTTTAGAAGATGTAATTGTGATATTAAATTTTATTGAAATTTCTCAGGTCCTGATTTGTGTACAGGCTTGTGCGCTGAGTTCCCACGAAGCAGTAAAACGTTTAAAATACTGTCTGTGCAAATGCAAAATTTATGAATTCACACATCTCTGGTTGATTTATGTGAAATAATAATGCACTATTTAATGCTTAAACATGGCTAGGAGCAATGCTGGGCTATCAAGATGTACAATGGAATAATAGATTTATAAGATGGATAACCTTCTTGCCTAGAGAAGCTTGTTTAAAGGTGTTGTACAGATATATTAAACTATATGTAATTTTATACTAACTTAATGCTGTAGGCCTATACTGCAAGCAATAAAAGATTACAGCCATGGCATTTGCAATAATAAAATGATCTGGCTATTCAACATAAGGTATCTGAGGATTAAAAAGAGGTAAGGAACTTGTTTAAAACTTTTGTCCCTTTTCATTCATTGCTCTTTACAAAATATTTCTTTTTCCTTTATGTGGCCAACATAAATCCGTGGGCCTGCGCTTGTCACTCATCGCAGAACTGAGGGAAGAGTTTTGTGAGGACAGTAATTGGATGTTGCCCACAGGCCTCGGGCACATTTAGTTGTCACCTGCTTTGCTTGGAAAATTAACTAAAAACTTATTAAGATGAAATATAAGTGAGAACTTCACTTGGTAGTTCCCTGGTTGTGTGCTCTATGTGTTACACTGTGTGTGTATCTTTTAATAGGGGAAGAAAATCTTTTTAAATATAATCTCTTTTAAAAGAATCAAAGTGTTCCCAAATCAAAACCTTAACCCAATTCATTTTACACCAACTAACAGAGTTACAAACTTTTAAAAGCATAAGAGGAGGACTGGCTCTAAGGACCTAGAAATCAATCCTGAATTTTCAAGTTACATTTCAAAAGCCCCAATAATAATCAAATAAAATTTTGATGACATTTTCCAAATACCCATGAAAAATTTTTCCTCTAGCTTCTAACAGTTCATTGAATGTCTATGGCTACAATGGCTATTTAAGACAAGGTTTTTAAAGCTTGACAGGGATATGAATTACATGAATTTCAAGTCAGCTGTATTTGTCAGGAAATAACCCGATCACATATTAGCCATCAAGTGTTCAACTCCCTTTCTGTGCATACAGTTTCTAAAGAGCAAAATTTCAACAGCTATTGTTAATGGTATTTCAGCAACTTTTATTCCCTATTTACACATACAGTGGAAACATATAATTAAGAAATAGCTCCGTGCTGAAATACCATCTTTTGTGGGGCTCTAACTGTTGAATGATTTTCAACATTGCCCTTAGGAAGCGTGTAAAATATCTGAACAGTCAGAAATCTAGCAACTGGTTGAAACTTGTCAAAATATGTGGTCAGTCCCAGTTTTGAAAAGCCAGAATGTACCTTGGTGTCCTTTGCAACAAAGTTTCCTGCCGACGTCTGCCTCGTGGCTTGAGACGTAATCAACTTCAACACTGCGGAAACCGCTCAGTGTAGTTTCCTTTCTAAAGAGGAGATGGCAGAGCCAGGTCTGTGGCACTGTTCAACTAGATCACTAACAAATACACATGGATTTATTCAGAAAAGCATTAATATCAGTACGAACAGTATATTAAATTTGACTTTTAAAAAAAATCTTTTATTTATTTATGTGGTACAGCATCTCCAAATGTGATTTTTTAAAACCGGTGTCTATTTGAATATTTTGGACTGAAAGTTACAATCCTTTCAGATGCTCAAATGGCATCAACATAAATAGCACAGCCTCCTCCATCCTATCCCATTTGCAGTATTTTATATCTTTTTGCCTGCTTTATTTTTATTATTTTTTTGTATTCTTAGGGAAGGGTCTACAGGGTGTTCAGGGTCTTACTACTAGATCGGACTCATAGTGATCCACCTGTTTACAGCCTCCCAAGAGCTGGGATTACAGGCAGGCACCACCATGCCCAGTCTCAATTGCCGTCTCAGCGCGCACCAAGGGCAGAGACGGCATGGCAGGCCCAGGGATTGAACCCCCCGCCCCTGTGCCTGCTTGCAGGTGCTTTAATCAGCTGAGTTATGTGGCGGACCCTTGCCTGCTCTATTTTTTGTCATAGTATGTCTACTATCCAAACTATCTGACCTGCCATGCATACCTGTGCTTCTATATTTATTGCTTGATCCCCCCCGACACACACATACACACACGCACACACACACGCATGCGCGCACACACACACACACACACACACATATACTAAAACTACTTAAGCTTTCTGGCACAGGACCCAGCCCCATCCTGTTTCTCTGCTCTGCTCCTGTAGCTGGGACACACTGGAGGGCTGGGGGCGATCAGACAGTAAATACACATCACGGACCAAGTGGTTTCCCTCTTTCACTAACTCTTAAACCTTGTGCAACTCACTGACTTCTTCAGTGTTTCTGTCCCTTTTGAACTTCTATTATGAAGTAATTGAGCAAAATAATGTCTCAGCTCTTTCGGCTGGAATCATTCTAATTTGATTAAAGTATTTTAATATCATGCATAGACCTTTCTCTCTAAATTAGAGAACGTTTCCATAAATTCCTTTAGACAAATACTGATATCCGCAACAGGACCAGTGTTAGTTATCCTCCGTATTAAAGCTAGAAGAAATGTTTTATTTTTTTTTTCTTTTTAAAAGTTCAAATCTGTAAGGCAGGCCAGACAGCTCAGCGGATTAAAGCACCTGCTTAGGCAGAGCCCAGTGGCCTGGGTTCAACCCCCCGCGTGCCATGCTGGACCCGCCCCTGCGCGCACTGAGATGGTGACTGAGACTGGGTGTGGTGGCACATCCCTGTAATCCCAGCTCTTGGGAGGCTGTAAACAGGCAGATCACTATGAGTCCGATATAGTAGTGAGACCTTGTAGACCCTGTACCAAATACATAACAAGAAACAAAAATAAATAAATAAAATACAAATTCAATCTGTGTTTATCACTCCATTTTTTAACAAATGTGCTTGTTGTTCCCCGGTGCATATCTATCACCCTTCCGTGCTTTGCCGCACCCTGATGAAGCCGGGCCTGTAAGCTTTTGTCGTGAGCTGGTAGGTGCACTGGTGCACAACGTGGGTAGAAGGCAACAGACAGTGGAGACGGAAACGCTGTCTTTTCCTCACTTCGTCCCGTCCTGAAAGTCCTTTCTTCCCTGCTCCCTGCAGTGCCACCCAGGATGTGGGACACCGGTAGTGCTCGGTCACCCGATAAGATTCAGCAACTGCCCTCTGGGCAGCATCCCGTCAGCTCCGCTGTGCCGGTGCCGGCATCCCAGAGTGGCTGGCAGGAAACAGAGCACGCACTTGCCCGGAGAGTTCCGCCCGTGTCCTAGCGGGTTCTCCGGTCAGCTTCCCTGGCAAGCGCCCAACAGGAGGCTTCCTCGGTGCTAGTCAGCCGCACCTCAGGGAGCTTCTCCTTCATCCGCCGAGCGGCAGAGACCACACCCAGCTCCGCCCTTCCCAGGGCATCTGCCTGCGCCAGAGCCATCAGCTGCACCCTTATCTGTCGCTGTACTCCCACGTGCTCCTTAGTACTCCATAATTAATTCCTACCTGTTAATAAATGATTCTTTCTGTAAATTTTGAAGAAACTTTACTTGTTCTGATTATTTGATGTTGTTTGTTTTGTTTCCTCGCTAGATCCTGAATGACACGGTGATTCTTGATTTTTTAATAAAAATTAACATATATGCTATTACACTAATATCTATATTTGCACTTTGTAAAGTTTTGGAAGCTTTTGTAAGTTTGAGACTTGTTATTACCTATGCTGACAAAAAAACTAAAATATCTAAAGTCTAAAAGTATATTTCCTTAGTTTCCAGTTTTGTGCATGGGGAATGTTTTAAAAAGAAAGATGGGTTTCTTTCTTCAAGAGCAATAGAAGAAAACTGAATTTAATAAGCACACAAATCCCTAGATTCTAGTTTTGTTTATTATAGCGGATAAAAATTGATCCGTAGGAAGCCGCCATGCAGATCTCGCCACCCCTTACACATGGCTGGGCGCGAGTGTGAACATGGAGCCAGGCCCAGCCACCGCTGGGAGCTTGACCAGGCTTAGGCACGGGTGCTTCCCAGTTAGAATACCGCCTTTCACAGACCCCACAGACCGTATGGGATGTTACATGCTTTAATGCAAAACGTAGAATAAGCCTTCATGCGACGAAGATTTTTTTTTCTCCTCTTAAAAGAACTCTTTTCAGTTGCATAGCGTACAAATTATGACGATTCCTGTCTTAGTTACTTTTTATTCATAGCTGGGACAAATACTCGACACCAAAAATGAAAGAAGGAAAGGTTTATTTAGCTCACAGTTTGTGGAGGTTTCAGTTCATACTAGGCTGGCTCTAAGCCAACTGACCGCAGTTCCTGGCGGCAGAAAACAATAAATAGCAGAGGAGGAGCGGCAGCCGGGGGCGGCGCCCATCTAGCCTCTCTCTCTTCCTTCTGTGTTTACTGCGAAAACCCGCAGCTGCGACCAAACACGGGGACTGCTGCAACAAAGCGGGGCAGAGCAGCAGGCAGCCCTCCTCAACTCCTTTATATACACTTTTTGTGCTGGGTCACTCGGGGGCAGCCCATGGTCCTGGGGGGGAACAAATTGCATCCCAGGTTGGACCCTGCCCACCTGTAGGGTGGGGGTGCACTCCCCGAACAAATTCAGCCAAGTTAATGTAATGTACAACTGCCACAATTCCCCATCCTTGATTTTCACAAGCTACAAACTCATCAACCTTGCAGTTTAATTTAGCTGAAGAGATAATGTCACCTACCCAACACTCCACACTCTTTAGTTTTCTCTAAAGCTGCACATGTGTGTGCATCGACCATTACAGTCAGAATTATAAACAGAGGCCTACGTTAGCAGTCACATTTGAGAAAAGGAAAGCATAATACTCTTTATCCTTTCACTGCTACTTATTAAATATTTTGAAAGTTTTATCCCTACGGAAACACAAAAGTGGAAAGAAATAGGACAATAATGGAGAATAATTCCCACACTAAGCCATAATGCATATTTCAGGCAGGCTGGATCAGAGAAAAAAGGGAACTGTAACGAAAGAGCCGCCTCTGAACTTGGGTTGTGTGGAGGAAGAGAGTGTTCTTGCCGACAAGCCTGGAGTGTCCCAGCACTGTTATTACCGTCAGGTGGCCATTCCATTTCTTTCTCTGTATGACCCCTGCTATTCCGCATCCAATCCAAGCCCGTCGTGGTGCAAGTGTAAATGCTCAGATCTGGGGAGAGTAAGTCCAGGGTTACTTGGTTAATGGCTGGACCCAGGGTTACTACACTCAGAACTGCAGATCTTGTCCTCAAAATGAGCACAGAAATCCTGGAGCTTGGGCTTCCTCTTTGCCCCTAAGGCCAGCCTCCCCCACCTTCAAGCAGAACCCCACTGCCAAGATGTGCACACTGCTGCAGTCCCTGTTGCAGCCATTTGTGGCTGTGAGACCGCTGAGCAGTAAGAGGTAAATAGAACCTGTGTGTGGATTCCAAGAATTACTCTTAGATAATGTAAGTATAAAGGGATAATGTCACCCAACCAACATTACACACTCTAAATTGAGAAAGAGGCTTGCCTCTGTCTAGCACTCGGATGTTTCTTACCGGTTTAATCATAACAACTGTCATCCTAATAGTTATCTTGCACCCTGAAAGAAGGAAAACGGGTCTCTAACATGGCAGAGCCACATTACCAGCCTTGGGCTGCTTACCTCAGGACAGGAATTTTCTTGCTTAAGTCATTAATAAGAGCATACAGCCCATCCTAACCCTAACTGGTACTGAGAAAGTTAGTTCCATAAATCTTGTGATCACTCCCTTAAGCTAAAGAACAAATCTTTCTTTCTGTGTGACAGATTCAACCAAAGATTGAGACTTTGCTACTCCAAGTAGGGCCCGCTAGCTGGCTGCAGCTACATAGGTTACAAGTTTAATAGAAACTCAAACTCTCCTCACAAAACCTGAATCTGCACATTTACAGGATTTTGCAGGGACACATATACACGTGTAAATCTGAGAGGCACAGGTTTAAAATAACAGAGTTCCAGTGAGTTCTGCTGAGTTCTGCCTATAGCATCAGCCACTGAATGTCACAGGTATGAGCAATTTCTTTGCAGAGATCTTCCCCTAAAGATCTTCCCACAAATAATGTGGACTCTGCCAACACATCCAAATTCTACTTCAAGAGTGATAATCATTTGTAGATAGCTATCAGGTGAAGCTCTATATTTAAAATTTTACAACCATCAAAATATAATTGTAGGCATAATTTTCCCTTGTCTCAGGAAGCTCGAGGAGCACAAAATGTCAATGATAAATTTGAACACCAGGAAATATTAGTCTGCTTTACTTTTGTTACATGATAATCCCTTGTAGAAATAGGCATATTTTAATTGAGAGACTTATTTCTTAACCCCAATATGGGATGTTTTCCACATACTGTCATGTATTTGTACAAAAGGAGGCAAAAGCCCTCTACAATGGCTTGAGATATCTTCAAGACGTCAGATTAATTTGACTTGGTCATGCAGCAAGCCACAGAAAGAAATCAGACCACTGTGAGTCCTGACTCTGAAACATGTCTTCAAAATGACTGTGGTGTAGGATGAAGACTGAAAGTTATATAATGTTCATTTTAAGCAAGTAACTGAAAGCATGAAAAATAAAATTCCGACTGAAGCGTTAACTGATATCTCATATAGATATTAAAAATAATTTTTATTATCTCAAATAGAGTAAATATTCAAGGATGGGCACTGATAAATAAACTAGAAAGAGCAGCTCCTCAAAGAACTGAGGACCTTCTCATCTGTACTGACTTTTGTTTGGGGACACGGTGCTGATTTTCGTTGCTTTTCATGATGTACCATGCAGCTGTGGTTCATGACATGCAGGAACTCAAGCTAGACAGACTGAAGGTTACAATCCAAGATTTTCAAGTGCAAGTGTAAAGAGAGTAGTATACATTTCCTACATAGTTTTCTGATTCTTTATTTAATATAACTAACAGGTAGCAAATCCCCGTATTTAACCTGCACAATGTAACAACTGTAGATGCATGTAGATACCCACTCAACCAGCGTCAAAGCAGGGAGTGTATTGTGTCTCCTCAGCCCCGAGAATTCCTCCCTCAGCTTTGCAACCCCACCCACTTACACCCGCATTCCCTGATCCCTCGCTGGAGAAAACTATTGGTCTGCTTCCCATCACTTGATTAGTTTGAATTTTCTACTAACATGTGCCTAGCTTCTTCCTCAAGCATAATGTTTCAGATGACCACCCACATTGTTGCACGAATCAGTGATTGCCTCTTTTTCTTGCTGAGTAGTATTCCTTTACCAGGATAAACCCAAAACTGTTCCTCTGTTTACCTGGTGATGCATCTCTGGGATGCTTCCAAATTTTAGCTTTTAAAAATAAAGTTGTTGAGACTATTTATGTAAACATATTTGTGTTACATACATTTTCACAACTTCATGGTCTAACGTCTGGGACTTATTATTTTTAAGAATGTCATGCAGCTTTATTCACAATAATCAAGACGAGAAGCATCTCAGATTTCCATCAATGGGACAATGGATGAACACAATGTGTGTGTGTATGAGACAAAGTGCTCCTCAGCAATTTAGAAAGGCCCTCTGCTGCATGCTGATTGGTGATGGCCAGGGTACAAACTTCTAAATTAGCATGGGCCCAATTCAACATGGCTGGATGCCCAAAGCCACAGCTTATCTTTATCTTCCCCATGACAACTTCCTCCTTCTTCCCCAATCCAGCCCTGGATACAACTTCCTGTCACCTTTCCCACACACACAAGGGAGCCCAACCAGCTCCTTCAGCATGGCTGAACCTGACCCTCAAACTCTACCCCAAGCAAAAGTCTGTACAGTCTCATCCTCCCTGTTTCAGGCCAGAGGATCTTCCCATCTCCCTTCCCTTCATCCTCTCCATGTCTTCAGAGTTAATAAAAGCTCCTCACCGTGATCTCTGTTTCTCTGCTGTGCCACCACCTCCACTGATTAAACCTGACACACGAGAGGACTGTGTCTCAGAAATATTATGCTAGAAATGGAGTGAAAAATGATGTCGGTGTACAACCTCCGAATGATATAGGGGAAAAATGATCTCCTAACCTCAAAGGTACCTGGGACAAGTTCGCAAAGAATGAATTTTAGGAACAAATGGAGGTTATGAGCAGAATATATTTATTGGGGGAAAAGAAAGCTCCTGTCCAAGAGACTGGGACTTATTTTCAAGAAACTGCCTGAATATTTTCTCATTTTAAACCCACCTGCAACACACTAGGGTTCAAATTTCTCCAGCTCCTCCCAACCCTACTGTCATCTTTTTCATCATATCATTTTGGTGAATGAGTAATTGTGCCTCAGTATAATTTTAATTTACTTTTCCCAATGATTCTGTTTAGCATATTTTCTTATGTTTATTTTCCATGCATGTATCTTTTGGTTTACTGTCTGCTCAAATTCTTTAACCTTCCAATCACCATTTGCTTTATTATACTGCATTTAAATAGTTGTTTCAATATCCTGAATATAAATCCTTTATCAAATATGTGCTTTACAAATACACATTTCTAGTTTGAGGCTAGTTTTACATTCTCTCAGTAATGTCTTTCAATTAGATAACCTTCTTAATTTTGATGTAGGCCACTCTAGCTTTTCTTTCTTTTTCTGGATTGTGTTTTTGATGTATCTAATCATAGCCTAGCTTAAGATCATAAGAGTGTTTCCTAGATTTTCTTCCAGTTTTTTTTTTTTTTTCATATTTTAGGTTTAGGGCCCATTTCAAGTTAAGATTTACATGTTGCAGTAGATGGTTTCTTTTTATCTCTCCTGCTTTATTTTGCATATGCAGAGCTATCTAATTGTTCCAGCATAATTTGTTGGAATTAGTATCCCCTTTCCACTAAAATCATTTGACTATGTAGCTTTGAGCATGTTTCTGGATTCCTTGCTGTGTTCTAGTTGTCTGTTTCTCTATCCCATCTCAGTACAACATTGTTAATTATTGCAATAAATATTGAAAACAAGTAACAATTCCTCTAACTTTGTTTAATCTGTTCATAGATGTATTTCTTATTTGTGGTTCCATATATTCTATAAATAAACTTACTAAGATCTACTAAATAACTATTGGAATCTGTATTGGAATTTAATTGAATTCATAGATCAATTTAAGAAAAATGGTATTTTAAGAATATTGACTAGTGCCAACCATGAGCGTAGATCATCTTTTTTCACAATGGATCTTAAGGGAAAGCATTCAAGCTTGTAGCTTAATGACTGATGTTAACTGTAGGTGTTCACAGATTCCTTTCTCAGGTTTCATATATCCCTTTATCAGGAATGTCTCTTTTAGTCAGATGTCTCTAAGAATTATCAGAAGAAATGTATAATTTTTGAAGGTTTTTCTAGTGTCAAGAAGATCATGTGGTTTGTTGGTTTGCTTTTTAATTTTTAATTAATATTTTGACTTACAATTACTTCCCTTTAAATGTGAAATGAAATCTACAGTCCCAGGATTAAATACACTTGAACAAGTTATATTTCCCTTTTGAAAAAAAAAATCAATGGATTCTGTTAGGAAAAGTCTGTTAATTCTTTTTTACTTATGTCCTTGACAGTTCTTCTCATATCTTTCTAAATAATGCCTTTTATGAAAAATAAATTGGTAAGTGATCTCTTACCCTCTTCCACCTTCTGGAAGTGTTTGTGTGGACTTACTATTCTCACTAGTGAAGCCACTTCAGTGTAGAGTTCTTTTTGCTTTGTGCATATTGAGGGGTGGATTTTAAACTAATGGTTTATCAATTTTATTCATTCTTTCAAAGAACCAACTTTTCAATTCTTTGATTCTTTTTATTGTTTTCTTAGTCTCAATTGTGTCAGTTTCTACTCTTATGTTTATATTTCCTCTCTCATATAAATTTTGAGTTTGAGTTATCCTTCTCTTTTGAAAAGTTTGAGGTTCAGCATTACATTGTTTACTTGAGCTTTTTCTGTTTTCCTGATTTGAGAGTCCATCAAAGTCCATACATTGAGGAGTGGATAAAAACATGTGGGTTTTTTAAAATAATGGATTGCTACTCAGCTATGAAAAGGAATAAACTCAAACTTTTTCTAGGTAAATGGATGCAACTTAAAACTATATTCATAAAATAAATCAGATTCATATGTGTAAACACTGCATTGTCTCGATAGTGTGAGAAATTGAACAAGTAAATAAGATCCAAAATGTACAATAGATGTTGTTGATTGTGAAGAAACTATTTAAAAAAGAAACTAACGGGGGAAGGGAAAAGGAAGGAAGAGAAAAGGGAAAATACACACATCTGCATGTGTGTGCACACGCACACGCACACGCACACTTAAGATAGCTAAGATAGTTACACAGCTGGCTTCTCTTAGTTCATTGAGAAGAATGACTTGTGCTAATATTGTATAGACATGATTTCAGGCCTATATCTTGTGCTCTGTGTAACTATTTTGAAGACAACAATATGCTGTGTATTAATTATTATTACTCTATTAGCCTGATTTGAAACTCTTTTTATTGTATTTCTATTTTTCTTCTTCTCTTCATAAAAAAGAGAAAATGTGATGGGGGATAAGAAAAAAGAAAAATCAGAAAGGCAATAGATATAGATATAGATATAGATATAGATATAGATATAGATATAGATCCACAAGACAGTTAAGATAGTAATAATGGTAATTTCTCTTAGTTCATTGAAAAGAGATGTGTGTGCTGATATTGTTTGGACAAGATTTCCTGCCTCCATATTTTATTCTAAATAACTATTATGCAGACAACAATATGAAATATAAGAATTATTATTATTGTCTTATTAGCCTGTTTTGAAATTGTTTTATTGTGATTTTTACTTTTTTCTCTTTAAAATAAAAAGAACTGCATCCGTTTTAGCTCAGCTGCCAAATTTACTGACATACAGTTATTTATAATATCCACTTACTGTCTTTAAAACATGTAGCATCTGTTTCTACATCAATACAAAATTTCTAATGTTGATCATTTGTGTTATTTTTTAGGTGATCAGATACAGGTTCAGATAAAGAACTGTCTCTAAATAATCTCATCAATTTTCTCTTTTTGAAATTTAATCTCTCGCAAAACAGTCATTACTTCCTTATGCTTGCTTACTCTTCTTTTATTGTGCACTATGACTAGCCTCTTAAAACAAACTCAGAAGTCAGTAATTAAGACTTTTTTCTCATACAGACCTTCATAGCTATATGCTTTTCTCGAAGCATTGTTTTAGCTATGACACACAAACTTCTATATATTGCATTTTTATTTACATTCAAATTTCACTTTTGCTTTTTCTATGACCCACTTTTTACTTTGACCTATGTGAAATTATATTATTTGATAATATGCTATATTATAGCTTTTCCTTTAAAAGTCAATTATAAATAAAATGAACAAAAATAAAATTATTTACATTTAACCACATACAAGGGCTGATCATGAAATACTGGATGTTAATTTTTTTAATGATTACTGTGAAAGACACAGTATCATTAGTCCTCTTCAATATACTCAACAGGTACGTGCTTCAGATACACTTACCTCAACTTTCTTGCCGCTTGTGGAAACAGTTCTGGAAGCTGTCTCTCATGAGCATCTTCACAATGTGATCAGATACACAGTGAGGGCTATTTCTGAGTGTCAATCAATGAGAAGGCAGGACCATAAAGGCAGAGTGTTTCCTCATCCACCTTATTCACTAAATCTGGCACCTTGTGACTTCACACTCTTTTGTGAAGTCAAAATGACCATGGAATGCAAATGATTTGAAAGGATTCAGGACATTAGAGCTGCCAACACACCTCGCCTAGTGACCCTCATGAAAGAGGACTTCCACAATTGCTCCAGAAAGTGGCAAACAGGATGGGGTGTGTGAATGAACTGAGGCCGACTATAGTGAGCCCTTTGTTGTCTTTGTCTCAATCCAGAAAATTTATATGGTAATCCCGTGGATAAACTATTGGAATACCATTGAGCTAAATCCAATCTGCCACACCCAGAGCAAACCACAGCAAGAATAAAGACAACACATCCTGTTTGTAGTTGTGGGGATCCAAGGGGCCCTAAGTCCACCATGGTGATGACTTACTAGAACAAGGCCCTCAACCTAAGGCTGACTGGGGTTTTATTCCTTCATGAAGAAGGGAGTGGCTTGAGGGTGAGTGACTGTAAGAATGGCTGGGAGTCAGTGAGTGCTGTGAGCTGGGCTAGAGAGGAGGCCTGAAATCACCTCTGGAATATGCAAAGAGAGAGATCTGCAGAAAGAGTAATCTGCATGAAATAACTGAGATCGAATCTAATGTGTTGGGGTCTGTGCTGCAGCTCTGAGGTGTAATCTTTCAAGCCCCAGGAAGTCATAGCCTCTACTTTAAGGCTCAATCCTAGCAGACAGCATGGAGCATTGGCTCTTCATCCTGCCTCACCCCAGCTCATGTGTGAGAGCACCAGGGAAACACTGCCTGCCATCTTCAGAGACTACCACCAGCACCTTGACTACTCCGATGTGCATCGTATAAAGCCAATGAAAGTCCTAGCCATCTCCGTACATATCAATACATGGAAATAGGGTCAGGTTCAGCCAAAATGGTGACAGCTGACCCTCTTTTAAGGATTGTTACTCAGGGTGCACCACAGAGGAATGAATTGGGATTACTGGCAATGTCTCTTTTACTATAATTTTTTTTTAATTTAAACACTCAACATATCTTTGGTCATACCCAATATTTTCTTTTTCACATTATTTTTATTTTTCAAAAGAAAATAAAAATAGTAAAAACCAAAACATTAGAAATGATGCAGAATTTCACTAAAAATAATAGGAATTCAACAAAGGTTGTTATATCTTATATTGTCTTCAAATTAGTTGTTCAGATTACCAGAGATAAACATGCAAAATTGGTCAAAAAGTTATAAAAAATTAAAAAGTGAGAGAAAATTTTATTAATTTCTCCTTTCAGCAAACTAGCAGAAATCAGCAGTACAGTTGTCTAAGCTACCCTGTTTATATACATAAGTACATGTTTTTGCCTTCTTTCATTTCATCTTTTTCAGGTGCTTTATTCTTTTAAGTAGGCCCAAATTTTCATATAGTAATGTTCTTCCAAAAGAACTTTCTTTAACACTTCTTATAACAAGGGGTTGATGGCTATGATTTTTTTTTTTTAGATTTTCTATGTCTGAGAAAAAGTGATCCTATTTTTTAAAAAATAGTTACACTGTATAGAAAATTCTAAAACAATCTCTTTCAGTGATTTAACTATTGTTCTACTGTCTTCTAGCTTGTGTTCTGATAAGAAATGTCATCATCCTTGACTTCTTTTCTTCTGTGCATGTATGTTTATTGTCTTCTCTGTTTATATTTCCCTTTATTACTGCTTTTAAGCAATTTAGTTGGGAGACATTGCTTTTATGTTTCTTGTGTTTAAATATATGTTTGTTCATCTTCTTGTATCTCTAGATGTGAAATTTTCAGTATATGTAGAAATTTTGCAGATTTAAGTGGCATTATTTCAGGTAGGAATGTAAATATTGTACCTGTTATTCCATGTTGTCTAGAAATTGATATTCAAAATCCTCCTGATGTAAAAAAGCAGAGAGAGTGGGATTTGAATCTAATTACTGCCATTTACTAATTCTTACCTTATGTCTATAAACTTTATTTCCCCTACCCTGAGAAGAATGGATAAGAATTAAATGAGATATATGTATGGATCTGTACCCAGATGGCCCCTAAAGCCTCATAGAGTCATAGTTGGCATTTTTCGGAGGTGGCTGGACCTAGAGTGTGTGAGGTGGATTTAAAGGTATAATGCTGGGGTTGAGTCATGGTGACATGCTAGGATTAAGGGTGTCCCACCCTGGACATGAACACTACCCACCCTCGGGATGGGTAGCCTGGATAAGGTATAAGGGACAGAAAGAGGGCTGCTAGGATCACTGCTTGTGGGACTGTGCTACTTCACTGCTTCACTGCCTTCTCCCCACCGTGAATTCTTTCTCCCCGATGCCCCCTACCGTACCATGGTGCCTTGTAGCAAGCAGCTATGAGCTGAAACCTTCACAAACTGTGAGCTACAATAAATATTTCCTCCTTTAACTTGAATGTTGAGCATTTTGTCTCAGCAACAATAAAAAGTAAGCATCACATATGCAAAACGCATGTAATAAGCACTAGATGATGTTACTGGTAAAACTGATGATGCAAAAGAATCAAAGCAAAGTTTAATAGCAAGCAATTAATGAAAAGTGTTAAGGCATTTTCTGAATACATCTATGATATTTTTAGTGTATATTTTATAGACTTGCCTATTATTTTGCTTTCAAACAAAATCTATGTTTCAGAGTTTCTTCTTATAAAGAAAGACTTCCTCTCTTCCTCATAGTAGTTTATATAGCACTTACAGAAATTGGAAGAACTTAGACCAATTTTCTCAGGTATGGGGAGAGACTGATATCTTAGTATTGATTTCCCTGAATTTTCTGACTCTTCTCTTCAGAAAATGATAATGACAACAGCGTCTTAGACATTAATTGTTATTTCTGCACACCCCTACACATGGAGGAAAAGTGTGTTCCCAACTCCAGGCAGCAATTCCCATCCTAATTAAAATACACATTAACTGTGACAGCTCTTTAAATATTTTTAAAGAATACAAAATAGTAATGAAAAAACAGAAATGACACAAAATTTCACTAAACAAAGTAATAGGAATTAGACAGTGGGTGCTGTATTATATACTGTTATCTTCCAATTAGTTGGTTAGGTTACCGAATATAAACCTGAAAAGTCAGTGGGGGGAAGTTATAGGAAATTAAAAAGAAAAAAAATTAAGCAATAACTGCTCTTTTCAATAAACCAGCAGAACTCATCAGTACAATTATCCAAACTATCCTGAATATATACATAAATATATCTTTTTCCCTTCTTTCTTTTGTCCTTTTCCTCATCCTAGTTTTTTCTTCCCATTGAACAAGATCCTTTCCCTCTCACAGTGTCTATTATGCCTTTCAGATTTTATTTATTCATTTAGGTTCTCACACTAACAAAACAATATGATGTTTGCACATGTGGTTCTGATTTATTTCACTGTGTAAGTAAGATAAATCACTGTAATAAATAAATAAATCGCTTATCAATACAGTCTCTAGTTGCATCTATTTGCCTATAAAAGCCTCAAGTTTATCTTTATAGCTGAGTAATACTTCATTATGTGGGGAGAAAAGAACCTTCTCCAGTATTGGTGGGAGTGCCGACTGGCACAACCGCTATGGAAATAAGTGGGGAGATTCCTCCAAAATCTAACGCTGGAGATCCCATGAAAGCCAGCCATTCCCCTTCTAGGTATTTTTACAGAAGAACTGAAAACTTCACACCACAGCAATATGTGTGCACCCATGTTTACAGCAGCACAGTTGGTCCTAAATCTTGGAGACGGCAGGCTTCTTGTCCATGCCTTCCCTACTACTGACCACTTTTGGGCAAAGTTCACCTTTCACTTCTGACAGACACTTACGCCAAATGGAAATGGCATGGAATTCTTACTCGGTAGTTGCAAAAATAACAAATTTTACTAACCTAAAAACTTTTGCTTATTCAAAGAAATCTGTCAGAATACTTTTTCTCTTGTAAAAATTAATCACAAAGCTGCCTTGCTACATTCTAAAATATGCCAAAACTTTCATGATGAAGAATTCCTTATTTTGCACTTTGGGAGCTATCCTTAATTCAGAGAAAGAGGAAGGAACCGCTGTGAGATTGACACCTAAAAGCTGATGAAAAGCCTGTAAGTATTTTGGAAGAAATTTTCTTTGTGGGGAAAAAATGTCAGCATGATACCAACTGAAGAGTACAAACAACTAGCATTGAAATACTTCTGCATCTTGGCGGACAGCAGAGGAAACCAAGGCGGAACCTCAAGCTGTTATTTAATACGCAGAATTCATGTTTTAGGTTTCTCAGTGGCAATCCGTGTAGTGTGGGAGTGGAAGTCGTGCTGGTGGAGGAAGATGCTGATGGCTTTCCTTTTGCCCAGGTGGAAACATTTGTCATTTTATCAGCACAGTGGTTAAGTCTCCTCCGGTCAGATCCAGCACAGGTCCTTGACTCTTGCTTTCTTCTGAGCACCTTGTCTGTAACTCTGATCAAACCCTTTAAAATTCCTGAGAGATTCACTTTCACTTTCTAGAAACTTGTCATGGTTATGGAATTGAACTCAGGAGATTAAAATTAGTATATATCCATATGTTGGGAAAAAAGATGAAAAACTAAGAAGCAGCATTATCACCATGGTAGTTCTAGGAACACTGAATTTTTGGTACAAGATGAATCCTAAAATGGTTAAGTTTGAAACTTTATGTTTAATTTTATCATAATTTAAAGATTTAGTAATTTGCAAATTTCAGTTAATAGTAGCATTAATTAAAATTAACTTCATGAAATATCTTAACTAAAGCTTCAGACTATTATGAACTTGGAAAAGATTTAACAATATCCTATTTCTATATTTTTATAAGACAAGCATAAAATTCAATTAGGTAAATTAGAACAGCAGTCATAAAAATCATGACAGTAATAATGCATTAAGAAGTTGCATGGGAGACTGGGTGTGGTGGCGCGTGCCTGTAATCCCAGCTCTTGGGAGGCTGTAAACAGGCTGATCACTGGGAGTCCGATCTAGTAGTGAGACCCTGAACACCTTGGAAACCCTTCCCTAAAATAAAAAAGTAAAGAAAAAGAAACAGCATGGGATTTTTTTCCAGTATGATGCATTAAACCTGGGGTTCGGACCTTCACAATTAGCTACATGCAGTCATTTTTCCTTTGTGTTTTTCTTTTCTAATTAGTGTTTTGTTTATTGAGACAAGGTCTTGCTAAGTCATTAAGTGACCCAGCGTAGGATCAAACTTGAATCTTCCTGCCTCAGCCTCCCAGAGTACTGGAATTGCACACTTGCACCATCACAACAGGCTATCATTTGGGACTTTTTAAAAGATGAGTGTTTCTCTTGATCTTTACATGTATTAATTAAATTTATGGAGTAATTTATGAATAAAGATTCATACATTAGAAAATTATTTTCATGAACACCTTATGTCATGGAACTCATTGGTGAATCTTAATGATTATATGAACTAAAGGTTTTGTCTTGAAAATAGTAAGTCAAGGATGATTATTTTCTTAGTTATTAAGAGTTATATTATTAAACTAAAAATTAGTGTTTTATTTGTGAAATTGTGTTCCATTATGAGATGCATATCCTTTTAATCAAAGCCACACTAACAGATTACTATTACTACTTTTTTTATTCACAACTTGTGCAAGAGTCTTTGACTAAAAAAAAAAATTTTCATGTGAATTTAAAAGGAGAAATAAGGGGAGTGTATTGTAAATATATAAATAATTAGCTTTCTCTTTTATAATTTTATTTTATAACATTTTAAAACCAAAAAAGGCAAGTGTAAGGTGAAATCTCTTTGAACATTACTCAAAGTATGATACACTTTAGCAGAAATAAATTTATTTTGGTAGTTACACGTTGCCAAGAAACGAGCTTTGAAAGCTGAGCATCTTCTAAACTGGAAACTTAGAATACACAGTAAGTTTTCCAAATAAGGGGCTGGGGAGATGGCTCAGTAGAATAAGCACTTCCCTGGAAAGTGCAAGGGCCTGAGTTCAATCCCTGATTCCACCAAAAAAAAAAAAAAAAAGTTTTCCAAATAAACACTTAGTGGATGGTTTGCTAAAGTTAGTGAAGAACAGGCAGCAACACAAGAAATTCTCATTTCTACAGAGTCCACTCTAGGTTAATTCCACCCTAAATACCATCTTCCTGGAACCAGAGCAGAGAAGTACTTGACAGTCCAGCATCCACTCCACATGCTCCTGCACATAAATCCCCCTCCTAGGTTCTTCTTGCATCTTCTCTGTACAGGTTGCTCTAGCTTATGAGAGCCTGCGGAGAATGAGAAGCTCATTCCAGCTCAGCAGTTATTGGAGCCTCACAAATTAGTGCCCTTCTTGTTTGTAAATTGTGCTGCTGAGTCTTGAGGGCAGGTGGCCCAAAACAAACTCACGATGGCCCTAGCGAAAGAGGAGCAAGCTGAATGCCAGTAGGATGAATAGACATGGCAGCTGTGCCTTGTTTAATTGCCCAGAGCAAACTTCTAAAACCTCCAAATCATCAAAACTTTGTGCTATGCAACTTTCCTCTTTTCTGTAGCAACTCCATGGGCTGTGGCCTCAGCCCTCACTGATTTCCACACTCACGTCCCTGTCCATGAAGACAGTGGCATTTGGGATCCCTCCAGAAAGGGGATGGATTAGCTGGGTTTGCAAGTAGTCCGGCCCCTTGTGCATGATAAAACTGGTGCCGTGGGACCCTTCTGCCCTTCCTATCTGAGTCACAGGAGTTCAACCACTGAAACAGGAATACACTGCAGAAGTTGCCATCCTTAAATGAAACTGATCAGCAGCAATGAAACACTGGAAGTAAAGACGGCTAACAAGCAGTGTTATGAGCAGTAAGAGGCCTGAAGAAATAGAACACATTTCTGGGTATAAAAATTATTTTTAAAAAGAAGCTTCACTGTAATATCATTTAAATATCATGTAGGAAACCCATTTTTAATTGTAGATTGAATGATTATTAGTGAATTTATAGAGTTTGACAACCTTAACTGAAGTTTGCTTTTAGACTTAATGCAACTCATTCAAACTCTGGGATTTTAGGGGATAGAATGGGAACTTGAAAGAATGATTCTAAGGTTCATTTGGAATAATAATGCATAGAAGTCATCGAAACATTTTGGAAAAGGAGAAAACAAAGACAAAGCTATCTGAAAATTTACTGAGTGTCCTAAGAGTTGTGTGGTACTGCCCCCAAGTTGGCCAACATACATCATTAGCATATACGAAGGTTGGGTTTGATCTCCAGCATCTTCAAAAATTAATTCTACTCCTTAAAGCGGATAGTTTTGTAATATCATGCTAGATTAAGATGTCACTATCCTTGTCACTGTCCTTCACACCCTTTAATATACAAAAATATGATGGCTTTCACCCTAGTACACTGAACTGACTTAAATAGAGTAAAACTGTCATGTACTTCTCCAACCTACAAGCAAGACTCATGGACAGGTTCGATGGCTGGATTCAAATGAAGCCCCACTTGTACACTTCTAAGGCATACCTAAGACTCATTTATAATGCAATATCCTGGATAGAGTCCTTTGGGGAATTACTAAATGTGCCAATCTGGATTAAGCCCAGAGAAGCTACTGGAAAATTTTATAATAAATCTTACATGTAATGTAAAGATAGGATAGGATTCAAAAAAAAAACTTTAGTGTTAACCCAAATGGCTCTACAGTAGCAGACAGAAAGAAAGAAAGAAAGAAAGAAAGAAAGAAAGAAAGAAAGAAAAGATAAAGAGAGAGAGAGAGAGAGAGAGAGAGAGAGAGAGAGAGAGAGAGAAAAGAAAATTTGCCCTTGTAATCTGAGTCAGGATCAAATAGTTCCCTCTAGGAGCCTAGGAACAGTTACAACTTGAAAAATACAGACCTCAGTCATTATCAGTAGCTATCACTACAGATCCTGGATTCCAGGCTGTTCTCTGGAGCCTCCAGGAAGATACAACTGGTTCAGGACAGAATGCTTAAGATGCTAAGTACTACCCAGGAGAGCATGATTTGAGCCTTTGGAAACCATGTTTGAAGAGAATCAAAAAGACTTTGAGACCTTGAGGGACAACCAAACAGACCACTTGCATTTTTGTTTTCTGCTTTTAAAAAAGGCTATCTCTTTATTATTATTGTATATTTGAAATACACAACAAATACATTCATCTTAGGAAGCTGGTATATGCACACGCTGTCTCAGTTACTCTTCTTTCATTGCTGGGACGAAATACCTGACACCCAAAACTAAGGAAGGAAAGGCTTGCTTAGCTCTCAACTAGTGGAGGTTTCAGTCCACATACAGCTGGCTCCAAGGCAGAGCGGCACACGGCAGAGGGCAGCTGTTCATGGCAGTGGAAAACAGCGAAGAGCAAAGGGAGGAGCAGCATCTGTGGCAGGGACGACTCTCCCCGTCCTTACATTTGTATGCAGATTATATGCCTCAGGGTGGGTGTAGCACTCACACCCATAATCCCAGCATTGGATCAAGAATTAATCACAAACTCTAAGAGCTGCCCCAATGACTTATGAGGCTTTGGGGGAGCAACTAGACACAAACTATATCACACACCTAGTACAGCATAATTATGTTCCCCTTTTCCATCCATTCCCTTCTTTTTTTTCCAGATCCCTTTCCCATCTCTATAAAGTGTACCTTCCTGTTTCTTATCATATCTCCTTTATTTTGTTCTTTATGTTTTTTATATTTTGAGTTTGTCATATAAGAGAATGCATGCAATATTTAACCTCTTGTATCTTTTTTATTTTACCTTGTGTAATGGCTCAAGAGCCATACATTTTCTGAAAAATGATTCAAATTGATCCTTCTTTATGGCAGAGTAGAGTACTCTATTGTGCATACACACCACATATTCTTTATTGACTCATCTGTTGGTGGACACAGAGGTTACTTCTATAGTTTAGTTATTATGAGTCTTGCTGCTACAAACATGGCTATACAAAATTCACTGTGATATGGCATATTTATCTCTCTCAGAAAAAATACACAGAAGAGGTATAGCTAGTTCAAATGAAATTCTATTTTTAATTTTTTGAGGATACTCCATGTTGATCTCCATAGTGGTTGTGCCCATTTACATTCCCACCAGTACTGAAGGGTCCTTTTCCCTCACAACCTCTCCAGCGACTGTTGCTTTGTGAGTCCTTAATAGCAGCCGCTCTTCAAGATGCACAAGTTGTCAGTAAGGACTTGAAAAAGATATGCCCAGTTTCTGTTGTCATTAGAGAAATGAAAGTCAGGGCCACGTGTGGACTGTTCGGGGTATGGCAAGATCAATCCAACACTGTTCATTTCTTGGATTTTAAGAGAATCTTTTAGTTGGAAATTTCTATCTCTTACATGTTGGGAGAATGGAAAAAAATGAGTTAAAAAAAGAAAATATATTAAATACAGCATATAAAATTCTTTATATGTTCTAGATTGAAGCGCCCTGTCTGAAGGGCAGTTGACTGAAATTTCTTCCCAATTCAATTCGTGGGTTTTCACTTCACTGTGGTGATGAATGCAACTGATGCACAAAAATTTAGTTAATAAAATGAGATACAATTTTTTGATTCTTTGATCTATTTCCCATGCAGCTTGGTTTTGGTTCATGAATGCTCAGCCTACTCGTATGTCTTCAAGATATCTACCTACTTTTTCCTCCAGTAGATATAGTGTTTCTGTTTTAATATTTAGATCTTTACCCATTTTGACTTTAGTTTATTATACAATGTAATACTACTCAGCTATGGAGAAAGACAAACTCAAGCCTTGTGTAAGTAAATGGATGCAAATAGAGACCATGCTCATAAGGGAAATAAACCAGAATTGTATGTGTAAAGATGATATTGTCTCCGTAACGGAAGAAACTGAAAATGTAAACAGGATCCAAAAAAGTACAATGGGTATCATCAATGAAAAAAACAACTGTTCAAAAGGAAAAAAAAACAACTGGGGGGGGAGAAAAGAAGGAAAAATAAAAAGAAATATATATATATATATATTTATGCTAAGATAACTCTATATATATATGATATATAGATAACATATATATGCTAAGATAATATATATATATATATATGCTAAGATAACTCTACTACTAATTTCACTTAGCTAATTGAAATTGTACTACATATTTCAATTAATGGATTATACATATATAATAGCTAAGATAATTGTACTACTCATTTCCATTAGTTTATTTAAGGAGCATTTAGTGCTAATATTGTTTGATCACTCGCGCATGCCTGTACCTGGTAATCTGAGCAATTAATTTGAAGATAGAAATATGCAGTATAATAATCATTGTCAATTTCCTATCATCTTGTTTTGAAATTCAGTATCATTTTTATTGAGGTTTTTTCTCTTACAAATAAAAAAAAGGAAGGAATGGAGCAAAAGGAGAAAAACCAGAGAAGACACTTAGTGTTTTCAGTTTCTGCATAATGCTTTACAAGTTTTGCTTTATTTAATCCTCATATCACTGTTACTAAAGGATTGGTACAAACCCCATGCTATGCATGAAAATGTTAAGAACTGACAAGATTTTGCAATGAAAATTGCCACACACCAAACAGTTCATATGTGGCCCGGACAAAATCTGATTTGTGAATGTTTACCATCCTACATTGTCATTCTTGTCTGCCCTACTTGATTCTATATGACCGGTCTATTAAGTTTTCTTCAACTCACAAAATTTACTGATGAGCATAGAAGTAATTATCAAGGGGGTCTACCTGGGAGAAGAGTGTTCTAGAAAAGCTGAATTATTAGAAAAACAAAGCCTCTCTGAAGTTCAGTGTGCATTGGGATTAGTGTGATCTGGGGACTTCCATGCATCTAAACCTAATTTCTGTCTCCACTGCTCATTTAATGCTACTGACAGCTGCTTCTTTCCCAGGCCTGACACTCCGACAGAGGCCTGCAGTCCTAAGTTTCCATCTCAGTCTTGGTGATGGTATAATACGTACCTCAACCAAAAATATCATTCCCTCATCTCAGACATAGATATTCTCAGAAACAAACCTGAGTCAGGTGTACCCAAGGTTCGTGATGCAGATATTTTTCTTAGTTATTTAAGCATTATAAAATATAATACTTAATGCAACTTCCTAGGAAACTACCACTTTATTCAGTGATATCAGCTGATAATTCTGATTACAAAAGTCTCCTCAACAAGAAATGCCTTGAGCCTAAACATCAATATGTCTCTTTTGTAATGTAAAGCTTTTGTCATATTGAACTTACATGCAGGGTCAGTTTCCCAAGACCTATAACTATTAACAAGACAACCACAGAAGACTTCCAGGATTTCTTTTGCTTTCCTAAATTTTAAAATGCAATAGAAGATAAAATATGAAGAAATGCAGCATACCCATCTTTAAAGCAAGATAAGCCCCTTTATGTTCATTTCTTAACATTTCTGTTTTGATGGTCTTAGTTTTTATACTAAATGTATATATATATATATATATGAAAGAACATCAGATCTTTGCAGGATACAAGACTTTAAATTGAGAAAAAGGGTTGTTGCAAGGGTATTGCCCTGCTTCACGCTTATTTTGTAATGAAGTAAAGAGGAGCTCAAGCAGAAGCATCAACACACACACACACACACACACACACACACACACGCTGACATTAACCAATGCATTCCACTGTCATCGCTAATGTGAGGTTTAGCTGTCCTAAGGGCAAGTAGGATGAGGTCCCCAGTGACTCATCTGGATTCCAGTGGGGCAGCCCGACAAGTGGACACTTCAGTACACAAAACAGCTCCACAAGTAAAAACCGGTTCTGCGGCGCCCTTTGCAGAAAGTCGGTTCACTATCCTAACTCGGGCCTTATTCAGCACAGTTTAGATTCTTCACTAGAGGTAGATGCCACGAGGAATGTTTCTGCCCTCCTTTTCTGAGATTGCTTTCAATGCTCTAATTCAATTCATTACACCTTCAAAAATACTTTTCGTAATTTTGAAGTGCTACTATTTATCCTCCTTGCAATGTTACAGTGCATGAGCAAAGTATACTCCACCAACGAAAAGCAAATGAGATATGTGCAAATGTTCCTTCAGTCAGAGCGTTTCTAAGAGGTATCATTGCGCCCATATTTAACTATGTTTAGTAAAAGGTTTAAAAGGATTTAAATGACATTGTATTAATGTACCAAAGATTGTGTGTTTTCTGTTGGGATGATGATAACCTGTCAAACCATTAAAGCAAAAGACTTCCTCCCATTACACGCAACTCCTTCTCTGCCCTGCTTTCTTCCTGTTCAGTATGTCTTCATGTTCTGTTGGAAATACATATATCTATCTAAACCATTTTCTGGTTTCCTTAATTTAGCTGAAAAGATTTCCTTCAAAATTGAGATGACTTTTGTATTCAAGAGATTTGTCGCGTTTATTTGATTGACTTTTTCTAGTGTAGTTGTGGTACATACAAAAGAAACATGTTAATTATGCGTGTCTGATATTTTGTTTCATGGATTTTTATATCCTTTGTTTATATAGGAATTATATCTCTGTTTTTGTCCCTGTTAATTTAATAAATTTCTTTCTAGCACAGATGGACAAATTAGTGGTCTTTCTGTACTGAGCACTCTACTTGGGGGAAAGTGGTAATTTGCTATGTGCCTTCCCATGATTGCTCTCAAAATAATTTAGAATTAGACAAAAACTATATAATTACATTTAATTCATTTGAGTTGATTAATATGATTTGACATTTCTAGATATCAGAATTTTATTTTAAAAGGCCATCCCTACCTAAGGCTACATATTCAGCTAAGCAGTAGTTAAGGCAAAGGGCTCTCAAAAACTAGTATCAATTCCAAGATTAGAAGGGATATAAACAGGACAACCATGGAATGTAGTTCAAGTTCATGCTGTGCAGAGGCTGATGATTTAGAATCATTAAAATAGTTATTCTTTCTTGCTTTTTTCTCCATTTCTGCTTTTCTTCTAACTAATAACTATGTGGATATATATATTATAAGGCACAATAAAAAGGTTTTTAAAAATATTTTAACAGCAAAAATAACCACACTTCCATATGGGTGGAAAGACTTGGTTTCACTGAAACTTAGCACAATCATCTCTTACAGAAAGCTCTCTGTCAACCACAAGAGTAGACTATTCCTCTCCCATCTATCACCATAAGACCTTGTGTTTCTAATCATGATAGAAGCTCATCAAACCTTGCATAGTTCCTAGCTCACAGTAGGTTTTCAATAAAAGCTTACAGTTAAACTATAGATTCATAATCCTAAAATTACTTACCTTAGGTAATAACAGTCGGTTTCTCTGTGTCACTCTGTTCTCTCTGTCTCTATCTCTGTATGCATCCTCTCTCTCTCTCTCTCTCTCTCTCTCTCTCTCTCTCTCTCTCTCTCTCTTTCTCTCTCTCCCCCTCTGCCCTGTGGTCCTAGTTTCCTGCCCAGGCTAGTCTTAAACTGAAGCAGCCCTCCTCCATCAGCCTCTTGAATAGTTTGAACTATAGGTGTATGCCACAATGTTCAGCTTTAACCTTCAGTATCTAGATAACTTGCATTTTGCTAAGCATTTATTATACATTATTTTCTTTAATTTACTATATTTCATTATGGATTCTTCAGGCCAACATCAGCATTGCCTGGGAATTTGTTAGAAACATTTTTTCCAGACCCCACTCTATAATAAATGAACCAGAAACTCCAGGTTGAGTTTCTACAATCTGTGTCAATGCTTTACTAAAAATAAACAAGGATTTGCTAAATTGCCACGTGGGACTCAAATGTGAGCTCCTGCTTCAGCAGCCCAGAGTGCTAGGATTACACACATGTACCACAGTACCCAGCTTACAATCTATGTTTTATCAAGCCCTCCAAATATTTTCATGACTGCAAAACTTTTAGAAAAATTGCTCTAATCAGAACATAAATTTTGCTTCCTAAAAAGTAGAGTACTATAAAAAATAAATCAGTGTGAAAAAGGAAATGTGTCTTCTAAAAGAATCACAAAGGTCTCCATATGTCTTCTCTTTTTCCTCTCCAGGCACTTCGATTGCAAACATGAAAAAAGAAATGTGCTATCTAACTCTCTCTGCTCTTCCTACAGCTGCGCCATGCCAAGCCAAGTGGTTGAGTGCGAGCTCAGAACATCATTCTTCAATAACTTAGTAGTTTCTCAAATGCATTGCAAGTGTATTGTCCATGTAAAGCGTTGCTGTTCTAGTGCATAATTGCTGCGTGACACACTTCCACCCTTGGCGCCTTGTACACATTCTAACTTTACCAACACCGTTTGGTGGCAATAAAGCAATTAACATTCCGATCCTGAAGTGGTGTTGCAGAATAGAAGACTTAAAACTTATCAGTAGCATTCTATTTCCCTAACGCTGATTACGAGCCTGTGTTGTTTCATTTTCTTTCCAGCAGTAGAAGAGGCATTCAAAGATCACACTGTCTGCTTTATATTATTTATTCTCAGCAAACCTCTTGAAAGAAAGATAGTGTTTGCTAAAGAACTGCAGTCAGCTTTGTATGGCTGTATATCAAGTCATGCTAAAACTTTTTGGCTAGAAGCAAAACTCATTTGTTTTGCTCATAAATCAGCAATTTATGAGTTGTCTAAGCTAGACAGTGAAACTGTGCCACACATGAGACCTGCTGGACTGCAGGGGCGAGACAAGGTCCCAGCGGTCTGCTCCCATGGCTGGAAAGAGGGTTGACTGGAACCTGAAGTTCAGCAGGGCCCGTGGCTGAAGGAGACACCTGTCGCGTGGTGTCCCCACAGGACAGCCTGACCTTCCACGTGGCCTGGACCAATGGCATGCGTGAAGAGCGAATGCTCCAAGAGTCACAGAGCAAACGCTTCCAGTACCCTAAAGCCTCACCCAAAAAACCAACAGGACTTCAGTCTCATGATAAACTTTGCATACTATGAGTCAAAGTGGTCACAGAACCTGTCCAGGTTTAAGAGGAGAAACAGTGCCCCATTTATCGTTGGGAAGCCTCTCAAAGAACTTACCGTCCTCTTTATTTTGCCACAAATTGTTAAAATTCACTTAAGTAGAGTATAATTTTTGAACTTATGGTTTGTTGTTTTTTTTTCTTTTTATGTATTTAGTACAGGGTCTCACTACACAGCTCAGACTTGTGAACCTCCTGTTTTCAGCTTCCCAACGCTGGGATTACAGGCATGCACTGTCAACCTGGGTCTCAGTGGCTGGCTCAGCATGCCTGGGGGCAGAGCCAGCATGGCATGTGGTACTGAGCTTATGGGTTTTTTGAAGCTTCTTTGGGTGTGTTTTGTTTCAGGCTCTTTATAAAGATATTCTCGTCTGAGAATTTAATCAATGAAATAAAAAAAAATTCACATCTAAATTTTAATATATTTACAAATTTTAGGACCAGAGATATAGCTCAGTGGCAGAGTACCTACCTGGCAAGTGTGAGGTCCTAAGTTCAACTCCTGGTACTAAACAAAAAAAAAAAGAATTTAAAAACAGCCCTGCATGGTGACACACACCTGTAATACCCACACTCTGGGCTGCTGAAGCAGGGGAACATGAGTTCAAGACCAGCCTGGGTAACTGACTGATTTAGTGAAAGCCTTTCTCAAAACTAATTGTGAAGAAGAACATCATTAAAGCATATACATAGAAAAAATGTTAACTATGGAAGAACAAAATTCAATAGCATCTTCATTTTCATATATCTTGGTATGATTTTTGTTAATATTTCTTGTGAAAATGGTTCATTTTTCTTGGAAATGTGGTGCTATAATTTTAACTAAATTCAGAAATTTTAAATCTTTAAGTATTTACTGCCTACCCCCTTCTACTTTGAGAATTCTAATTATATGAATATAAGTTTCTTGATTTTGGCACACAGTGAACTGTTATATGACTGATCTGTAAACTCTTCATGTTTATTTTAGACAATTTTTATTGTTATATTCATTTGTTTATAAATAATTTTTATAATGTGCAATCTATTACTAATCTCATGCTATGTATTCCTTTCAGAAATATTTTTCTAAAATTCACTTTACGTCTTATATCTTTCACATTACAATATTTGTCTACAATTTTTTAATTTGCTATATAATTATTACTGATTTTAAATAAAGTTAATATTGAGTTTTTAAAAACTTATTTTAAAAATTCTGAAGGCTGGAGATGCAGCTCAGTGCAGAGACTTTAGGTTCAACCCCCTGTATTGAAAACATAAAATAAAAAATATACTGAAGAAAGAAACTATCTGTACCACTTACTACAATTAGGTTTAGTAGTGATAAAAAAAATCACTGGAGGAATTTGGCAAAGCCCACTTGGAGAAAATCAGATAAGAGTGGTGTATCATGGAATCAAGGGAACAGAATTCTCACTGTTCAGCCACCACAGTTATGCTGCTTGGTTATATAAATACAGTTTTTTTTCAACTCAAAATAAAGAAGATACTGTATGCAATTAGTATCACAAAAATTCTTAAATTCCTAGGTTCATTCAATCATAGATGCATGATTTGTTTTTGTTTTGTTTTTTGTTATTCAAAAACCTTTGCTCCCTGCTCTACACAGACTTCGGATCCCAAATCCAGGGAAACATTTTAGACAGACGTTAAGTATCATCAAATATGCCAGCAGGAACAGGATAACAAAATAAAAGCCACGTAAGGTATCATCACACCCTAATGTTAAAAAGGTAAGCACAGCGCAGTAGTTTAATACTAACATGTGCGTTTCTAAGGGGACAACGTATTGCCCTCTAATGCCGCAGACTTGCACCTCGAAGTGCCCGTCAGTTAGGAAGAACATCCTCGTACTAGAGGTGAAAGGTGACAGCCACGGCAATGCTGTAGGCTTTCCGGTTGCCTTGTATCGGTTTTCAGATCCTTCCAGCCTCAGCTCCTTAAATTCCACAAATCCCGAGCCTAGCAACTAAGTAATTTCAAGAAGTGAATGAACAAAAAGCACAATTGATGCATCCGTAGTTTCACAAAGTGACGTTTGAGAACTGGGCCTTATCCTAACAATTCTTTTGCTGAATAGTAGTTAATCTGCAGCAGGGAAATCCGTGCGCTAGTGCCTCAGATGCAGGCCGCTGCTTCCCTCTTCTGGCCAAAGGAGGGGAGTTTAGTTTTCGCTACTGCTCTGGACAGGATTCTCCTCATGGTCAGCCCTGAAAACCAGGACTCCAGCAGTATTCCCCAGGGCCTCTCAGCAAAAACCAATGCAAGGTAATTCAGATGGCCATGTTAAAATGCCAAGAGACGCTTTCTTAGGGAACGCATTGAGCTCTTCTCTGTAAGAATCTTGGGAGTGCGTTTGTGGCTTCAATCAGCGCTTGCCAACCAGCCTTCAAAGCAGGCTGCTCTGAGGGTTTCTCAGCTCTGAGGGCGCTGGGGGTTAATATATTTTGATTGTCAACTAAAATTATTCATAGATAGTGGAATGACTATGGGTGGTTCTCACAGAGAAAAACGAGAATTTACAATGATAAAAACTCCAGAGATTTCTACCTCGGGTTCTAGAATAAAAGGCAATTTCTCCTAACGATCTTGCTGAGCCCTGCAAGTCTTATGAAGGGCAACAACGAGATTAAATCGTTAGATTCAGACACTCAAAAATATTTTCTTTAATCGGAATAATTTAAATCACCCAGTAGTTCTTCCTATTTTGACCCACTCCCTCCTTAAAAAAAAAAAAAAAAAGAAAAAGAAAGATTATATTACTGAAAGAGCCAAGAGAAAATAAATTCTCTGAAAAAGGCTTTCATCAAATGTCCTTTGCCTAATTTATGTAATAATCAATCTATATGCATAAAAGCCATCTTTATAGACAAATACTACTGTATATTTCATTCAAAGGAATGAATCCTAGAATAATAAATTCTATTAACTTTCTGGACACATGTGTTTTGAAATATTACTAAGAAAAGAGCTACGTTTCCTGATTTTACACTATCTGAACCCAAAAATGCCCATATTTCATGTGTACTCTTTAAAAATTAAATTTAAAATTCTGAAAATGAGCAAATGAACAATTACAAATTCAGAGCAATTAAATTGGGCTGCCATTCAAGGAATAACAACAAGGAACATGTCCACAAGTTCACATTTGTTTTCAACACCCCTCGTACTGTGGAGCTGCTCATTTCTCCAAAGACTCCAAGACAATTAGTACCAATACAGACTGCCATTAGAAGAAAAGGAGATTTTGTCCAATTAAGGAAAAGGCAAATCTGCAGTGACTTGGAGGTGGGTGACATATACAGAGTTTTCTTTTTATTTTTTAATTCTTTTTTCTTCTTCTTTTTGAGATAAGGTCTTACTATGTAGCCCAGGCTGGCCCTGAACTCAGTGATCCTCCTGCTTCAGCCTCCCAAATGCTGAAATTGAAGACGTGCACCATCACACCTGGCTCTCCCGAAGCTTTGGGGTGCAAAACCCACACCACTGCACATGGGTACATGGCTATAACTACAGCAAAGTGACCATTGGCGACCCAGATCTAAACATCCAAAACATTGGACACACTGTTACATTCAAGACAGGAGAGACTTCCTGGAGAGTTGTGCGTATCTCACCCCAGAAGGAAAAGTGAAGGGTGCTGACTTCTTATTTACAGCCTGATGAAAAGCACTTCAGTGGAGCCACGTGGAGATGGGGTTCACAGTGGACTAGCGTCTGACTCAAGTCCGAGAAAATGAAAGCGTGAAAACCAAGGACTGGTACCACTGTGTGTAAATACTTCATTTTCTTTATCTAGTAGACTTTTGCTGGACATTGTTGTTATGGTTGGTGCGTATTTGTCCCCTCAGAGCCTCATGTGGTCACTGAGGTGCAGTTCTACAGTTTGTGATTAATTCATGATCCAAAGATGGGATTATGGGTCTGAGTACTGCTGGGATTATGGGTCTGAGTACTGCTAGGATTATGGGGGTGAGTGCTACACCCAGCCTGGGCGAATAGCCTTAATGTAACATAAGAGAGACAGACTCGCTCTCTGCAGCCCTTGTTGCTGCTGCTCCTCCCTCTGCTCCTGCTCTTTGCCGCCGCCATGAAAGGTTGCTCTCTGCCATGTGCTGCTCTGCCTTGAAGCCAGCTGAGAATGGACTGAAACCTCCAGTAAATCTGAACTACATAAATCTTGCCTTCCTTCATTTTGGGTGTCGGGTATTGGTCCCAGCAATGAGAGAAGAGTGACTGAGACAGACACGTAGGCCACATCCAAGACTTAGCTATTGTGACTTATGCTGCTAGAACCACAGATATGCGTATACGATGGAGTACTACTATGCCATAAAGAAGGATAAACTTGGGTCATATGTAGGAAAACAGATGCACATTGACACCATAATAGGGAGTGAAATAAACCAGATATCAGAGTTTAAATTTTTTGTTACTTTTATTCTAATGTAGTATATATAGACATTAATTTAAAAACTACAACCCACCATATCCAAGCTTAAATATTGCATGTTGTTATGGCTTTTGTTTAGATGTTCCCTCAAAGCCTCATGTGGCCATAGGTGGTGCGATTTCAGAGGTGGCTAAATCTAGAGTGTGTGACTGAATTGCGGTGCAGTGCTAGGACTAGGAGCGCTAGGATTAAGTCTGTCCACTGACTTGGCACCCACCCCATCCTGGTAGCCTAATAAAATATAAATGGGGCAGAAGGTAGCTGCTAAAATCCCTTGGAGCTGCTGCTTGCTGCCTCCCGCCTGCCCTGCGTGGCCACGGACTGTCTCGCCTCTGTGATGCCCCTCTGCCATGCCAGCCTGCCACGGAGCCAGCTGACTACGAACTGAAACTCCTACAAACTGTGAACTATAATAAACCTTTCTTCATTTAACTCTGGGTCCACCGAGTAACCAAAACACATGCTTCTCTTGTATGAGAAACACAGGAAACAAGGAGATTCATCTTTTTGCAAAAGGGAAAGAGACTGAGAGATTGAGGAACCTGGAAGGGAAGAAAAGGGAAGAAGATGAGTACGAGCCCAGATGTACTGTGTCCAGGTACCAGATACCAACGCTCCACAAGGGCCCAGATGTGCTGTGTCCAGGTACAGGATACCAACTCTCCACAAGGGCCTGATCATCATGTACTGCGAGCAGGTAACACAAAGTCAAAATTAAGGAAAAAGCGTCACTACAGACCCTCCACGGCGCACCAAAGAAACACTGCTTCATAGGGAATAAACATCCAGCTCTTGCAGAATGTGTCTGAGCAAACGGTGGCTGAAATATTTCCCGTGGACCACGCGAGGTTCAAGAATCAGCTTATGGGGGATGCCCCTGATGCGAAGCCAGTAGACCAACCCTCCTGGGAGGCAGAGGGAAGGAACCTGGGGCTGACCTAGCAAAATGGACTTTCTCCATTTTTGCTTAAGAAACCCAGACAGAAAGTAACCCATCCCAGGGACAACTAAGCCAGCAGGTGGCTTTGTGCAGAAAGGTGGCTGTGTGGGCAAATAGAGAAGCCAACTTGACATGGAAGGATACTCTTGCACAAAACCCATAAAAGAAAATGGCTGGCCAGATAGCTCAGCACACTAAAGTGCCTGCTTAGGCAGACACAGGGACTGGGGTTCGATCCCCAGTATGACAAGCTGGCCCTGCTGTGGGGACACTCTGAGACAGTGAATGAGATTGAGCATAATGGCTTGCACCTATAATCCCAGAGCTCAGGAGGCTGAAAACAGGAGGACCACTAGGAGTCCAATATGTGTAGTCAGACCCTGTAGACCCTGTACTAAATGCATTTTTAAAAATAAAAGAAAAGAAAAAAGAGCCACTCAGTTTAAACCTTTGGAGGCCCTACCTTAGTGCTCTTAAAGGAAAGGGAGGGAGAATTTTAAATGAAGTTGGACATGAGCTCCACCACTAAACCTATTAAAAATTGAAATAAGATTTTTTAGAATGTGTTATTCTGAATGGTGTGTTATAATTATAACTTGTTATAATGAATAAGCTTAAAGAGTCGTTATTAAACTCAAATTATGGTCCAAGGTCCAGCGGCCTTAGCACCAAGGCGAGATTTACTTAGAAACACAGGAAAACTCCAGAATCACGACATCGCTTCAGAGTGCCCCAAGTGATCCGTGTGCACGTGGAGGCTGAAGAAGTGCTGCCAGGGGCTGGTCAGATAGCTCAGTGGCTTAAAGTGCCTGCTTAGGGAGATGCAAGGACCGGCGTTCGATGTTCTAACCCCGCTGTGCCATGCGGGCCCCGCCTCCAGGGCGTGCGGAGACATTGATTGAGACTGTGGTGGCGCACACCTGTAATCCCAGCATTTAAGAGTCTGAAACCAGGCGGATCACTACGAGTCTGATCTGTGTAGTGAAATCCTGTAGACCCCGCACTAAATACGTCAAAAACAAAAATATAAAAAAGTAAAAAAGAAGTGCTGCCGCCCACATGAACTTTAAACTCTTGTTTGCTTCTGTACCCTGGAAGTCTAAGATTGCTGCAACTTCTGCACTGTCCCCATCTTGCCTGGGTCTCATTACTCTCCATTAATCACAATAATGTCAGTTTGAATGGATTGAAAATTGCCTAGTAGGGCTGGTGAGATGGCTCAGTGGTCTAAAGCACCTACTTAGAACAAGCTTAGCAAAACACAGGGACCACGGTTCAACCCACCAGCACCACATGCCAGCCAGCCCCGCCCTCTGGTGGGCTGAGCTGGCCACACACACACACATAAAATTTAGAAAAAAAATGCCTAGTAAGGGCTGGCCAAATAGCTCAGCAGATTAAGGCGCCTGCAAGCAGGCACAGGGGCCGGGGATTCAATCTCCAGGCCTGCAATGCTGGCCCTGCCTAAGGGGCATGCTGAGATGGCAATTGAGATGAGCGTGATGGTGCATGCCTATAATCCCAGCTCTTAGGAGGCCGTAAACAGGCGGATCACTACGAAGCCGATCTCGTAGTAAGACCTTGAACACCCTGTAGACCCTTCCCTAAAAATACAAATAATAATAATAATAATAATAATAATAATAATAATAATAATAGTAAATAAATAAAAATAAAAATCGCCTAACAGATCAGTAAAGCACAGCTCCTCGTGTGACCCTGGGTCACCATTGACATGTAGCCCCGCAAACTGAAGACCCACCACGATGTGGGCAGGACCAACCGACAGCCTTGGAACCTGGACAAAATGAAAAGAGAAAGAAGAGGGAAGCTTACGCGTTCCTCAGCCTTCCCGTGCAGACATGGACCAGTGGCTGCACAGTGGCCCTCCAGACTTCCCCTTGATGACTCCTTGATCCCTCCTGTTTTGAGCTCCCATCTCCGTGGGCTGCGCAGCTTCTGGATCCTCCAGCTCTCCAGCACCAAGACGACCTTTGTGACTCCTCTGTCTCTGATTCTCTGCTGACCTTGTGGACTCTCCTCTCTCTGATTCTGTAGGCTTGCCTCCTAAGTCCCCGCACATAATCCTACATATCTTTTCTATGGCTTGTGTTTCTTTAGAGAACCCTAATTCATATAATCTTCCCTCCCTTTTGTTCTTCCTTTTGCTGCTCCTTCATTTCCTTGATTTCAGCAATGAACAGACCCCACTCTCCAAGCTGACACACACACAAGCCCAGGCAGTGCTTCCCCTTCTTCCTGGTGTCACAAAATCTGGAGCTTCAGCAGCCAGCCTATTGTTGTAAGGCTAGAAGTCATTTTACAGAGGAAGGTAGGGTAGAGGAAGGTAGTGCAGGCACAGACTAAACTCAATTTCTTGACGACTGGGTGCCCACATGAGGTCCGAACTGTCTTCCTGTGGACTTCTTGCTGTGCAAATGAACTAGCAACTAAATTTATTCATGTGAGCCACTTTTAATCAGGCATTCTGTCATTTTGTTATTTAAATAAATAAAATTTCATAAATAGAATCCAAAATAGCTGAAACCAAGACTTAAAGCAGCCTGCCTCCAGTGAGAGCAATTTGGGTTCAGAATTTTGAGGTGGACTGGAGATGTGGGTAAATTTTTGTGGAAGATTCTCTACAGACCAGAGAAGAAGGACAGAAGCAGATATGGGACAAAGAAATGATTTTTTTCTTTTAAACATGGAATTAATATGAGAACTAAAAGAGCCCAAAATAAAGGTCAGTAAAAGAGTTGGGGGTCTACCTCAGTGATGCAGTACCTCCCAGCACCCATGAGACCCGAGGCTCCAATCTCTATAATGACAAAGCAAAATGTAAAAAGAAATCTCAACTCAGTCTATCCCAGAGCCATTTAAAAGAAAAGAGTAAGGAATGGGCTGATATGTTTAGACTCTGAAGAAATTTTTTAAGAAATTAGAGTCATACCTTTTCCATAAATAAATGTGAGCATCTGGGATATAATTAAGTTTGTGGTTAAAAGTAGAAGCTTGAAATGGATGTGTTCTATTTTTCCAGTGACAGAAAAGTCAAGATTGGCTTCTGAGAACCACTGAAAGATAGTGATGAGATCAAAGATGGGAGAAAATAAGACTATTCCAGATAATAGCTATCCAAGGAGACAGGGAAGAAAGGATTGCTGGGCCGATTTGCATTAAAGTACAAGTCCATGAGCCATGGACTGGAGGGTGGAAAGGATAGAAGATGGCCAGAGAACAGGATCTGGGCACTTGAGTTCTGAAGGTAAAGCAGTAATGGTACTGAGAAGCCAATGCAAAATATATACAGACACTGGATTAACTTCAGAAGCTGTCTGGGTTTTAAATGAGGAGGAAGCCTGTAAGGAAGACAGCGATGTCAACAATGTGCTGGGGAAGTGTTCAGGAAGTGATTCAGGCTACCAGAAACAAAAGAAATGTGGGAATCAGGTTGTAGAGCAGCTTTAGTTATGACAGTCTCATTCATTTACTTTTGCTCTGCTTCAGTGGTCTATGCTTTTGGTATAATTTCCAAAGTTCTGTATGATTGCCAAGCCAAAGTCAAAGGGCTTTTTCCCCAAGTTCTCTTCTAGGAACTGTATGATTCCGGGTCTTTCTTCTAGATATCATTCCAGTTTCCCATTTTCTCCACACCATTTATCAAAGAGATTATCCTTTCCCCTTTGTGAGCTTTTGGTGTGTTTGTTGGAAATTAATTGACTGTATATGTTTGCATTTTGAGCTCGGCTTTCTTTTCTGTTCTGTTGGCCTATTCGTTTTAGTGGCAGCATGACACTATTTTGATTACTATAGCTTTACAGTATAATTTTTAAGTCAAGAAATGTAATGCCTCTACCCATATGATTCCTTCTTAGTGTTGCTTTAGCAATTTAGCAGATTTTTAGATTCCGAATGAATTGTGAGGTTTTTTTCTCTGTTTTTGTGAAAAAGTCATTAAATTTTTGGTATCAACGGCATCAAATCTATGTATTGCTTTGAGTAGTACTGACATCTAGACAATATTAATTCTTCTAATTCATGAACATTGGGTATCTGTCCATTTGTTTTTTGTCTCCTTCAATTTCTTTTATCAGTGTTTGATAGTTTTGTTGCAGAGTTCTTTTACATCCTTGGCTACATTTACTGCTTTTTATGCTACCATAAATGAGTTTTCTTGATTTTTTTAACTAGGTCATTATTTGTGTGCAAAATGATGTGTTGGATTTGTTTCCCACAACCTTATTGAATTCATTTATTAGTTCTAACAATGTGTGTGTGTGTGTGTGTGTGTCAGTGTGTGTGTGTGTGTGTTAGGACTTTCTAGCTATACAATCATGTAATCTACAAGTAATTCACTTCTTTTTTTTCCAACTTAGTTGTCTTGTATTTATTTTCATTTCTCTTGCTAACTTTTCCAGTACTATGCTGAATGGAGTGGACATCCTTGTCGCAGAAGGTTTCAGTGGAAAAGCTTTAAATTTTTCTTTGTTGGTTATATTAGCTATGAGTTTTATAAAAATAGCCTTTGTTGTGTCGAAAGATGAATTCTTTCTATATGTAAACTGCTGAGTTTTTTTAAGGAACGATGGTGAGCTTTGTCAAATGCTTGTTCTGTGTCAGCTGAGATAATCATGTAAATTTTATTTCATTCTATTAAGGCAATTAATTTTCATATGCTAGTTTTATATTTCAAGGTCAAATCTCACTGGGTCACGATGTATGTTTTTGATATGTTGTTGACTCAGCTCATTTTTGCACCAGTGTGCCTCAGAGATACTAGCTTGTGGTTTTGTGGTACCTGTTTTACTTAGGTATCAATGCACTGGCCTTCTACATGTCACTGAAAGTATGCTATCTGGAGGAGCCGGGGAGATAGCTCAGTAGAATAAGTGCTTGCCTGGAACTCAAGGGTCTGAGTTCAATCCCTGGTTCTGAAAAAAAAAAAAAACAAGTATTTTCTCTGCCTGTAGATTTTTTAAAATTTCAGAACTTATAGTAATATTTATTTGACTATGTGGCAGAATTTAGTACTGATACAAGCTGACATTATGTTTTTCTTTGTTGGAAGGGTTTTAACTATTTCTTCAATCTATTATTTTTCTGATCAAGCTTTCTATTTCTTCTTGATTCAATCTTAGTAGGTCATATTTTTCTAGGAATGTATCCATTTCTTCTAAGTTTTCCAATGAGCAGAATATTATTGTTCATATACTCTGTTATGATTTTACTTCTTAGGCACCTATTTTAATGTCTCAACTTCCAAGTCTGATTTTATTTATTTGAAGCTTCTCTGTTGCTTAGATAGTCTAGGTAGGGGTTCGTAGCTTTTGTTTATTGTTTACAAAACACCAACTCTTGGTCATATTGATTTTTTTCCTACAATTTTTCCTTTCTTTCCTTCTTTTGTGTTGGCCCACCCCCTTTGAGCAAATATTGAGAAGTAGAAAGGTTTTGCCATCTTTGTTGTACAAATACAGATGCTTTCTATCTCACTGTATCCCAGGAACATGTTTTAAATGACTAAAAGTAATGTGGACCCAATGAATTAAAAAGCAAATGTGCAATCACCATGGTTTGGTATCATTTCCAATACAATTTTACAAATTAAAAACAAATCTTATTGGTCGCTCAAAATTTCTTTTTTCTCTTGGATTAAGACAGATAGGTGGACATTTCCTTGACAATCATGTAATTTATTGACATATTTTAACTTACTAAACCACTTTAAAACTTTTAGGCCTCCCTATGAAAGACACTGTTGATTATTTACATAAAGTCTATTGGTTTTCCATCTTTACTAAAACAATCTTAGGCAGGGCATTGTCCTCAGCTAACAGTGTGTGATCACTCAGCCTGCTTTGTAATTATAAGTAAACATACAAAATGTCTGGTTAGAGAGGAAAGCTTGACTCTCATGTCAAAGTACAACTTCATGAAATAAAGATTTTAACCTTCTTTCTTCCTTTTTTTTCCTTTCTTTTCTCCTTTCCCTCATCTCAGTTGTTTATTGTTTATGTTCAGTTTTTCTCTTTCGCAGTACCTATTGTACCTTTCAGATTTTATTTATTCTTTCAGGTTCTTACACTAGGGAGACAACGCGGTGTTTACACATGTGGGTCTGATTTATTTCACTCATAAGTATCGCCTCTACTTGTATCCATTTACCTATAAAAAGCCTCAATGTCATCTTTCTTTATAGCTGAGTAATACTCCATTGTATAAAAATACCACACCTTCATTTTGACTATATAAGAAGAAAATGTTTCGGTTTGGGGACTTTTTATTTTCAGTTTGTACAGATGTTCCATTAACATAGCAAGAAGCACATTTACTTTGTTTAGCTACAAAGTTCCATATGTACCTATTCGATTCACTGTGCCATTACCTTCCCCAACCCTTTAATGGGGGATCGCCAACACTGCTCTATGGTTACATTATGAACTGGAGTGCCTGGGATGGGCTGAGCTATAGTTATGTTAATTATAGTTATATACTTATATACAGCTATGTTATTGCTATAGCACACTGGGCTATTGTTATGTCAAAAACTTCAGTATGTTATGAACTGAACTGCACAGTGGGAGAAGAGCAGCAGCTGAGTGAGTGGAGTTTCATCACATCAGTGTATTTAGTAACATCTCTAGCGCACTCGTTACCACCTGAGCCCCATCGCCTGTCAGATCACCCAACGCATTAGTTCTCTTCAGAGCACAAACCCTTCTGTGAAGTGCATGCTCCTCTAAGACTCTGACCCCTCATGACCTGAGATGGAGCTGAGGCGGCGATGCTAGCCCTGGGGAGTGTGAATATTATGTGTCACATACATATACTGTTAAAAAAAAAAGAAACTAAAGCAAAGTAAGTTAAACTTCTTGTCAGTCTGTAGAAACACTACCTTTCACAAAATCAGTACCTGGAGCCAAAATGTTTGTGGACTGCTGCTGCATATTCCTAGTTAACCTTATAGACCGGACGTGAAGTTTATAATTATGAGTTAAGGTTAAGCCGAAAATTTAACATCTTTGCTATAGTAATGTTTCCTTATTTGACTTCGTGTTGTACAAAACTATGGTAAAAATTTTTCCCAGCATTTTTTTACACAAAAATGTTTTGCCACCTTTATCTTATAATAGTCACTGATACCTTATTCAACAAGCATTTTAGGGTGTGCTTAATTTCTTGTAGCCAGTTTGCTAAGAACAAGGCAGCATCTTTAATTTTATAATATGATGAAAGCAATGCAGTATCAATTCTGCTTCAGGGATTAGAGAAGATACAGCAAAAATAACATTTTTACCTAGCAATAGTATAAATATGGAACATCAGGAACACAAAGAAGGTGAGTTCTACATAGTGACTGTAGAGACTTTCCAAGCTGCAGCACAGGAGACATTGAAAAGGAACTTTATCAGTTGAAATAACTTGCAAAGTTCAGAGGGATCTGGATAGGGAAGATACAAAAAAAAAAAAAAAAAAAAGAACACGGAAAAGAAAGAGCTCCCTCTAGAGATTTTAAGATCAGTCATCAAAAATTGTTGGCAAAACTGACTGGTACATGGGCTTAAGAAAGGCAGACATCCACATTAACTAGACTGTAATGAGAACAGGTTGACGTCGGAATCTTCTGAATTGCAACTGAGAACTATTGATCCAGGCAAAGGTCCACCTGCAAGGAGTAGGCAGAAGAATCCCTCGAAGTGCAGGGAGCTCTGGAAATAGTTCATTTTCTGACTAACCCATGTGGGAAGATGTCCTGAGCATTATGGAAGTCTCTAAGTACTGTGTTTAGAAGGAATTGAATTCACCCTAGACCAGAAGCCTCCCTCAAACAATCCTAGCAGTGCCTAAAAGTGAGCCTAAAAAGAATAAAGCATTTTGTTACAGTTAGTGTATAGATGTCCCCCTAAAGTCTCATGTGGCCATAAGGCCCCTTTCAGACGTAGTACGTGATACTGGGATTAAGGGTGTGTAATCCAGTCACTGCTTGGCTTGGCTCCACCCTCGTGCCAGCAGCCCAGATAGAATATAAAAGGGACAGAAGACATTGTTAAGGGTCATTTATTGCATTTATGTCTTTCACTGCCATGAACTGCTGCCCCCCTACCACATGCCACCCTGATATGGAGCCAGGTGATTATGGACTGAAACCTCCACAAACTGTGAGCTAAAAAACCCTGAAATGCAAATAAATGTTGGGTATCAGGTATTTTTTCTCAGCATCAAGAAAAGTAACTAAGACACATATTCAAACTTACATAATTTTATCCCAAGAAAACATCCTTTCCTTGTTGGATTTAGGCATTTCCAGGGCAAGCCTGGTTTGGCCTGTCTGTTTTGTCAGAATGCCTTGTTATGGGAATCAGAAGCCTTTTCATACCCTTTGGTTGGATATGATTAATCTTGATGCCTGAGTCAAATTTTGGGTCAAGATGTCCATATGTCATTTCAAAATGGCTACAATAGCCTCATAAGAATTGATTAATTCTGTATCATTTTTTCTCTTTAATGCCCAGATTTAATAATTTATGTTGGCCAGTCTTCGAGTAAACTGACTCATGTTTTAAATCACTGGTGCTGTTATTACCTTCATAGCATTATTCCTTTACAGCATTATTCTTAATTCAAATATTGTGTTTTCTGTTCTATGTCCCCTTTAGTCCCTTATCAGCTTCTATTTAACTCAAATAGTGTGCTGAATACTTATTTGCCATGAATTTTCTTTCATAGTGGATATATTCTATTTTACTATAAAGATATAATTTTGTAGTAGGATGAGAGTGAGATATTATCAAAAAGAGGACACTATACAGTATTTCCAGAGACTTTTCAATAAAGAATATTGGAAGGACTTTATTGGCAGAAGTGAAATGATTCCAGAAAAATGTTGTCTCTGAAAGAATTATTGATAAATAAAACCACCAAATATCTGTGAGCAAAATATGTTTAAAAATAACAAAATTATAATTTTTAGTTTAGCTAAAACTAAAATATCTACTTATTATTGCGTACATTTTCAAAAGGGGCTGGTAAAATGGACATATTATAATATATTTACATGCTTGAGGATTAGAGGGAAATTATTAACTTTACTCTTAGTTAACAAGGCAGGTTAAATTAGGTAATTAACTTAAAAACATAGAACAAATTATTCCTAAAGGTTAAAGAGACAGAATAAATTAGAAGAAACTAGCCCACAAGGCAGCTAGAAGGTGGAAATACAACAGTGGAAAAGGCAAGACATAGTGTAAAGCAATGACAACACAAGCACATCCCAATATAAATAATACAATAGACGTAAGTATAGTACGGCATCCAGGTCAAAAGCAAAGGTGAGCAGGACTAAAATTTAGATACTGAATTAAGTAGATAATTGTAAAATGTACAGACACAGAAAACCACAAAGTATGATATTCAAAAAGTATGTCCAAAAATTACTAGTTAAAAAAAGCTGAAGGGCCAGCCAAATAGCTCAGCAGATTAAAGAGACTGCAAGCAGACGCGGGGGCCAGGGATTCGATCCCTGGGCCTACCGTGCCAGCTTCACCCCCAGGGTGCGCTGAGATGGCAATTGAGACTGGGCATGGTGGTGCGTGGCTGTCATCCCAGCTCTTGTGTGGCTCAAAAAACAGGACGGATCCCTGTGAGCCCAATCTGTGTAGTGAGACCCTATAGACTCTGCATTAAATACACAATAAAATAAAATAAAAAACCAACCAGAAAACAGAGGTTGCTAGCTGTTAATAAGAGTTTTAGTCCACTAGAAAGCTACACAAGTCTAAACTTCATAAATATCAGAGGTACGTTATTACTTTTATTCTCCCTTTTTGTCTGATCGGCTGTTGCTTTCCTGCTCTGTTAGTTGTCATCTTCTGTTGTTGTGTGCAAAGAAAAGAAGTCTAAAGTTGTGTTAATCCTAATATAGCCTCACAATTTTCAAACCCATGGCCATAATGACAGATTTTAACATAGCTGTCTATAAAGGTATAAAAGATAGAAACTGAACTAATCAGTGAGCTTGAGCACATGTGAAACAGCCTCTCACCCCCCAAATGTGAAGACAATTTATTACTTAAAGCCCAAAGAAGGGCCATTTTTGTGTTGGAGTACTGGGAACTGTGTGCCGGCTCCCTAAGTCAGCCACTGTGAGCTTTCAAGAACTTAAATCATCCAGAAAACTGCTCTGACGACAATGAAATAGCCTTAAAAATATAGTAAACAAAGACAACCAAGGAAACAACATAAATTAGGAACATTCAAACACTTTTTTAAATAACTGATGAACTGAAGAGAAAAAAGAAAAATTCATAATAAAATTGAAGCAGTAAGATTTAATAACAAAATGTTAAAAAATGGAAACTTATGCAATGTGGTTTCTAAAGCGCAATCAGTGAGAAATTTATGGAGCCAAAACACTGGAACCTGAAAATTCCTACAGTAGGATTGCACAGGCTGCCTTAAGGGCGGGTCTGGTGCGACTTGTGAAGGTGGGGATCGAACCGTGGTCCCCTGCGCCTGACTGAGTTTGCCCAAGCAGGTGCTTTAAACAACTGAGCTAACTTACAAGCCCCCCACCCCAAATTCCTACAGTATAAGCCTAAACAATATAAAAAAATAGCTACTGAATGATATAGGAAAAAATACAGGAAAAGATGAACTATAAAAAATTGTTCCTTTTTAAAAATATAACTTCATGAACAAACCATTGGCAAGATTAACTGTAATAAAAGATTTTAAGGATTATTTTAAGAATAAAAAGTGAATATAACTTGAGAAACTGGAATGATGGAATATTATAAAGTAATGTTATGAAAAATTTAGCCAATGAATGTAAAAACTAGATGAAATGGACAAATTCTTTTATAAAAGCAACAAGCAAATCAAACAGAAGAAAAATATATATTAATATTTTTAACATCATTAAGACATTAACCCACAAATCCACCAGATTCAGATGACTTTATTGGGATTCTACCAAGGAAAAGACACATCCAAAGCAACACAATTCCCCAGAAAGTAAAAGGAGGAATTTTCTCCAACTTACAAATCTAATTTAGTTTTAGCCATGGTCCTACACACACACACTCACAAACACACACGCACACAGACACACACACACACTAAGGAATCTTATGAATATTGTTGCTAAATTAATAAACTAAATATTACCCATACAATTCACCAATAAAACATGACTTTATTCTGAACTAGGGCTGCATAAAAGAGTACCATAAAATGGGTAACTTAAGCCAACTGCAGTCTCTTCTCTCACAGTTCTGGGGCCCAGCAGTCTAAGAATAACATGTTGGCAGGTCCCTGCTTCCCTGGAACTTTCCTGCTTTCCTGGAACTTTCCTTGCTGTCTTGCTTCTTCTTGGGGGCTGAGGCAGCCTGAGATGGCACATTGATTTCATGATTTTCTTGGAAAAGCAAAACAACTGCACATAGAAATGAATCCAAGGAATCAGGGATTCCTTATGGATACAGTCATAATGCTCAAATGGAGACACTAAAGATTCCTAAACAGATACAGCATTTTTGCTTAGCTTAGATGTGGATCATCTCCCAAAGGCCCAAGCATTAGAGGTTCAGTTCCCAGCATAGCATTACTGGGTGGTGGTGGAACTTCTGAAAGATATGGCCAGTTGGGAGGTCTCCAGGTCACAAGGGGGTGTGCCAAAAAGGAGTGTGAGACTCTGACGAGGTCCCTCCTTCTCTTTCCTCCTTGGCCCATGTGGTCCAGGAATGTCATGGCTGGGATGTGCTACTTCACCACAGGCCCCAAATCAGAGATGAAAACTCAAAATTGTGAACCCAAGTAAATGGATCCTCTTTGTCATCTTTCTATCTCAGGTGTTTTTCACAGTGATAGAAGCCAACTAACCCAACGTTCTTGCACAGTCTCAATATGATGCAGGTGCTTTAGTCCGCTGAACTAGCTAGCTGGCCCTAGATGACAACTTTTTAAAAAACATGGAAAACAAAATTCCTGAACACTGCTGACTGGTTTATAATTTCCATTGTTTTGCAAAACAGTGTGACATTACCTAATAACTGAACATGTGCCTATCCTGTGATATAACAGTATCACTAGTAAGCGTATACATGGGAAAATTCTTACATGTGTATGCCAAACCATATGTACAGGCATGATAGGTGGTAGCACCATTGCAAAGATGTTGCAAAACCTAAAACTGGTGTGGTGTCAATTAGCAATACAGTTGGAAAAATTGTTTATATTTATGTAATGGAACATTACATAGCAATGAAAAGAAGTTGGCAATACCTACTCACATCAAGACAGATGAATCAAAACATGAAATTAAAGAAAATAAGCTACTGAAGAATCACACAACTAGTTTCCATGATGTAAATGTGATAAACAGATATACCCAAGTCATATGTTATTCATGTACGATGGGGACCATAAAGAAAAGCTATGGAAAAGTGAACATTAAAACTATGATTTCTAGAGGCTGGGGAGATAGCTCAGTAGAATAAATGCTTGCCTGGCAAGCGCAAGGGGCCTGTGTTCAATCCCCAGTTCAGCCAAAATAAATAAATAATTAAAATAAAACTATGCTCTCACTATAGAGGAGAAGCAGGTGGTTTGGAGAAGGATTAAATCAAAGGGTGGTCCTAACAGGACTACCAGGATAGTATTTTATGTCTTGGCAATGGATAATGTATGCAGGATAGTCCTTTTTATTACTATTATTTGCACTGGACATGAATGTTTATGTATTCTTTTATATACATAATAAATTTCACAATAAAAATCAAACAAAAAGTAAAGGTCCAAGAGCAGGAAACATATTTTGAGTGAGAAATCGATAGTGTGTGCACACGTATGAAAACTGTGCCAGTTTCCAACACGGATGTTTTATGCTAATACTGCTTTCCCTTTCCTTCTCCACCCAAATCAATGTGCACGCTGCTTATGAAGCGCCTATTGCATGATATTAACACTTTTATAAAATTGGAACAACAAAACTTGTAGGAATAGACAAATAGACCAGTGGAACAAGACAGATGACCTCAGAACAAACAGGCCCGAGAAATATCCTCGTGTGCGTTGTGGGAACTCATTGCTACTAGCAAAGCTGTCCACAGGGCACCGGTGTCAAGACGCCCGTTCACACCCTAGAACACCAAAGTTATACCCCTAAGCATTGCAAAGCTTAGGAAAAAGAATTCCATAAATGCTGTTTGGCTGATAAATATTAAAAATGAATAATTCTTACTCTGAATAATTTCTATGTTTTCCTGAAGGGTAGGGAAAGTGAGTATTAAAGGTCCCATCCTTGTAGTGAAGTGAGCTGAAATTCAATCTCTCTTCAAAGCAGGAAAAGTCAGGCCTGAGCAGGTCACCTACCATTCTTGGAACTCCTTTCACCCATTACTGAAGTAGGGATGATGCAATGACAGTGCTTGCCTTGCAGGCTTGCTAAGAATAAGTGCAATCAGCCCTCCAAATCTGAGGTCCTGCGTGGCCCGTATTCATCTAACAGCAGATGGGAAAGAGCTGCAACTGTACTGAATACGTGCAACATCCTTCTTTGTCATTATTCTCAAAACTATACAAAATAGCAGTAATTCATATAACATATACATTGTATTAGGCATGGTAGGTTAACTAGAGATGGTTTAAAGTATGCTAAGAGATGTATGTAAGCCATATGCAAATACTATGCCATTTTACGTAAGGGACTTGCGCATCCACGGGCTTTGGTGCTGAGAGGTGAGTGAATATCTCAGCATTTGTCCCTTATGGATGCTGAGGAGGTTGTCTTCCATTGCAATAAAGAGCAGCTCGCTCTTAGAGGGATGCTCAATAAATGGCTATCCTCCACATTTCTTTAACTTCAAGTTTCCCAGGTTAAGAATTTAATGTGATGAAGAGAAAAGATATTTTAAAAAATCACTGCTTTTCAGGGCTGGTGAGATAGCTCGGCAGACTAAAGCACCTGCTTAGCAACCTTAGGCAAGCACAGGGACTACGATTCGATCCCTGGCCCCACATGCCATGCCAGTACTGCGCAGAGGGTGGGCTGAGCTGGCCACAGAGTCTGGGCACAGTGGCACATGCCTGTAATCCCAGAGCTAGAGAGGCTGGAAAAACAAAAGGAAAGAAAAAGGCAGAAGATCACTATGAGTCCAAGCTGAGAAGTGAGACCCTGTAACAACTAAATACACTTTTTTATACTTTATTTTATTTATTTATATTTATTTATTTCATCAGTTATTTTTATTTTAAAGAAAAAAAAATGGTACAAAATCTCAAAACAAGATTTTACGAGAGTAACAATGGTTAGTACATTGTGTATTGCCACTGCCAAAGTAGTTTCTCATATTACAAGATATAGGCAAGAAATAATAAATAAACAACATAGGTAGAAACCTCGGGTTTTGTTTGTTTGTTTTTTTTAAGCCAACAGAAAATGGAAATATACTTTTTAAAGTTTCTAATACTAGGAGAAGGTATCATACAATGTCTTTTAAATAAATTGTAGGTCAAAGATACAGTATAAATCTTAGAACAAAAATTAAGATTAAGCAATATTCAGAAAATTAAATAAATACATTTTTTAAAAAAAAAATTGCTTCTCAGTCACAAGTCTTGAACAGCTTGAGAGTACCAGTTACGCCTGTTCAAGTTCACTCGCTCTATTGGGCATCTGCTACACAACTTGCGGGATGATAAGTGCTTAATACATAGATATTAGGTTGCACTGATATGAATTAAGAAGGGAAGAGAAAGCAGCATGAGCGTAAAAAAGTAGAGCCAACTTGGGCGTTGGAAAAGGCCACAGCTTTCACCGCTGTGAGGAAAAACACAAAGCCGTGTTGTAAAGGCCAAATTTAATGGATTCCCAAGGTTGTGCTGCCGAGAAATTACCCGCTGCAGAACAGGAATTAGAATCACTCATTCCAACATGTAAAATACCATAGAAGATAAATTAATAAAACATAGTATACTTTAAGTGAATAGCCCAATTAGCCAAACACCAGGGAGAACTTAAATCAGAATATAACTTTATATGAACAGAACAAGGAGCAAGCACTAATACTTGTAAGTAAAAAAAGAAAGAAGAAAGCAGCAGCAATTATGTGAGCGTATTCCATCTCCTCCAGGCTTTATCACCAAAGAAATACCTAACACAGCTGTGTCAGTCCTCTGTGAGATCCTCAGGGCAGTCATAAATATTGTGAATATAATTTAAATAATCCAAATAGCAAAAATGAAGTGACATAAAAATGTAAATAGATAGTAGGCAACGTGAGACAGTATAAGATACGTACCAAACCAAGAAGTGTTAGGGGGAATAAAGTTCAGAGCTGCTAATTCTGTAATATTTACATACGCACAGATTTGGAGGTTCACCAAAATGAAATATCATGCAGGAAATACGCCAATTGGTGTCATCGTTGTTGAAATATTGAGGAAAATATATTTTCTTTTAAAATCCACATTATCAACACTTTTAGGAGGCATACAAAATTCTGTAATTTTTCATTTTTTAGAAATATTCTATAAGCTACTCTATATAAAAATTGATGGCAAATTTTTCAAAATAGTTTGTCTTCTTTTATGGCTACATAGCCAAGTGGTTTAAAAGTCAGGAGAACCATGATGAATCATTCTCTGTAGTCCAAAATCTCTATTTTTTTTACTGCATGACCAAGAAGAGAATCTAAAAGCTCTGTTCATTTTGTTTTTTCATTATCATTCTGAAAACGATCTACTGTAGTATATCAAAACAAGATCTTCCAAGCTATTACATTTCACCATCTGGTTAACCTTATCAGTAAAGCACTACAAAACAAATCCCACATATTAGAATTCCATCCATTCTGCAGAGTTATACTGACCATAAAGAGTTGCCCAAAACTGATACAGATTATTATGGAGGCCAAAAAAGGAGGACATTAATGGTTTGTGATTGAATTCGGTGAAAAGTGAACACGTAACAGGCCCTGGCGGGTAATGCGGGTGGCCGTGGCGCAAGTGCAGACCTGAAAAGGCTGCCTAGCCCAGCACAAGCATGCTGGAGATTCCGCCAGGTACAAGTACATTTAGACTTCTAGAGTTTTAGAAAATGAGTACCCTCGACCTACCCAGACCCGTAGCATTTCTATACCATTTTCATGCTCTTCTCCAGTGTCTCTGGATCAATGTAGATTTGATGCGACCTTTATCCTGATCCTGGAATCATAATAAAATGAACACCTCCCCAAGAAACAATAAGAATTCATGAAAACTGTGTAACTGAATGTAGAGCTAGGCCAGGAGCCCAACACTCAATGCAAAGTACGGTCCTACGAAATACACATTTCACCCTGAAGAATTTATGAACTCAACCCAGAAGATTTACTAGTATTACATGAAGATAACAGGGGCAGGCCTACCCCATTGTCATCTTTTGCCTGGATTAAGTCCAGGCAGGGAATGGCTTCCCAAAAGAAATTGTGGCACAAGAAAATTATCTGTGACCTAAAGTATTCTAGAGACAATAAAGAAAGAAGGTGCTAGTGCAATAATAAATATTCATGTTTACTGGCGAATGTAATGGTCACAGCTCTGGTTGCTGGATTTGAGAATTTAAAAAAATTACCTTCTCATTTCTTTCCGTCTAATAAGAAATTAATTGGGCGTTTCACCCACTAAGTATGATGTACCACTCTTCTCTCAGTTTTTCCTTGCATTCCCATAGAATGCCAAGAACTTCCAAAATGCATTACCATGCAAATGCCCTGGGTGCCTTTACTATACATTTATATTGCATGGTAATCAATAAATTATTATTTCAATATTTATTGGAATCTCAGAATAAGAAAGAAGACAGATTACACAAATTCATCTTCTGTGATTAATGGATGTTCTAGCATGCACTGATCGAGTAGGTCAGTATGCAGACTATATTACTGAATATTTCAACCCAGGCTGTAAATATAGTATCTGTTTCTCTTAGGGACTGTCACACTGAGTGCAGTATAAAAGGCAATAAATTTCAACAGATTAATTAACTCTTTGGTTACTGGGGCTGTGTGTCACCTATCCTGGCACCTAATAAAAATTCCTTTAATGCCAAGACATAAAGAAGGGCCTCTTTGGAAATGAGTTATTAACAGCATTTCGTGAATAGATGGAGGAATTGTAGCCAAGCCATTTAAGTGTCATAAAGTGCAGCAAAGGCTGCTGGAGGCCTCTGAGGGACGCCAGGCAATACCATAACAATCAAATCTGAGATGGAAGAGGGATTGAGCTGTCCACTCAGAATTTTTATATTGTCAAAGAGCAGCGAGGAAATAATGTGATCAAGAAGTGAATTAACCTTGTGTGTGAAAGAAAGGGGATGATCTGATGGAAAAGGCAGTAAAGTAAAAATCACTCCATAATGCCTACAGAGCAGCAAGCCATGAGGGGCCCCTAATGTCTGCAGGCTGCAGAGAACCCATCCAGACCTCTACGTACTGTAAACCCACTACCCGCACTAGCCCATAATTGGAATACATTTATTCATGCTTTTTTAGTTCTGCAGGGTCCGTGCCTTGTGTACGCAGAGTGCATTAATTCCTTTAAGTGCTCTATCCACACAGGCTCCCACAAATGGCCAACCAAGTGGAAATTAACATTCGATGCAAGAGAAAGCAGGTGCTGCACTCCGAGCCCAAGGTTGGGTCCCTCTCCCTTTTCCTTTCACACTGTGTTGTTCAGCTCAGCCCCTGGACGGCCCCACCCAGGCCGTCCTTGGGTGCTTCCTGATGAGCGTAGAGCTACGGCCCTGTTCAGATAGCTCTGCTTCAAAGCAAGGAGTCCAACAAGCAGAAAATAATATCCAATAGTGACCCGTGTTTATCACGAATGCTCAGGAAACTATTTTTCATAATGTAAATTTAATTCTATGTCTTGAAGTCATAACTTAATATGTGACACTTTTTATAAAGTTTTACATATAAAAACTCCAGAGGAATGTGCAAATCATTATGAAATTGAAATCAGTGATACCTTTCTGAAGACAGGTTTTTAGCCCACCATCCTTAGTTAATTACATAAACCCAGTAATTATCAGGCAGTAGGTGCCTGATACAAAGAGCATCTACCCATTGTAGGCAATGCTCTGAATGCTTTGTATAGGTTCGCTTAGGGCACCTCGATGGCAACTCTATAAGATAGGTACTAGTCATTGATTAGAAAGCTGGAGCACAGAAAGGTCAAGTGAATTCCTTAAGGCCACACAGGAACTGTGAAATACCAAAGATCTGTCTGTACGAGTCCAGGTACTTGACCACTTTGAATAATTACCTAATTGAAAAGCAATTAATGAAACAGCCCGTCGTACTCTCCTAATTAAAGTTGTGGATGAATAGCCATAGGCTGTGTGTTGTTCTTGGGAATCTTACTGCCTCGGCCACCCCAGGTCCCCTTGCGTTATCACTCCTTCCCTTTTCCATGAGGGAATGTGGCTTCTCCCTTCACACCAGCTCCCCACCAGCCACCTCCCCCAACTCCACCGCACCCCCACCCCCATTTTGGCCCTAGCTCCCTGACAGCTGCTCCCCCCCCCAACCCAGTGCAACACTCCCAGGAGCTGCATTCACTCCCGGCCCCTTCTGCTCTCTCACTCGACTACCTATTCGTTGCTTTGCCTCCTAGAATCGGCCTCTTCTGTACCACTCCACGAAAACCACTGTGCTGTATCCAAAGGTCACTTTTCTGTCTTCATGTTGATCAACCTTTGCCAAAGAGGACACAGTTAGCCACCCTGGCTTCTTAGAAATCGTTCCCCTGTGGCTCAACTGCCACCATCACTTTCTTTCCACCTGCCCCTACCTTAGCTGGATGGCTTCCGCAGGCTCCTCCTCCTCCTCCTCACCTCTCACTCTGGAGCCCACCTGTGCTCTTCCTTCTGTCGCCTCTCACCTGCCCCCTCAAGGTCAGTGTTCAGCTATATGGATTCCAAAGCCATAGTCCTAAGCAAAGTAAGTCAGACACAGCAGGGCAACGATCACCTGAGACCCTAAATACAAATAATTTAGACAGCAAGGTAAGAGACCTATTAGGCAACGTGGTAGCAGAGTCTGGAAAGGTGATGGGGGACCAGGGAAGAACAAGGAGGTGAGGCAGAGGGAGTAAAACTGATCCAGATGTGATACGCATCTGCATCAGTCTCCCAAGCCGAATACATCTACACTGCAAACATACACTGATAAATTTTTTTAACACACACACACACACACACACACACACACAGACCCACAAGCATCTGCTGATTACGCTTGCATGTTTACCTCCACTTCTCATTCAAGCGTAAATATCGAACTGCTCCTCGTGATCTTTACATGTCTTATAAGCCTCTCAGATTTAACAAAGGCAAAATAGAACTCTTCGTGTTCCCTAAACACACACACACACACACACACACACACACACACACACACTGGAAAAACACTCCAGAAATCCAAGACGCCTTTGATTTGGCTCCGGTATTGTCTCCTATTCCATCCACCAAGAATGCAAGGGCGATTTTCCTTATTAATAGACAGCCCCACGGGAGAAAATGCCCTTCATCCAAGAGACGCTGACGTTGGTGAGTTTGTGATTCGGTGAGAAGCACGATAAGAATGGCCAAGCTGAGCCGGCAAAATAGCTCAGCGTCTAAAGTGCCTGCTTGGGCAAGCTTAGGCAACCGCAGGGACTGTGGTTAGATCCCGGCACCACATTCCATGCCAGCCCCGCCCCCAGAGCAGGCTGAGCTGGCCACAAAAATATTAATTAACTAATGAATGGCCAAGCAGAAGATGGCGTACACTGGGCTTGTGACCAGCACAGAGCTGACCCCGCCAGAAGCCGCCCTGCCTCTGAACTTAATGTGAGGCAAAGAACTCTTCATTGTTTTAAGATACTTTTCATTTGGGTCTTGTGTTATTGAAAGCCACCTGCTGGATACATCCCTTCCCCATCAATTACCTGCAGAACAAATCACCTCCAAATTTAGTGCTTAAGATAACAATAAATTTGGTATCCTGCTTAGTTCCTGTGCATCAGGAATGCAGCAGTGGCTTAGGGGGATGACCCTGGCTTGCAATCTCTTGGGAAGGTCCCAGACATGTCAACCAGGGCTGCAGTCAGCTTGGGACAGACGGATCGCCTTCCAAGTGTGCCATGGCCTCTGTTACTAGCTGTACCTCTGTGCAGGCTTTTGAGAGGACTCAGAACACTGCAACTGACTCCTCCCAGAACAAGGCAGGAGTGAATGAGCCAAGCACAAGCTGTTCTTCCTGTGACCTAAACTCAGAAATCACAGAGTATCACTTCTGCCACCTTCCATTCACTGCAAGAGAATCACTAATTACTACCCACATTAGGAGGGCAGAGTTTGGTTCCAATTAGAAAAGGATGTGCATGGATTTTCAATCACGCCATGCCCTTGTTCTCACTGCGTTCTCCATGCAGTGGCCTTCTCACTTGCTGCTCTCCTCTCTCCCTCCAAGGTCTTCCAATTGTGAACACTCTTGCCTAGCAGGTTCTTCCCCTGGCCGACTTTCCTTGAATATTTCTCCAAAGCTGCTTCTCCCACTCCATTAACCTGGTTAATTCCCCTTGAATGTTCCAGACATTGCTATTGCATTTCCAGTTCCTTACACTGTCTGGCAAACTGCAGGCCCCCAAAACTGGTTACTAATAAATATATAAATAAACAAACTGGTTACTTAATGAATTATCAATAGATGAATAAAAGTACCTAGGTATGCATCCACAAATGTTTTTAAAGCATTTAAAGGAAAGTAAGATGATAGGCACTTAAGTTTAATATGGAAAGTGACATCTTTTAAATATTAAAGGACTGTCTTTAGAGAAAAGATTAAGTTTATTCTTTATAATTCATGGAGGTGAACTAGAATAAATGAGTAACAATCACAGGAAAACAGCTTAGTTGAACAAAAGAAAGATCTTTCTTTGTTTTTATTTATATATTTGGTACAAGGTCTCACTAGGCAGCTTGGACTCATAGTGATCTTCCTGTTTTTAGCCTCCCCAGTGCAGGGATTACAGGAGTGCACCACCATGCCCGGACATGGTGGCTGGCTGAGCGAGTGCCCCAGGGGTGGGGCCAGTGTGGCATGTGGTTCTGGGGATGCAACCCTGGTCCCTGCACTTGCCTAAGCAGAGAAAGGCCTTTCTAGAGTAAACAGTTACAAAAAACTCAAATGAGTCCATTTATGAGAGAAATCTTCCCGTTGTTTGAAATGTTCAAGCATGTTATGAGATGACTAGCCTGCAATATTGGACAAGAAATTTGTATTTGGGCCTAATTGGGCCAGATGGACTTAGACTTCCCTTTTTACATTCTAAAACTTTAATGCTGTATAAGCCTTAACAAAGTGGACATTTAAAAAGTTCTAATTTTTATAAGAAATGATAAAAATGATATCTGTAAGAAACTCTCTATTCATGTTTTTTGTTTTTTGTTTTTTGTTTTTTGTTTTTTTCAGAACCAGGGATTGAACTCAGGCACTTGTGCTTGCCAGGGAAGCGCTTATTCTACTGAGCCATCTCCCTGGCCCTCTTATGCTTTCTTTCAGAGATTTTCATTATGCAGAAAATAAATTTTGGGGAAAAACATTTGTTTTTTATTGTTATAGTAGTGCTTTTAAAGTGTAATCATATATTGACATAATATTGGCATTGATCTTGAAACTAAAGAGACTTTAACTGAATGTCCCACTAGAGGTATATTTTTAGTCTTTATATACAAACTCTAGATTCTATCTGTGGATTAAATCAATCTCGATCCAGAAATCCAAATTTTGGAAATCTATACTCTGTAATATTACACAAAAATAGGAAAAAAATTACTCTTCAAGCCACAAAAAGACATGAAAGCAGCTTAAACACACATTGCTAAGCAAAAAGTGCCCACTGAGGAAGGCTTCGTGCTATATGATTCCAATACAAGTCCTTGTAGGAAAAAATATGAAAAAAAAAAAAAAAAAGATCAATGGTTATCCAGGATCCAAAGAAAGAAAAGCATTAATGCCTACAGTACAGATGATGTTAGGGCAGTGAAATTACCCGGTGTGACACTATGTTGGTAGGCATGTCATTACACAATTTACCCAAACCTATTAGGAACTCATGGATTTCAGTTCCTAATAATATAAAGTGTTGGCTCATCAATAGCAGCAAATGTAGCTCACTAATGCAAGACACTAACAGGATGCTGGTTAGGAGGAAGTCCATGGGAACCTGTAGTAAACCATAATGGCTTATAAAGTTTGCAATACTAAGTGTAAATTGTTTGAAAGACATATACAATGGTTTGTGTCTAGACGTCCCCTCAAAGCTTCATGCATTCACGGAGCAGGCTTCTGGAGTTTTTGAGTCACCCTTGGCCCAATGCTGTGATCATGGGAGTGAGTGCAATGTGGGTAGCTTGCATATGACATAAGGGAGGGAGAGGGGCCTGCCCTCTGCTGCTCCTCCCTTTCTGCTCATCCCTTTTTTGTTGTTCTCTGCCCCCATGAGCTGCTGCCCTCTGCCGTGTGGCCTGTGTTGGAGCTAGCCAGTATGGACTGAAACCTCCACAAATGGTGAACGAAATAAACTTTTCCTTCCTTAAATCTTGGCATCAGGTATTTTGTCTCAGCAATGAGAGAAAAATAACCAAGACAGCATATTAAGTCATTTTAATCAAAAAGACAAAGAGCTGATAATGAAATGTAAAAGAATAGGTCCCAAATTGAAGTAACTTTAATTTTTTAAGAGAATACAAAAAACATAAAAGAAAAAAATTAGAAACAGTACAGAATTTCGCTAAACAAAATGATAGGAATTCAACAATGTTTCTTATGTTGCATATTATTGTCTTCATATTAGTTGTTCAGACTACCAGATATTAGCCTGTGATATTGGTCATAAAAATTACAAAAATTAAAAAGGAGAAAAAAATAAGTATTAACTGCTCCTTTCAATAGACTAGCAAAACTCAGCATTACAGGGCCAGCCAGACAGCTCAGTGGATTATAGCGCCTGCTCGAGCCCCCACCAGCCATGATGTCCCTGCCCCCGGGTGCGCTGAGATGGTAAATGAGACTAGGCACAGTGGTGGGCGCCTGTAACCCCAGCGCTTGGGAGGCTGAGAACAGGAGGACAACTGAGTCCGATCTGTGCAGTGGACCCTGTAGACCCTGTGCTAAGTAGAAAAGAAAAGAAAAGAAATCAGCAGGACAATTATCCAAGCTATATTCCGCTTCTTTCTTTTATTTTCTTTCCTTCCTTCCTTTCTTTCTTTCTTTCTTTCTTTCTTTCTTTCTTTCTTTCTTTCTTTCTTTCTTTCTTTCCTTCTTTCCTTCTTTCCTTCTTTCCTTCTTTCCTTCTTTCCTTCTTTCATTCATCCCAGTTGTTCCTTCCTTTGGAACAGCTTTTCTTCCCTTTCACAGTATCCTTTGTACTTTTCAGATCCTATTTACTCTTTCATTTTTTTTTATTACTTTTATTGGGAAACAACTAGCAATGAGACAATTTCAAAACAGGTCTGTAGGACAGTTACAATAATTAATATATTGCATATTGCTGTCTTAATGGTTATTCATAGTACAAGATGCAGACATGATATCCTGTCCAAACACTATTACTACAAGTCTTTCTTCTCATTGAATTAAGAGAAAGTAGCTGTGTATCTACCCTATTTTGTATATACAGATACAAAATGGTCCTTTATTTGTATCCCTTTTTTTGTTTAGTTTTGTCAGAGATGAGTATTCCACTGCCATTTAAATATTGTAGGTGCATGAATTCAGCAAAATATGCCAATATAATACAGTCATCCATAATAGTAGTGGGTTATCCATAGGACTGGCATTGTCAGAAGTTGTTGACTTGAGCCTTTTACAGCTCAGCATATTAATATGGCTTTACTTTTTATATCTCATTTTTATACTTTTCTGCTAGATGGTTAAGACCAAGATAAAGCAAGACCTATATAACAAGAAATGTAACTTTTGTATCTGCCAAGGTCAGTCAAATCTCCTCAGGATTTATCCAGAAACTCTGTACCACGATTTGTAGATCCTTTGTCAATGTCAGCCACGTGGATGAGTTGTGGCCATTGCTTGACCAATTTGCTCTCTGTGAAAGCCTGAGAGAATGTTTTCTTTCTATTTAGCCTTTCAGATTCTTGAAGTAACTTTATAATTTAAAGGAAATACTGGGCAGGGCACAAGCTAGGCAAGTGAAACAAAGTGAATGAGGAAAGGAGAGACACTGTTAGTAGAGTTTATGCTAATAATAAAAATAAATAAATTGTATATTCATAGAGGATAATACACTAGCTTTCTGTTACTGTAGCAAAATGAAAAGAGAAAAGATATATTTTAGCTTCTGTTTTGGTAAGTTTTAGTCCTCATCCATTGGTTTGATTGCTTTCACTATCACGGCAAGGTACATGATGATGGTGCTATGTGGGAAAGGAAGCGTCTCACCCGGGTCAGCCAGGAAACAGAAGGAGATTTTACAATGTCAGGGTCCCAGTATCCCCCTCAAGAGCACATCCCCATATGAATAGAAGACCTCAACTATCCTACCCCTTAAAATTCTACCACCCACAAGAGTACCATCAGCTGGGAACCAAGATTTTAACAAGCAGGTGCTTGGTGGACTATTACCAAACAGTTACCAAACTGCAACAGATAGTGAGGCTGCTGGCCTTGCCTGAGCTTATGATTTCTTTATTTATGTATCAACATATACATATAGTCATATGTAGCCAAATATATATAGCCATGGATATATATCTAGAATGGCAAAATTTGCAGATGTTTCTAGACATCAATCCTGCCCTCAAGAAACCTACTTAATGGTAAATGTCACCACTTTTCAAAGTCATAACATTATATGATTCCACAAAATAAAGATTATATCAATAAATTATTAATGCCTAAAACAACATTTTGTCCAACTAATCAAAACATATACATTAATTTTGGCACATACATCCTACCACAACAGATATGGTGCTGTTTGGGTTTGAAATGGTTCATGCATTTCTGTTATTCTACTTATGAGTTGGTGTGCGAGGGATTTGTGATGACTGGCCTTGGCCAACAGTATAAGCTGCTGTGAGAATGCTAATATTCCTCATATGAGGGTTAGATGGCCACAGAAGCAGGAGTGCATTTAGCCATCAGGGAGCCCCAGGACTTGGCAAGCTCTTGTAGGACCCAAGGCTGGGATTCTAAAGGATTCTAAGGATTCATGTCTATAGTACATGGATTCTTGCATGTTAATATTCCAGAAAAGTGGTCTGTCTAGACTTTACTGTGCACTATGTGAGAAATTCCCATCACTGTAGAAAGTTACTACACTTAAAGTCGGGGGAATCATTTTTATATGGCAGTTTAGCCTAGTCCTACCTTCCAGAGCCATGTGAGTCTCACTGTTCATATAATAGATACTTAATTACTCAAAGATAATTGTATACTTGTTTTTTCAGTGCCTCTTCCCATGTGTTATGGTTTGTGTCTAGCTGTCCCCCGAAAGCCTTGCACAGTCACTGGGGCAGGCTTCTAGAGTTTGTGATTAATTCATATTCAATGCTGGGATTATGGGTGTGAGTGCTACACCTGCCCGGGGGCAGGAAGCCTGAATACAGTAAAGGAAGGGAGAGAGGCTTGCTAGCTGCTGCTGCTGCTCCTCCTCCTCCTGTTGTTCCTCGCTGTCTTCAGCCACCATGAACAGCTGCCCTCTTCCTCTTCCATGTGCCGCTCTGCCTTGCAGCCAGCTGAGCGTGGACTGAGACCTCCACTAACTGTGAGCTAAATAAACCTTTCCTTCCTTAATTCTGGGTGTTGGGTCTTTTGTTCCAGCAATGAGAGAAGTGTAACCGAGATACCATGTTATAGTTTCCAGAATTCTATGCTACATAGAAGCTGATTTTTGGAGGGCTACATTTATGCTTGTATAGTAGTTTTCTTTGCTTCCTACTCCACAATCATTTCAAAGGGAAAAATGGATCAGACTGAATAAACGTCAGCACTAAATGTACTATGACTAAGTGGACCAAAAATATACATGGCATAAATACATGAATAAAATGTAAATGTAAGAATAACACTAATAAATAAAATAAAAATATACATGAATAGACAAAAGGGGCAATTGCACATATGTAGCTTGAGTCCTTGGTTTTGTTGAATCTAGTGTTTTCAACCTCGGAAATCTCTAAGATATAATAAATATTAAATAAAAAGGTAGTTATAAATACATACATCTTAAAATTTTAAGTAGAAAAAAATATATATATGTATATTTCTCAGGTATGTACTATATCTGGAAATATTGTACATTAATATTCCACTAATATTAGTTGCCTTAGGAAAAGGGAGCAGGGTGAATAAATCCAGAAGTGTGGACTTATTTTTTTCTCTACAGAAGACTTTTAACTTTTGAATTTTTTACTGTGTGACTACATTTCATAATTGTAAATAACATGAAAACATATGATAATAAAATGGAAAAATAATAAAAGGTCTGGGTGTGGTGGCATGCCTGTAATCCCAGTTCTAGGGCAACAGAAGGATCACTGTGAGTTCGAATCCAGCCTGGGATACACAATGAGTTCAAGGCTAGCCTGAATTACACAGCAAAACTTTTATCTCAAAAAAAAGTAATTAAAGAATCCCAAAATGCCAGCATAAAACATGTCTGAAGCATTTCTTCTGACCATTGGTATGAAGCATGGCATATTAATTGTCACAGGGAAAATGAAATGATCCCAGAATCTATTTGAAAGTTCACCTCAGACCAAAATTTACACAGACATGGAAGAAATAATATAATCCTTATGTTCAAGTCCATAAATCACATTTCTATATTAAATATTATTATGTTAAATGTTCATGTCTTTACATTATTTCATCCAGAATTAAATTATATGTGTAAATCTTGGTTGGAGATTTCAAAACAATTTTAAGTTATGGTAGAGTATCACTGCTCAGCTTAGCAATGTCAATAACTAACACATTTGCTCATCTGATAAGATGAATAAGCAAAAATATATTTTTTTTACTTTTTTATGTTTTAAAGAGAGTAAAAAATAGTATTATAAGTGAAGAACCACAAATGATACAGAATTTCTCTAAACAAAATAATATGAATTTCATAGTATTTATTGTAATGCATAGTGTTGTTTTCAAAAACTACATTCTTGGGCTGGGGAGATAGCTCGGCGGTCTAAGTGCCTGCCTGGCAAGCACAAGGTCCTGAGTTCAATCACTGATGCTGCATGCCACGCCACACTGGAACCAGGCGTGGTGGCACACGCCTGTAATCCCAGAGCAGAGGAGGCTGACAGGAGGATCACTACGAATCCAAGCTGCGTAGCAAGACCCTATATCAAATGAACAAATAAATAATATTTCTTTTTGAGGCAGGGTCTTTGTAACGGAGGATGGCCTTGAATCCACTGCAGAGCCCGTATGGGCCTCAAACTCCCACAGTGATCCTCCTGCCTCAGCCTCCTGAGTGATAAAGTTATAGGCATGTGCCACCAAGCCCAGCTCAGAAATAGTTTTAAAGGTAAGGCAAGTTAATCTTCAGATTATAGGGAGGTTTTTCATGAGTATCCAGGAAAAATAAAAACACTTTCTTCTTTGGTTCAGAATGTGGCTGAATATAACTTGTTTCATTCTCATAAATCAATGAGTAACACATTTCAAATACCCACTCTAGTCATGCCAAGAATTTGCAATCAATGCCCAAAAGTAGCTTTAGAAATCATCCTCTTAACTAAATTTATTATGGATTGAATCATCTTACTCTACCCACTATGTATCAAGTTAGAACCAGATAAAACTAAGGGTTGCTTTAAAATATTCTATTCTAGCTGCTTTACATACAAATCTGTTCATTCAGCATATATTCATTGAGTGCCATCCATGCGGCAAGATTTTTATTAAACAGTATGTCAGACAAATCCCTGTGACTGAGAGAGAGAGAGAGAGAGAGAGAGAGAGAGAGAGAGAGAGAGAGAGAAACAGAGAGAGAGACAGAGAGACTGAGAGAGAGAGAGGCAGAGAGGCAGAGAGAAACACAGCTGAACCAAATATCCCTTTCAGAGGCACATCCCCAATACCCTAACTTCCTCCAAACATGCTTTCCCTTCCTGAACTTTCCACCACCTCCAGACAGCTTCCTAGGCTGGTACCCAAGACTTCTGCAAATGGGTCAAGGGGGACAAGACTCAAGCCACACCAGACAATGAGGATAAACATAGAACACAGCCACTGTCTCCTAAGAGCTTTCAGCCTAGCAAAAGAAGAGAGGGGATTGTACAGAGGGAGACATACAAACAGTGCAAAACAGTGTGATTACCTCTAGAAAAGGAATAAACAGAGGTGGGTGTAAGAATTGTAGTGGTCCCAAAGAAGTAACTGTGAATTACTTCTCCAAGAAGAGGATGAGGAATGATATTTAGGAAGATGCAGACTTTTCAAATTATAGAGCTTGACTGTGAGGGTGTTGGCCAGGCATATGAATGAGACATACAAAGATAAGGGACTTTTGAGGTACACATCCTGAACCTACTGCATGGTTAGAGGTTGACAGATAGGCTTCAAGGCCACAAGTCCAAGTTAGAGCACCCCACCCCCACTCACCAAGAGTACAGCCTAGCAGCAGAGTCAGTGGAATCCATGCAAAAGCATCGGTCAAGAGAATTCCCAGAGGCCGGATGCAAGGGCCGATTAAGAGAAGGCAAGAATCAGGGCTTGAGTCCTTAGAATGGGGTGCCACACAGAAGAGACCTCAGGCTTCCACAAAGCATCCTTGTGAGACCTTAACACAGATGAGACAAGTTAAATTTTAAATGCTATTTGTTCTTCTGACGTCATCAGGCACAGGGTTTTTAAAATTTGCATTTATGAAAGAAAGCCATAGGCCCCTTTGGAATTTGAATCAGGGAAGAGGGGACTCAGCTCAAGTCTGTTTGAACTGGCCCTCCCAGCTACTGTCCCTGCCCCAGCAAAAAGCCTGAGGTATTTCCTTTTAAAGGGACAAATTTTTCCCTCCTGGTGAGGAAGAGCCACTGTGCCAGTTAAAAGAATTCAAAAGAAAATAGGCCAGGAAAAAAGAAAAAGATGGAGGTAGTCCATTTAAACTCATGTCTCGGTGATTCCATATAAACCCTAAGCCTATTCATTGGTGTCAGCCAACCCAGGGTGGGCCACCCCTAACCTGAGCTTCTCACCCTTAATCCCAGCAACACCTAAATAAAGAAAGAAACACCATTTATAAAACTGGGGAAAGCAGAGATCAGGTTAACTTCCAAAAAGAGCAGCAAAGTACAACAAGCTAACATGCTCACAAGGACTCACGAGCGAACCCAAGCAGCGAAAAAGTAAAACAAAAGCCTACATTTTCTTTTTTCTCCCCCCTCTGCATGGCTGGGCCAGGAAGCCCCATCCAGGTCCTCTGATAACTGAGATAATATCAAAACTCAGTTTTATAAATTCGGTGTCTATTATTTTTTGTGTACACTAATTTAGAAGATTTTCTTGGTCAAAGATAATAAATATAGCTGTAAACAAGTGCTATCTGTTATCATGGTAATCTAACATAAGTATCATTGGCTGCCATTAAAAAGTTCAATTTTGTATGGCCAAAATAATATTGATCTACAATCTGAGGTACAGGATCTCAGGATAAATCCTGAGGGGATTTCACTGACCTTATCAGATCCAAAAGCTACAACTCTTGTTGCATAGGTCCTGCTTTACCTTGGTCTTAACCATCCAGCAGAAAAGTATAAAAACGAAGTATAAGAAGTAAAGCCATGGTGTTATGTTGAGCTGTAGGGGACTCAGGTCAACAATTTCTGACATTGCCAGTCAAGCAGAAGACCCAATACTATTATGGACTACTGGACTCTTTTAGAATATTTTGCTGAGTTTACACACCTATAATATTCAAATAACAGAACTTAACAAAAAAAGGGCATACAGATGAATGTCCATTTTGTATCTGTGTATTCAAAATGATTAGGATAAATATGTAGTTACATTCTCATAATGAAGAGAGGGATTTGTTGTAATACTGTTTGTAAATAAGATATCATGTCTACATCTTGTACAGCAAATAACCAATAGGAAGAGAGTATGCAATGTGTTAGTTATTGAAACTGTCCTACCAATTTGATTTGAAACTGTCTCATTGCTATTTGTCTCTCAATAAAATTATGGGAAAAAAAATAAAATAATATTGAAGGGCCAGCCAAATAGCTCAGGGGTTTAAAGCGCCTGCTTAGGCAGACACAGCGGCAGGGGTTCAACCCCCATCGCCCTGTGCCAGCCCTGCCTCTGGGACATGCTGCGACAGCGATTGAGACTGGGTGTCGCGGCGTGCACCTGTAATCCCAGCTTTTTGGAGGCTGAACACAGGCGATCACTAGAAGTCTGATCTACATAGTGAGACCCTGTAGACTCTGTAGGCCTTGTACTAATATATAAAGTAAATAAATAAAATAATATTGAAATAGATTAGGGTGTGGCAACACTGGCTAGGAAAGTAGGTGCGACCGCTAATTCCAAGATCAGGTTGCACGGCCGTTCCCAAAGTCCTGCTTGTGAACTGCTTCCCAGAACGTGAGCAGGTTTTCAAGGGGATGAACCGGACCTGACATCAGCGAGGTGCGGGATCCCAGCCCCGCCTCTCGGAAGCCAGATGCAGAAACTCTACTGGGTTTCCTTGGGACACAGACAGTAGAAAAGGACACAGATGTCACACGCGTGCTGTCGGGGCTTTCTGCACAGGAGGCCACCCACTTCCCCCAGGGTGTTCTTTTATCTCACTTTCCTCTTTTTTTTGGCCCAAGCTTGCCTCACAGGGCCAGTTTCTCCCTCACTTTTCACTCTTACTTTGTCAAATAAACTTGTCACTGTATTTTGCTTGGTTCATGCAGTTCCTTTTTAAGTTAAGAAAAAGTCTGGAATCCAACTCCAGAAGGAGAAGCAAGCAATGCAGAACCCAGCTATGACTATTTGTTGAGCCATTTTTAGAAGGAGCTAGCCAACAGAAAAACCGTTTTCTAAAAACATTGATATACTCTTGGCTAAACTTACAAAACTAAATTTAAAAGCAAAGGTTCTATATTTTAATAAAACAAGTTTCTTACATTTTCATTGTTAGGCTTTTGGTGACTAAAGTGAGATTCAAGAGTTAACATATTTAAATATTAACCTATGCAATATTTCAATAATCTGTTCATGGCTGGTTAAGTAAACTATTATATAAGTTAATGACACAATTCATGTCATAATTTTTTTTTTTTTTTTTGGCGGAACTGGGGATTGAACTCAGACCCTTGTGCTTGCCAGGGAAGCGCTTATTCCACTGAGCCATCTCTTCGGCCCCCATCATGTCATAATTTTTATATAGGACATAATTTATATATTTGGACATATGTTTTCATCTATAAACTAGCTATGCTGTGAGTCTAAGCTTTCAAATTAAGTTTACAGAGCTAAGACTACGTAAGTTTAATACATACAAAGTAACTAATAGGTGCTCTCTTTTATAAATATGTTTAGACCTGAAACATGAAATGACCAAACTTTGACAGTTCTTTAAATTTGGTTCTAATAGTAAAAGTTGACCTACATCTATTGGCTTTGATTAAAGCAAGCAGTTTTGTTATGGTACAACTGAGATACACTTGTATATTGGGTGTGATCTATTTATAGTCATTAACACTGTTTCCAAAACTGATCATAGCTATAAATATGTCTTTAATTCTTGCCAATACAGTTATACCTTAAAAAACCTATTAAGAGTCTAAAATGTGTGCTGTGTACAAACTAAACACATGCAAAGATTTCTACATAGATGCAATACCAATTATTGCTAACCTCGTGGTATGTTAGGTTTTATATTTGTGCTTCTCAAGTGTACAGGCCTTCAGAGACGCAAAACTGGGGAGAAAAAATGTTTCAGATATTCACGATGAACTGTGCATGTCAATCCAGCTAGATGATGTGAATAGTTTTTCATGTTTATGCTTATGTAAAAGTATTAAATATACCCAGACTCTGCAGTCCAGACGTCACTGTAGAAATTAAAATATTAGAGGTTAATAATCTGTAAAATACATCTAGATACAAGTAGTATTCTCAAATGACATTCTATAGGCATTCTAACAAATGTAGGTAAAAGTTTGTATCATTTAATATCATAATTAAAGATAACTTACTAAAAGTTGTTCTAAACTAAATGAACATTTAAATGTGTTTCAGAGATAATAATATAACCTAAAAGTTCTATTATAATAAATTCATTATCATTGTTATGTTAAAATATTATGCGGCCGCTCATGTCAAGTTTTCTAATTGTTATCTGCTAATATTCTTCAAAGGTTCAACTTGTAAGACAACCATGATTGATAACATCTCCTCCTCAGGCAAGAGTCAATCCCATGGGTTTAATAAGTAATGAAATTTGGCAAATAGACATGACCATGAACATTTTGGCAAACCTAAAATATTCATTTTTCTGTGCTTACCTACTCTTCAGGACTTGGTGCTCCAGGAGCCCATGCTAAAGCAGATTCCCTTAACTTACACCAACCTACAGAGCCAAAGGGCCTCTGTGACAAAGATTTACTATTTAAAACTCAATTATTACAACAAAAGGTAGAAATAGGTTAAGAGAGACTAGCCACAGGAATAATTGTATAAAGTACTATTTTCTTTAATGTTTTAAAAGTACAACTTGGGGCGCTGCAAAGCAGGGATACATATTTTATCCTCACCAAGGAAAGATCTTCTCTGGCTCACCAGGCTTGGCACTATGGCACTGCTTGCCTCAGGGAGGGGTATGTGCCTGTTCTATCACCAGGTGAGAAGAACCCATCAGTGCAGCGGGAGATGACACTTCCCCTCCGGGGATGAGCAACAGATTCAGCCCCAGGACCTATCTGGAGAGAGATCAAACAGCTCAGTACACAGGCTGAACAGACCTGGGCATCCTTTCCAGCCCCAAAAACCCCTTCCTGGCAAAGACAGCACAGCCACCTATAACTCACAATAGCAAACGGAAAAAGGGTTCCATTTTATTCTGCTTCCATTTAACCCGATACCAAGAGTGAGTGGCATTACACACTAAACACAGACACATCTCCAGTTCATGATATGTCACCTGGGGGGACCCTGAGCCTCCCCTCTCCTCCAAGGATACAAAGCATTTGTACTGGGAGAGCCTGGCAGTCTTCTCTTAGCCCAATAAGGTATTTTAATAAAAATTATGCCCATGCCAGGGAGCTGGCTCAGTGGAATAAGTGCTTCCCTGGCAAACACAAGGGAATCAATCCCTGGTTCCTCAAAAAGAAAAAAAAAAAAGGATATTAACAATTATGCCCATGCTGGATATTGTGTTGACTGGCATTTACTACCCCATGTGTGGTACTTTCCCTAAGATACTCTTCTCTAAGGTACAGATACAATATAAAGAGATAACTTCAGGGGCCGGGGAGATGGCTCAGTGATGCAAGTGCTTCCCTGGCAAGCGCAAGGGCCTGAGTTCAATCCCTAGTTCTGCCAAAGAGAGAGAGAGAGAGAGAGAGAGAGAGAGAGAGAGAGAGAGAGAGAGAGACCTTCATAACTCTTTTCAGTGCATTCACTATTATGAATTAGTTAAAAACAGAAATAAAATAGAACAAATTCTTGTTGGTGTTTTGTTTCCTAGAAATACAAAAATACAGTGTATTTTACATGTAGTTTTATATTAATTATATATTGTAGACATTATAATTTTACCTATTTATTACCATGTTTTATTCTATGTATACTTAATGTGTCTGTGTGTTGTGCCATCGATTTCTGTCCAGACCCTCAGAAGGTGCCTCGCATGATTTGTGGCTGTTTTGGCTGGCCTTGTTGGCCCTAGAGACTGAACCTACTGCCTCCACATCGAGCCACAGCCTCGGCCCTGTTTTATCTCTTAATTTTAATGTAGGATCTTGCTAAATCCAAAAGTTATCCAATCTAGGCTTGACCTTACAATCTTTCTGCATTAGCCTCACAGTGTTCTGGGCTTGTAGGCGTCCATCACCACACCCCAGCCAACAGACAGCAGTTTGAGATGGTTTTAATGTTAAATATGAAACTCCCTTTTACTGCAATTCTAAGTAACTGAAAATTAATGTGATTTCCACATTTTAGGCTAGTATCATAATGGAATTTTTTACTGACTACATGAGTCACTGAAAAAAGAGCTGAAGTAATAAATTATATATTCTATTGATAAACAAGAGATTTAAAACTAAGTATAAATTTTACTTTATTCAGTTGTGTACATGAATTAAAAATTATAGTTTCCACAAAAACACCTTTGGTGAAATTTATTGGTATTTACTTTTAATACTTCTCTTCCTGGAATAAATACAAGAATGCCTAGATTTTTCTAAGTAGCAACTGTTTTACTCCACAGATGTAGAGCAGCCACCAAATCTCTACTACAGCAGCATCGGCTAATTCCCCAGCATGGAGGGCCTCAACCTGGGCATGTGCCATCCCAGCTCAGCTGCTACGACAAGGATTAAAACTCCTTTATATACCAGAAGTTCATTTCTACTGAATTTATTTGAAAAGGTAAAATAATAGTTTTTAAATTAGAATTTAAGTTTCACTTTTTAAAAACATCCATGTATCCCAATTGTTCAGGGGTCACAATCTGTGTTCAAAAAATAGATGAACAACAGCTCAGAAGAATAATTTTCATCTTTCATGAGTCTTACAAAGCAACATTAGAAACAATGCAAATGGAAAAGACCTCAAAACCTAGGCAAAAACAAAACCTAGATGTAGAACCTAAGACTAGAAAATGTATAAGAGAAAACAGGCAAAATCTTTGTGATGCTTCATGAAGAAATGATAAATTGAATATGACATAAAAATGTAAATAACCTACCAAAAATAATTAAAACAAATCAAAACTTAAAACTTCTAACCTTCAAGATAGTATGAAAAGAATGATTAAACAAGTGTCAACATGGACAAAAATACTTACAAATTGCATTTCTAATAAAAGGACCAGCATCTACAATATACAAAGAGCTCTCAAAATGCAAATATGAGAGTAAAATCTTGAGTTGTGGTGATGGATATGCTGACTTACTTATTTATCTACAATAATCATTCCACTACTATTGTACATATATGAAAACATCACATTTTACACCTAAATAATAAAAAAAATGGATGACTGCAATGAGTAGATATTTCTCGAAAGAAGAATAAACAACCAACAGGTACAAGGAAAAAATGCTCACCTTGGCCACCGAAAAAATGCACAAAACAACACTGAGATTCTACTTTATTCCAGAAAAAAATAGTTATCATCAAAAACTCAGCAACAAAATATAGTAAGGAGAGAGGAGAAAAAAGAGCCTTTCTTCATTGTTGGTGGGAATATAAACTAGCACAATCACCATCAGTATTGAGATTCCTCAAGACACTGAAAATAGAAATTACATTTGACCCACATGTACCTCTCCTTGGCATCTTCCTGAGTTGAAGACATCAATACTTCAGCAGTACATGAACACCCATGTGTACAACAGCACAACACATACTAGCTAAATTATGCATGTGGTTTACATGTTGCCTCAGTTACTCTTCTCTCATTGCTGAGACAAAATATTCAACACCCCAAATTAAGGAATGAAAGGATTAAGTTCACAGTTGGTGAAGGTTTCCGTCCATACTTGGCTGGCTCCAAGGCAGAACGCCACAGGACGGAAGAGCAACAGCTTAGCAGAAGACAGCAAAATCAATAGGAGAAAAAAGGGAGGAGACAGAGAGCAGGCCTCTTTCCCTCTCTTATACTGTATGTAGGCTACCTGCCCAAGGGCGGATGTAGCACTCACACCCATATAATCTGAGCATTGGCCCTTGAATCAATCACAAACTCTAGAAGCCCACCCAAGACTGTATGAGGCTTTTGAGGGACATTCACAGACAAACCATAACACATGTCCATCAACAGATCAATGGATAAAGAAAATGTAGTTAAGTACCAGTCGCACCCCTGGGGCATGCTGAGACAGTGATGGAGACCGGGTGTGGTAGCACCCACCTGTAATCTCAGCACTTGGGGGGCTGAAAACAGGAGATTTACTACAAGTCCAATCTATGCAGTGAGACTCTGTAGACCCTGTATTAAAATTAAAAAAAGAAAAAGAAAGTGTAGTTTTTTTTTTGTTTGTTTGTTTTTGTTTTTTTTGTGGAGCCGGGGATTGAACTCAGGCCCTTGCGCTTGCCAGGGAAGCGCTTATTCCACTGAGCCATCTCCCCAGCCCCAAAAGTGTAGTTTAAATACAAACTAGAGTATTACTCAGAGACCTGGAAAACTGGAAAGGTCTTGAGACTAAAGTAAGTCAGACACAAAAAGTTAAATATCATACAGTTTCTCTCAAATTAGAAACCCAAAATACTTTTTTTAAAAAATGTAAAGTAAAATAGAAGAGAGATGATGTATAAAGCAAGGAGTTAGATGTTGCAAGGGTAGAGAAAGGAAGGGGAAAGATGAAGCAGAGAGGGAAGTAAAAATCAAGACATAAATGTCACACATTATTATGTACCATATGTACTATTATGTACAAGCATCTATTACTATACTACTAATAAAAAAGACAAAAATGAAAATACTAGTAATTTTTAAAGATAAAATTAAAATCCAGTTATTAAAAAGTGGTCAGAAGCTTTGAGCAAACTTTCCACCACAGAAATGTGAACTATACATTGGATTTCTAAGACTTTTATATAAAAAATGAATGTACAATACCTTAGTACTGTATTCTATATTTAGTACATGCCAAAATGTTATCTTTTCTGTATGGAGTTCAATAAAATATATTGTTATAGCTATCAGCTTTGCATCTTTAAGAGCAGAAAATTTAAAATAGTCTGTGTGATATACATTGTAGGGCACAGTTGAAGCTGGAAATTGGCCATATGTGTGGGGCCAAGACAAGGCCAAAGTGCCTAAAGGAGTCAAGCTACCTTAGTCCTGAGAAAAACAACTTGCCTGAGACAATTCCAGTCATTGTTCCTAGGCAAACTTGTGTCTTGTGATACTGACTTTGTCAAAAGTATAAATCAATGTTCTACAGTTTTTGAGCAGTTTCTTTTCTTCCATCTAAAAAGAGGCTTCCACCTGACCTCAGCTTTTGTCTCTTGTCTATTTTTCTAAATTATCTCACCATTTTTACCAGGGACCATTAAAAGCTATGTAGGTCATGTTAACACATTATATTTCTATTATATAGCTCTGCTTTAAGAAGTGAAAAGAACTTTATGTTAATAAAACCAGTCCTCCAAAAAAGTCAGTTTAGGAAAAATCATCTAGGAGACTTGCTATGGCTTAGATCTGGGTGCCTCCCACCACTCTCATATGTGCAGAAGAAGGGCTTTTGGAAGGTGGGTGGACCATGGGGTGATACACTCATCAGTGGAGTTTGCAGAATGCAAAAATAAAAATGCTGTCTACTGAGAAAAACTGTAGGCAGTGAGAAAAGCAAACCTGAGAGAGAGCACGAGATCTGCAAGTGGCAATGACATGAGGGCTGCCCAAGCTTTTTGGAGTATACATCTCACCACAAGTCGCCCTAGATGAGGAACAAGAAGCTCTAAGGTTTCATATAGCCTTGTTAGTATAGTATACAGCACCCAAAGCACCCTGTAGTTGATTCCCTTATTGCTACACTAATTTCCTTTTAATTACTTCTGTAATTATGTCTTCCATAAGACTGTGAGCATTGTGGGGACAAGGATCCTTACCTGTTTTGTTCATCAATATGCCCCCAGAATGGGACAGGACAAGATAAAAAAGCTAACACAGGTGGATTTGTGCTTGTTAAGCCATTATTGATGCATTTGTTTATTTACTATTCATCCTGAACATGGAAACACAAAAAGGCATACCAGCAACTCCCTTTTCCACTGTAGAAGAAAATATTCATAATATTAACTCCTGTGTGTGGCAAGTCTTCATAAGAGTATGAGTCTCCCTTACTTGCAAGACACCTACATAACCAAGCTGTAGTTTTAACTGTAGCTTCTATGGCTCCTCCTTTATTTCCTGGTAGAAGAAGAGTTCTTCTAAGGAGACCGTAACATTTAATCTAGTAGGTAAATGAGAAGCGCAAATTATTCCCTTAAGTTATGCAGAGGCAGTGCGAAAAGGGCCAATACTGTTTCTACTTCTTAGCTCCCAGCTCATGCATTCTAGCTATGAAAGGACAGAAAATGATGTCTGTCACCAGTAAGTTCCACAGTAAGTACCCCAGACAATGGAACCCCAACCTAGCTGGATGTTTATTCCTGAGCAAGGAAACTTGGTGTTATTCATTAAATCATG
>NW_004524599.1:10471701-10476075 GCF_000260255.1 Octodon degus
TTATTCTACTGAGCCATCTCCCCAGCCCCCTCCAGTTCTTATTCAAGGAGAAATCAAGTTCAGAAGGAACAACACAGACTATGCCAAAATTAGATGTTCCCAACTTTGGAAAACTGAATCATGCATGACAGGTTTTATCTCCACCCTTAGCCACACATGCATCTTCCAGGTAGCTAGCACAGTACTTACCTCCTTTTTCAGCATGCCATGACTATAGATTAATAGGAAGGTGATCTTTAGCACTTCAGGATAAGTTAAGTTCTGGTAAGAATAAATCATAACAGAGCAGCAATGTTAATCTAACCCAAGGAGGGCACAGTGAATATGTATTCCATAATGGAACAGTTCCCAACTCGGAAGCCACAGTGACAAATATGAGAGCCTGTTTTCACTCCAGTATAAATTTCACATCTTTACTGTGATTGAGGCTACCATTTGGCTGAGTTTACAGTTGCCCATCAAAGTATATCTATTTAAGAGGCTAAAATAATTAACAAGATGGGGATGTGACAGTTCATCATTTCTACATTTTAAAAGCCTCTGCTAGCCAGGTGTGATGACACACACTTATACATCAGGCACTCTGGGAGCCTGAAGCATGAGGATTCTGGAGTCTCTGATCCTTTTTCTTTCTTTCTTTTCTTTTCTTTTTTTTTTAATGTATTTGGTACAGTGTCTCACTACACATCTCAGAGTCGTGGTGATCCTATTTCCAGCCTCCCCAGCACTGGAAATAAAGGCATGTGCCACCACACCCGGACTTGGTCACTGGCTCAGCATGTGCAGGGGTGGGGCCAGCGCGGCATGTGGGACCAGGGATTGAACCCTGTCCCCTGCCCTTGTTTAAGCAGGTGCTTAGTCTGCTGAGCTATCTCACCAGCCCTCTGATTCTTGATCCAATACTGGGACTGCAGGTGTGCTACATGCTGGCCTTGGTGTGGGTAATCTGCATTACAATGCAAGAAGAGAAAAGAGGCCAGCTAGCTGCTGGAGCTGCTGCCTCTCCTTTCGCTCTTTGCTTTTGGCCACCACTATGAACACTTGCTCTGTGACGTGTGCTGCTCTGCCTTGGAGCCAGCTGAGTGTGGACTGAGACCCCTAACTGAGCTAAAGAAACCTTTCCTTCATTAATTATGCATGTTGGGTATTTTGTCCCAGCAACAAGAGTAACTTAGACACCCCCAGAGCATAATTTTAATTATTTGGGTAAAGACAGCTTATTTGGGAAGTAATTATAGTAAGCAAATGGAACAAAGAGAAGACTGCAGATGGTAAGAGTGTGTTACCGACATTACTGCTGTGCACAACCAGAATTGTTTAACTAGGACTTCTTGAGATGCACATGTACAATAACCCACACAAATGTCTTACTAAAGGCTACAAACAGGAGTGTTTCACCAATAACTACCGCTGCACCCAGATGTGTTAACCTATACACACTCCAGCTGTGCACAGCATGAGCTGAGGAAGCTACTGAGAGCATCAATAAAGCCAGCAGATCCTTTGGACAGAAAGCAGAAGTCTGGTAATGACAAGACAATAGATGTTAGGATGAAATGCACAGAAGCTCATGTGCAACTGTCCTCTCCTGCCTACGCAAAAAAACAGAAGTGATCCTCTGAAAAAGTGAGCTGGAAAACCAAAAGGCTCATATGCAACAGGATTGTTAGTTTCTTAAAAATTTAAAACCAAATTATGTTCGCAAAGTCCTTAATTTTGTTTACCATAACGTTATTACAAGAGTAAATAGGTAGTAATGAATGCAAGTCTCTATTACTAAATTTCTCCTCGAAAATAAAGACACTATCTCATACATTTTATGTCACTTTCTTGATACATTCAATTTCTTTGTTGATAGGATAGACAATATATAAGCAGTGACTAGAAGAACTTTAGGAAGAAAGCTCCATGGCTACCTGCAGCAGGAAAGCGTTCTATGCACAGGGGACAGTAGATAAACATTTACATTTGCTGTGCTTGGAGGGGTTAGATAGGCTCTGAGATCCAGCTCGTGGGTGTGAGCCTCCAAAAAAGGTAATAAGCCATGGTGTTTGGACTTTTGAGGAAAATGGTAAATCATTAGAGTTCTGAGTAGAGGAAAAACACATCTGTCACAAATTCTAAACAGTTCACTCCAAGTGTTGAGTGGAGCTATATTTTAAAGAAATGGAGGAAAAGTAGAAAGCCCTGTTTGAAGGCTACTGTGATCACAAAGCATGAGTGGATGCTACTTTATAACATATCTTGCTTTACACTACCATTTATGTTATCAGATGTATCCTGTAACTCCTTCAGGGCAGGGACTTCACAATTATGATTTATGGAATATGAATATGGCCTGTATATATGAGTACTTAACAAGTGCTTGATAAGTAATAAACAGCTGAAAGGAGTATAAAATCCCTATTATTCAATGACAGTATGGTATCCTTGAAAAACTGCCACTCTCTCTTCAGGCAATTTAAGTTCTCTGTAATTTTTAGTTTTAACATTCACAAAATGTTGGCAGCCCTGGTCTTGTAACACTAGTATATATTAAATGCAAATATCTAAGCATATACTTTACCATACCACTAACATAGGATCCATCTACCTTACCTAAGTATGAAACTTCAGACTCTACAGCACAAATACTACTCTATGGAATGCCTGTGAAATTTGAAAGTTGCACATAACTGGGTAAATTTTATCATTTGTATTAATCCAATTCATCCCTTTCCTGGTATTCAAAGCAGGCTACCAAATACGTTCCATCTTCATCCATCTTCATTATAGTAATCGCTTGCTTCGATATTGATATAGGGACCTCCAAAATGATATAGGAGAAAAACGATCTCAGTGGATAGGGAGAAAAATGAAACTCCCAACCTGAAAGGCATCTGGGACAAGCTCGGGTTCTCTAAAACCAAAGAATGAATTTTAGGAACAAACAGAGGTTACAAGCAGAATATATTTATCGGAGGAAAGAAAGCTGTCATAGAGAGGGATAGGAGTTCCCTGCCCCAACAGGTGGTCCCCAGGGAGCTGTCTCTTTCAGGGACTTTCATAGTAAAACCATGCAGTGAGGTGGGTCTAAGGTGGTGGAGAACATGGGAACTTGCTTAGGTGGGCATGAGGTGGGACAAAAGTATGGTCCATCAATGAAATTACAAGCACCGTTGCTCAGGTAAAATTAAATCCAGTACCAAATGAGCAAGCAAGTCACTAGCAAGCAGGCACACATACGGGACAGAGTCTCTTGCTGTTGGGAGTTGGGTTAGTGACTCATCTGGGCTCTTTGAAGGTGATTGATACCTATTTAGAATACCAATCCCTGATGCCCATCCCCAGGGAAGGATACAGCTGTATTTGTTTCCTCTCTTATCTTGAGGTCTGGCTCACATGGGAGTGTCTGTTTTTCCAAGTTGCAAAGTCACCTTGTCTTCCATATTGACTCCTTGAGGGCCTGACCCTGTCTGACTGTCTGTAATATTTCTATCTAAGTCAGCTACCTACAACAGTATCACTAAGCATTGTCCAAAAACCACTACCTACTCTATCTTGGATTGTATGCCATTGTATCTCTGTGATTACAGATGCTGCCCTCCAAGCTGGGGAGAAATTTAGGTTAAACTAATGCCCAGCCCTCAAGTTTCGGGATTTAGGCTCCCAACAAAAGGGCACCACCAAAACATTTGTAACATTTCTGAGATGTTCCAAGGACCACTGTCCCTATAACTACACATTGAATTCCAACTTCAAAAGCAATACAATGGGGCCCGGGAGATGGCTCAGTAGACTAAGCGCTTCCCTAGCAAGCGCAAGGGGCTGAGTTCAATCCCAGGTTCCGCCCAAAAAAGGAAAAAGCAATCAAAGTGTTACTTGGGTCCACCCGGAAAAGCAGGCTGGGCTCTGAAAGAAAGAGGAAGCAGAAAAACGCGCCATGGCTTCGCCTCATCTCACTTGGTCCAAATTGGGACACCTGGGGATTATAATCCGGGCCCAACATTCTCCACGTGGCTGATATGAGCACAGGGTCAGTGACGTGGAACCATCCGGCAGGTATAGACCATATGAACACCAGGAGCACCTTCCGTTAAGATACGTCGACTTCAGCGCCTCTAGTACAGCGCCCCGCTGTCCACGGGAGCGCGCGCCTCGCGGAGCACGCGCAGGAGGCACCCGTGCGCGCGCGCGCGGTGGGGGGGGGGCGCGCCTGCGCACTCGCCGCGGACACGTAAGCGGAAGTGGAGCGCCGGCGCCGGCTGAGAACACCTTCCGGCCGGGCGCCCGCAGCTGTGGCAAGTGCAGGAGTGGGCGAGGAAGCACTGGCGGAGGCGGAGGTGATGGCCACGAAGCTGGGGCGGGGGAGACGCTCGGTCTGGCCGCGGTGCC
>NW_004524599.1:10476620-10505841 GCF_000260255.1 Octodon degus
TTTTTTTTTTAACGGTGTGCATCTTCATTGCTTTTGCAGTGGGTTATCGGACGTCCTGAATTTTAAATTCTTTTTAAGTGAATTGACATTGGGCGTTGAACGAGACACATTCATTATTTCAAAATAATTTAGGTAGTGTAATTCGGACTTAATAACTCAATAAAATTGAGCCCTAGTTTAGGCTTTCCCCTTTAGGGAAAAAGAGTAACAAAAACTTACACGTTTCTTGAACTTTAATAAAATATATATAAAAACGTAGATTTTTGTTTTTCTATTTTATAATCATGTGCTGTAGACATGATTAATGGCCAGAGTGCCTTTACTGAAGGCCTAATGGTAAGATCTTTCTGTTTGTAACATTAAATATGTCAGAATATGAATAAAGTCATATTTTCCCACGTTTTTCTTACAGTCCACCTTTGTAGTAAAACTCAAGTTGGGAAAGACTAGATTGAGACATAGACCGAAATCCATTTGACTTCAGTAGGTCATTTTAAGTCGGTATTACTACTAAGATATTTAAATGTTCAATATGTACCGGAAATTCTGTCTTTAATTCTATTTCGACTATTATCTGAATGTAAAAGAACCGAAGTTAAATATTTGTATTTAGAAAGAGGCCTCAAGCCGTGGTTCATAGTTTGGTTTATTTCTATCTTAGTTTCAGACGTTAGAGTAAACTTCATAGGAAAGCCAACTATTTTTAATTCCATGTTTGAGTCCTCCCTGCACCATCAGGACTTTGGCTGTTTCTCCCAGTGATTAATTAATATCAGCCATCAGTGTTGAAATGAGATCTAACAAACAGGAGAGATCAGAGTTTCTCAGAATCAGAAATCTGTCAGTCAGGCTTATTGATTAGTAATACACCTGCCTTCTAAAAGCAGGGCTGTAAGTGACGAGTTTCGTGGTACTTGTGCCTTGGGAAAGTAATTGAAGTGAATTTGTTTCCATGTTTATTCCAGGTGCTTTGTGGGAAATTCAGAAGAGATGTTGGTATTCTGGCGCATGTTTAGAAAGACAGTGCTGAAGTGAGTAGTTCCATGTGTAGCCTGGATCTGCAGCTCTGTGATTGGCAGGAGCAGTAGGGACGTTCAACGGTGGGAAGGAGCAGAATAATTATGAAATGGGATTTTTTAAATAGTAAGCTTAAAGCTATTCTTTGTCCTCTAGCATTTGGGGAGAGACCATCTAAGGGAGAATAATTTAGAAGTACTCTATACCCAGCTACAACAAACGAATAAAATTTTAGTTCTATTGATTTGATGATGTTTCTTGTTTTGCATAATCATGCCCATTTTGAGAACACAATTTGAAAACCTTTGCTCCACATAAAACGATTCTCTGAATTTTGATAACTGAGTGTATATCATCATACAACTTCAGTCCTTTACCAAGGTCTTCTGGTTAAGTATCATCCTGCTATCAGCTTGTGGTTTCAAATGCAGTATAATTTGAAATCCAATATAGTTGGCAGTAAAAACTGCCAAGAATAAAGGAGTCCTTCATTTGATCCCTTATATGTTTGTTATGTGCTAGATTATATGATGGAGAATTGGCTCTTGCCTTATGGACTTCATATATTTGTAGGAGAAGCACACAGTGAAAACAAAAAAATCCTATTATGGTGTAGATATCTATTAAAATACAGATAATGTTCTATGAGAATCTAGAACATTATTCGGCTTCTAACTTACACAATCTTGAGGGTGCACCATAATTAGATTTTGTATTGAACAGGGTGAAAGATGGGTAGAAAAGTGGAAAGTACTGTGCACATGCTTGGGTTTTTCTTGTGTGAGGTGCCAGCGGAGCTTGTGTGAGATGGAGGGGGAAGCATTTGGAAAGGAGCCTGGGTTGGCATCCAGGGCCACATTGCCAGCTACACGCAGGGAATCACCTTCAGCATACCAGACCACACCAGGAATGTTACTGAAAACTTAAATGACGATACCTAACATATACGGTCTGTCATAGTATATGTTAGGTGCTTTAATATTTATTTCATATAGCCCAAACAAAATTCCTATGATGGGCTCATTTTTAAAACATTTCTGGTAGAGATACAGAACCCAAAGCCGGGGAAAGTTAAATAATTTCCCCACCACACCTTCGCTTGGGGAAAACACTGTACTTGTCAACACCTTGACAACTTAAAGGCGCATATAAATAACAAAACCTGATCTAGAATTTAGATCTAAATTTCAAGACATGAAGAAAGTATCATACCGTACCACTGCCTTGTATTAGCTGTAAACATAATGAATCATTAAAATATGCTTGGCGTAATGCTGAATCACAAACATCACAGGAAAAAAATGACTCTGAAAGAGTTGCCTTCTGGAGAAATGTTTTAATACCAATAAAGGCAGAAAAGAGATTTCCTAGTTTTATCCTAAGCATGTGTATAAATATTCCGATTTTGTGGGTTGTATAAGATTTTCAGTTCTAATGTATGCCCATGCCGCAGTCCATTTCAGAAATCATATCCAAGCAAAGGATGAATGATTGTGCCAGAAGTTTTAAAATACCCAAAAGTTTTAGTTTATTTGGTTCATTGATTATTGGGTGCAAGGTATTTGAGAGGCAAAAGGCACAAATGGTGACGCCTGAGGATTGTTAGTTCCAAGTTGTGTTCAGAACCTTGACCCCTCCTGTGAGTTATTGAAGACGGACAAGTTAATTGGACAAGTAGGATTTGTGGCTCGCCTTTCAAGTTCTGTCTTCTCCCAGCTGGGGAAGTTAGGGAAGCTATCACCAGAGGACAGGATGTTAAAATTTTCTAAATCTGACCCGGAGAAAGAAGACATGAGATTGAAAGGACATCTTGAACCACAAACAAGGACATTTCAAAGTTTGTGGTATATTTCCAAAATGGAACTTGGGAACAAAAGATGTTTAGATACCAATGTGCTGCCGGGTTTATTTAAATGCTTATACATCTGAAATTGTGAGATGTTCTTTTGACATTTATTTTTTTGTTCAAGCACTTAGAGAAGATTAAGCATAATTTATAAAGAAAGTGGTGATCTACAAGATACTATAAAAAGTCTTAGAGATAACAATGATTAAAAGACTGAGAAGCAAGAGGAAAGGAAAATAATACAGGAAAAGAAACAGCAAAATGTTTTAAAACTACACTTTTATTTAGAAATATGAAGGGGGTTATAAAAAACATGTTTAATGTCTGAATATTGTTAGTTACATGTTGTGTTCAGAAGCTTGACCCCCTCATTTAAGTTGCTGAATATGGCCTAGTTAATCTGTCTAAATCAGCAAATTAGAAATGATAATTCTAACTCCTACCGTCTTATCATCAAAGGAGGCTTCTTTTGAAAGTTTTCTGAAGGGAAGCTTTCAGAATTATTCTTACGACTTTAGCCCTCAGAGTATAAATTTTGCTCTCATTGGAATTGTAATAATGAGTCTTTTCTAGGAAAATAATTTTTCTTCATAAGTATGTTCTGTTCTTTAATTGTTATAATTCTTTAGGCTTTGCTTCACCTTTGTGTGAAATTCAGTTTTTATAAATCCAAAGAGAAAGTGAATCGTCTGTGGTTCTTCATAATTTTTAAAAAATTAATTTCTTTCCAGAGACTAACAGAAGATAACACATTTTCTAGTCTTTTACTCTCCATGGACTTTTAAAATTAAAATAATTTTTTCCAAAGTGGGGAAAAGTTTTCTTTTAGCTTAAGTGATACTAAAGCACACTGTCCTTTTTCTAGCCCTGAAAAAATCTAGCTTATAAAACTCAGCAGCAGTGGGACTTTATTTTTTTTTCCTTTGGTTGCATCACAGTATGATTTTATTTATACAAGTCATAATTTGCATCTTTCTGCTGTAGGGAAAATACCTGTAATAGAAGTGTTGGGTTATTTATTCTTTATTTAAATTAATTTTATTGAGAAATAAATAGCAAAGAGACAGTTTCAAAACAGGTAAGTAGGACAGTTACAATAGTTAATACATTGCATATTGTTATCTTCGTAGTAGTTTTTCAAAGTGCAAGATGCAGACATGATAGCCTGTCCAAACACTGTTAGTACAAATCTTTCTTCTCATTGAAATAAGAAAAAGTAGCTGTATATCCTAATTATTTTGTATATACAGATACAGAATGATCCTTCATTTATATCCCTTTTTTTTGTTTAGTTTTGTCAGATGGGTATTCCATTGCCATTTAAATATTGTAGCTGTAGGACTTTATTTTAAAAACATCATTACCTAATATATATTACAATTGTCTTAGTATTTAATAGACCATCACATAGTCCTTACTCTGTAGATGATTGATCTTAATATATAAATTTGTGAGCTTTAAAAATTAGGTATTTACTAGATACAAAGCATGTTATGCTTAGTTCTTTGACAGAAGGAATGCTAGGTTAGCTTTTAGGTTAATGCTGTGCAAATATGTACAAATCAGTGTACTGTCTTTATTGAACAACGGTAAATTGGAAAGTAGGGTTTTTTTGGTGGTTTAGAAGCTGGAATATTGTATTAATATATAAATAGGTTTATTTGTGTGAGTTTAAAGTTATTTTAGATTATTATTTGGACCAGCTTTCAAATCTGAACATTTTATCTTGATTGCTTATTTCCTTCTGTAGAACTTGGGCCAGCAAGCAGAAGAAAGACTGACTGAAAAAGAGGAAAGCAACAAAGATAACTTTGGAAGCACTGAATGCAGCAAAATAGGAACAATGGATCTCAAGTTCAACAACTCCAGGAAGTACATCTCTATCAGTGTGCCGCCCAAAACCCAGACAATGTCACCACACATCAAGGCCGTTGATGACGTTTTAGTACTTGGCATAAATCTCAGCAAATTTAGCAAGCTTACTCAATTTTTCATATGTGTTGCCGGAGTTTTTGTATTTTACCTAATTTATGGATATTTACAGGTAAAAACACAGCTGTTGTTTGTAATATGTTATTTATTGATAGCATTTAATACCACTGTAGGCACTTATTATAGGATGCTGGTGTTCATAAATTGGAGTTTTTTTACAGAGATGTCCAATTTCTAGTAAAATACGTTATTTGTATGATGTCTTGAATCAGCCACCATTTTCATTGTTTTGGGCAGATCTTTTAATTTTGTTCTTTTTTTTTTTTAAAAAAAAAAAAGCATAAGTAGTATTATTGCTTTGGAGTTATTTTAGTTGATTTTTATACCTGGGTATCTAGTTCACTTCTCTGAGAAGGACTTCTAACTTCTAAAGTTACCTGTAAGAAGCCTTGTGGTTTGATTTCTGTAGGTGCTGGTGTTGATATAGCTTGATTTCTTTTAAACTAATATGTTTATAAGAATTTGCTGTGAGGAAAATGATCTCCTCCCCCCACCCCCGCCCGCCCTTGAACTGAACAGTATTTGTGTGTCTTTTGACAGGAATTAATATTTTCAATGGAAGGTTTTAAGCCTTATGGCTGGTACCTTACTTTAATGCAGTTTGCATTTTACTCCATATTTGGCCTAATAGAACTTCAGCTTATTCAGGACAAAAGAAGAAGGTATGTTATTTATTTATTTATTCATTTATTTTCTTAAAAAATATTTTAGAATTAGTAACATATTTTTATAAAACATTTTTACCCTGCTAAATAGGCATAAAATTTAAATTATCTTATATATTTGATTAAAACTTCTTTGAATATAAATCAACAGTAATTATAAATGTTTACTTTATACAGTGAAGAAAGTAAGGTCTGTATGTGTGATGTTTTAAGAAGAAAAAGGCTCAACGTGTGACAAGATGAGTTCTTAACCCTTAGGAAGTGCTCACATGTATGTATGTTTCGTAAAGTTCACTGAGATGAGCATGACTGCTGCAGGAGTGCAGCTGACCTCAGAATGGTGAAGTGAGATAGTCAGTGTCTGCTTTCGTGGTAGTTTTTAAAAATGAGAAGTAAATGTTTTATGGGATTTATCCAACTAACATTGTCAAGAAGGGTCCAATAGCTGAGATCTGCATTTGTTTTTTTGTTTGTTTGTTTTTAAATTTTTATCATTTACTTATTTATTTGGTACAGGGTCTTCCCAAGCAGCTTGGTCTCATAGTGATCCTCCTGTCTCATCCTCCCCAGCACTGGGATCACAGGCGTGCGCCACCATGCCTGGTTTTGGTGGCTGTCACAGGATGCGTTACTGGGGATCAAACCTGCATCCTTGCATTTGTCAAGCAGGTGCTTCGACCACTGAGCTATCTCCCTAGCCCAAGATCTGCACTTGTAAACATTAGAGGAATGCATTTCAATTATTTTTACTAGACTCAAAAACATTCCTTTGACAGTGTCTCTTAAATGAAGCATCTAGATTTGCCAAGTGTCTTGTTACATTTTATGGCATAGTGTTTGTTTGTAAACAGAAAGAGATTAGGAATTTGAACTTTTGGGGGGCAAGGGAGGTAAAAGTAACAAGTTCATCTGGTCACATCATAGGCCACTGCAGGAGTCCTTGTTAGGAAGCAGGGAGTGAGAGGTGAGGCAGCAGGCCAGGCCTCATCTGTGTTTACAGCCACTCCCATGCCCTCTGGTAGGACCTGAGCGCTGCCTGCTGTCAGATTGGCTGTGGCATTCCATTCTCATAGGAACCGAGCCCCACTGTGCTGGGTTGTAAAGTATAGCTTGTGCATTTTTAGTGATCCCCAAACTCTTAGCCCCACCCTTCCTTGTCCCCATGGAAAAATTGTCTTCCTGACAAGTCCCTGGAGCCTAAATACTGGGAACCGCTGCATGTGTATTGAGCAGTTAAAATATAATAGACTATAATACTGGCATCTTGTCTTCTTTCATATAATTGTTCAATCCTTAAAAGGAATTTCTTGCACTTTTCTACATAAAATCATTTTAAAGTTTCAGTGAAGATAATTCTACAATTTTAATTATTCAAATCTATGACAAGATTTTTCCTGGAGAAAGGAACTGCAATGCATGTTTCTTTATGGGTATAATTTTGCTTCTCAAACTTTACCAGATCCATCCATGTGATAAAATAAAAAGTAATAGTCATATGTGTCAAGACTAATTAGAAAGCCTGATGATTCATTACCAACAGCAAACTCCTGGGCCTCTGATTGCTTTTAAGGTAGAAGTCCACCCTCTTGGCTACTCTGACAATTCGGGAGTTGGACGGTGCATACCCCAACAAATGATCCATAAATCATCACAACATATAAAAATCAAAATAATTTATGTTTGATTGAAACATGAAACGGATTTGGAAGAATTTATAGATTTGAAATAAATGCAATTAAGAATCACAACCTATTCTGTTTAAGCCATACTTTTTTCTCTTTCCTGTATTTAGGACAGTGTCTACAGGGTCTCGCTACATAAATCAGACTTATAGTGATTCTCCTGTTTTCAGCCTCCCAAGCGCTGGGATTACAGGTGCACACCACCATGCCCGTCTCATTTGCTGTCTCAGCACATCCCCCGGCAGGTTGAGGGGGCTGGGCCCCTCACAGCACACTGGGGATTGAACCCCGGCCACTGCACTCTGCCTAAGCAGGTGCTTTAGTCCACTGAGCTATCAGGCCAGCCCCCTGTTTGAGCCGTATTAAAAATTTGTTAAAATATGCCCAATCATGGGTTTCTTTTTCTTTGGTATGCACTCAATTCAAGTTTAAGTGATGTTGCTCTGTAGACTTTTAGTTAGCTCTTTGCGTAGAGCCTCCCCATCTCTATAAATTTAAATGGGTGGCAGTGCCTTGGGAAGCAAACAGGAGTTTGAGTTAGGAAACGTGGATTTTAGTTTAGCCCTGGTTTTTTTCTTACAAGGCCTGACAAGACCTCCAGAGAATTTCTGACTTTCTCAGTTTTATTGAGACTTGCTATAGTTATGTGTGCTGAAGCATATTGTTTGTAAACTACCTGATCGTACTTACTGTTCTTCTCCAAGTATTACCTTGTGCACATTATTAATTTTTTTAATAGAGACCTCAGAATGGCTTTGAAGGAGATTTCATTGTAATTTTTCTGCCATTCTGAAAAAAATACTAACCAAATGGGGCATTAAATAAAAGAGAAACACTGAGAATCTGGGAGGCAAGCTGACAAAGCCAACTTTCTCATTTTACCAAGAAAAAGACCTGCCAGAGTGCTGAAGCGTTCACGAGATCACATGGCGAGTTGCTCTCAGATGGAATGTTTTGAATTTAGGTCCCCAGAGCTTCAGCCTCATTTCTTCCTGTACTGTGTTGCTGCTCTAATGATTTCTTACAATTCTTTGGACTTGATTTTTATTTTCTGGCCATGACTGTTCACAGATTATTTTTGATGATGGTGATGTGTGCTGTGGTTCTTCACTAATGAAGACAGGGTAGAAACATTGGTGTGCAGTGGTGCTGCAGACGGGCAGGACAAGTATTTTCAGTGGATTCTGAATGTTGACTATATATGAAGTAGAAGGTCCTTAAAAACCAAAGTGTAATGATGCCCTTGAATTGCACTTTTACAGTAGATTATTTTATTTTATATCTAACTGTGTAAAAGGTGGTATTTTGTTGCCATAGACACAGTTACAAATTCCCAAATGGAAATTGTATAAAAGTATACAGTAACATAAGCAAATTATGATTAGTATCTTATGGTGGTTAGCACACTAGTGTGTACACTTACTATTTTAGACCTTTAAATATCAGCCAAAATGAGCATATGTTCACTCTATGGATCAAAATTCTAAAGCTGCTAGAGAAATCTCTTTCGTGAAATCCAGATAGAGGCAGAATTAAAAGATTTGAGCGATTATAAGGAAAAAGACACTTCATCATTAGGTTACTAGAGCATTGTGGGGACCGCAGAGAAGTGACCCGTGCAGCTGTGGTAATCAGAGTCATGTCTTGAGGTTTAAAATCCATGTCTTTTCTGGAGAAATTCTGTTTAGATTTTTCCACTAGAAAGGATAGATGTATTTCCTGATGCTAGATGGAAAATATTAGGAAACAACTGAAAAGTTTTAAATTGTTGCAAAAAGTTAGTGGTAAGGTGCTTCTTACCATTACTTTAAAGCATGATTTCTCTTTTCTTAAACTTAGTCAGGTGATTTTTATCTATAGCTAGAGCTGTTAATTCTTTCACCCACACATATACCTTCAGTAAGAACCTCCGTAACTCTCTTATTATATTTTTATATACTCGAGACCTCTTTTATGATTGATCAAATAAAGGTAAATTGTTATTTTTATCAACATTCTTTTAAACAGTGTTGCAGCTTTAAGAATAATCATTTTTACTGATATTTCCAGAAATAGCAAGTAAAAATTAGCGAAGAAATTCAACATTTACACATTGTAAACACGCTATCTTAAAGCATTATGAATCAGGTCCCAAAATGAAGATCTTAAAAATTGTCTTTTACAGAATACCAGGAAAAACCTACATGATAATAGCTTTTCTAACTGTGGGTACTATGGGGCTATCAAATACTTCCCTGGGCTACCTGAATTACCCTACCCAAGTCATCTTCAAGTGCTGCAAACTGATTCCTGTTATGGTAGGAGGAGTTTTTATCCAAGGTATAGTAATGATATATTTCCATACTATTTGAAACTTTATGACATCTAGCATTAGGAAAAACATGAACATTATAATATTTTTGTACACTTTGTGGGCATTGTCACAATTTTATTACATAATAGTAGAAGAGTTCATAAAAATACAGATACTTACCTGATGTTCCTCAAGATCAATAATTTGGACTTGGAGTGAAAAAAAGAAATAGTATGTTATTTTATTTAGAGTTTAACGTATTTCCCCCAGTTCAGCACTCACACCAACATGCAGTTACTGGGAAGGCCCTGCATTTTCTTTTCCCAAATCTTTCACTCTGTCCCTCAGGGCTGCACACTACCTCCACTGCAGTGTGCGGTTTATGTACCAAGAGACGCCTGACCTAAGCAGAGCTACTTTGAGGTTTTTTTGGTTTTGCTTTTTTACTAACCCTGCTGGCTTACTAGCATCTTAGTGCTCCAGCGCAGCTATAATCTGTGTGGAAATATGAGGAAAGGAGGAAGCTATCAGCAGCAAACAGTGAAAGAAGTTGTTCTTTCTCTTTACCGTAACTGTCTGGAGCAGCGTTTGTGTTTGGATAATCAAGTGTCTCCGTGTCACTGAAGTTCTCTACAGCCTGATCTTATACATTAGAAGCCTTTTCCCAGTAGCTTGTTAATGTGAAAGCATGTATGTCAGTAACTTCACGTATCATTTCAGGATGATGGTTCATAGGAAAAAAAAAAACTACTTCAATCCCTATTGAAAAAATCACATTTAGGGGCCAGGAAAATGGCTCAGTGGCTGAGTGCCAGCCTGATAAGCATAGGGTCCCAGGTTCAATCCCTAGTACCGCAAAAAAAAGAAATCACATGTAGAACCCCAAATCAGACATATATGTCTATTCAAAAAGTAGCACTACATTTCAATTTTTAAAATACAGATATAGTAAAATAATTTAATTGTTACCTATGGTATATAAACAGTAGTAATTCCTTTATAAACTTACCAATGAAAGAAAATGTATACGTTTTTCATTACTCATTAAATAAAAAGAGCACTTATTGCTACATAGTCTTAAATATTTGTAGATGTGTATTATTGTTCTGTTTCTGCCAAGACACAACCACGTGCTACATAGTGCTTTGGTCAGTGATGGGCTACATGTAGGACAGTGATCCCCTAAAATAGTATCTCCTGTGACATCATAGCTCTTACTCTGTGTAAGTGTACTGTGTGGTTATTCACAGCAACAAAGTCACCTAAAGTCATGTTTCTGCAAACATGTCCTTGTTGCTAAGAGATGCGTGACTGTGCTTTAATCATATCATAACAGATAAAATATAATCTGTCTAACTTCTAGGGTTATATTAGTGCCCATTGATACTCTATTCTTCAGAAGCTGTTCTGTAACTGTCTCATGCCTTGATGTAAGTGTTCTTCATATTTCTGGCATGAGATATAAAAAACACGTCCCTGATCTACTTGGATAGATAGAGCTAATAACCCTGCACCTCACTGTTGGCATAGGAAGCAGTACCCACCTTTGTTTCTTACAGGAAAGAGGTACAATGTTGTAGACGTGTCTGCTGCTCTGTGTATGAGCCTGGGCCTGGTCTGGTTCACTCTTGCCGACAGCACAGTTGCGCCAAACTTCAACCTGACAGGTAAGCAAGTCATTTATCTTCCAAATTTTTATTACACACGTTAGTTCAGAGTAAGATTTTCTAAAACTTCATAAGGCTTTGAAAGGATGGTATAGTATCTCACAACTCTCATAGCATTTGCAGTTGCTATATTGGTTCTGTTAAAAATACCGCAGCTCAAAATACATTTTATTAGTTCCCTTATATTTTGACATAATATAAAGGAGGCTGCATTTACCACGTAAATGATAGATTAATTTGTCATGAGCTGAATTGGAAGTATAAACATGGGTTATAAGGGGAGCAGAATGATAATTGCATTCTGATTTTTTTTGAAATAAGTTTTGAAACTTGTATATTTAAAGAGCATTTTGGTGTATGCTACATGTATAGTATTCTTAAATGATTGAATTTTATCAGTAAGATTAAAGTGGTGTCATCTAGTCTACTAATCTGATAGAAATAGTACTGAAGGTATCTGAACCTTCAAAGAACCTCTGGGAAAATATAGTAATAGTTATAATAATGCAATATCGGCAAATACAGAGCGTAATTACTTGTGAGAAAAGAAACAAAACATTAGGAAATGAGAAACAAACCGTTAGATAATGAAAAATTTTATTTACATGAGCTTCACTTTTCTTTGTAAGATATATGCATATCTTATTAGTTGTCAGTCTTCCTCACTAATCTGGTTAACCTAGCTGAGAAATTGAATTTAAATATAATCAATTCTGCCTCCTGGAATAGCCTTTACTATCCACGAGAGCCTCGCAGGCCCTCCTACTGTTTACACTAGAGTGCTTGCACAGTACTCACTGCTTGATTTCAGAGAAAACATATCCTGTACTTTGAGCTGTCTCTCCATAGTCTTTGTAAGAATTTCATTCTCACATGTTGGACTGTAAAGAAAAGGATACTTGAAAACAGAGAATTGGCTTTAAAAACTAACAGTTTTAGAGAAGACACTGAATTAGCCACACCTCATTATACTTTGCCAGTAAAACCACTCATTAGAAATTGCCTCCCATGCAGCTCATTGAGATAGAGTGAGGTAGAGGACTAATGGATGAAGTCACATCTGCGGTGGGAGTGGCAAGGATGACAGCAGTAGGAAGAGATGGCCCCCATGTCCAGCTCTGTAACAGGTGCCAGCTGGTCTGAGTTCCACGGGAAGATACTTTAGAGGATGGGAGCCCAACCATGCTTGCTCATGAAGAATAATAGATAAGCACCTATCCCTTCTCTCATCCTTTCTACTGTATTCTCTGAAGGTGATGATATTAAACTGGTGATTAAAGACATAAATAGAATTTGAATATATAAACTCCATATTCACACTTACTCAAACAAATGTTCCTTTTGAAATATTCCTCCTAGGATACAAATTTTGGTACTTCTGTGGTATTTTCATTGCGGAGAACACTTTTGGAATATTTTGAACTGCCTTTTAGCAGTAAGGGTATTCCTTTGAGGATCTTTAAAAATCACATGATTTTTCCTTTTGAGGATAGATTCCTTATTTGAAACCAGGAAAAGAACATTCAAAATCAAGTTAACTGAATAAAAATGTATGATAGGCAATAAATACCAAAGTTAGATAACAAAAATCAAATTTAAGAATAGCCTTGCAAATTCTAGGGCTGGTGAGGTAGTCCAGCAGATTAAGCGCCAGCTTAGGCAAGCGCAGGGACCAGGATTCAATCCCCGGCCCCACAGCCCATATCGGCCCTGCCCACTGGCATGCTGAGCCAGCCATGGAGTCTAGATGTGGTGACACGGGCTTATAATCCCAGCGCTGGGGAGGCTGAAACAGGAGGATCACTACTAGTCCAAGCTGTGTAGTGAGACTGTGTACCAAATACATAAATTTTTAAGAAAGAAAATGCTAATCGACTGAGAAGCATATGGACATATACTTCTTTCTGCTATGTGTTACCACTTACATATGAAGAAAAAAGAAAATTTCTGTAACCCATCAGAGTCACAGGTGGTTTGCTCTTTCTGTAAAGCACTGTGTCCAGTGAGCAGCCATCCTGAACACTGTCCTGTTGTGCAGCCTATTGTCCAGCATGCACGTACGTGGCACTGCAGGAGACTCTTATAACAGATGTGTCCATTACATTTGTATGATAACTTAATATTGTCAGAGTATTCAGACATTAATACAAAAAGAAAACTGTTGGGCCAGGAAGATAGCTTGGTGGTCCAAGTGACTGCCTAGGCAAGTGCTGGAATCTGGGTTCGAGGCCCAGTACACAATCTGTATCGCCCCATCCAGGTGCACCAAGCCAGGCACCAAGACCTGGTGTGGTGGTGCATGTCTGTAATCCCAGCGTGGGGGAAGCTGAAGCAGAAGGATCACTACAAAGCTGAGTTGCATGTTGATACCCTGTGCCAAATACATAATTTTTTTTTTTTTAAAGGAGAGAATTGTTTCTGTAAAAACTAAGTTAATTGAAACAGTGGGGCTCACAGATGGATAAAATGGTATTGAATTATCTGCTGAGATAATAACTACAAATTGAAGGAACTCATACAAATCTGAGAGGATTCTTTGCTCCTCTGTTTCAAAATCCCTAAGTCTTGGGTGTATGTCACTTGAAACAGAAACTTGGAAAGCAAAGAGAATGTGCGTTATGAACTTGGCTTATACAGAAGAAAGAACAAGTGTAGACTTCTAGGCAGGAGCCGAAGAAAAGACCTTAAAAGCTGCCTGCATGTTTATGGTTTTAAGTTGAACATTCTGGTACTAGAGCTTTCACGTGACTTTTCCCCTTGTTTGTAGTTTTTTCTTTAGATGAGTAGCTGTTGTTTCCATCAGATCTTCTAAGAACTGCTTTTCTACAGTTTAATATATTCTTTTCAAATGTACAGTGTAGAATAAAAGGGCTAGACAAATAGCTCAGTGATTATAGCGCCTGTTTAGGCAAACAGAGGGACACCAGGAGTTGGATCCCCAGGCCTGCGTGCTGGCCCCTCTCTCGAGGCATGCTGAGACATGGATTGAGACTGGGCGTGGTGGCAGGCACCTGTAATCCCAGCACTTAGGCTGCAACAGGAGGATCACCATGAGTCTGATCTGCACAGTGAGACCCTGTACACCCTGTCCTAAATACTAAATAAATAAATAGAGTGTAGAATAAAAATGGAATGATGGTGACGGCATTGCAGCTTGTTAGTATTCATTTCTGTTCTACAGTATCACCCGTGTGCTCATTGCAGCTGGCTAGGGGTAAGAATAGTCAGTATCACGGGATAAATATGGTGAGGATCTGCTTTTGTTGCTCAGACCATTTACACATCTTACAGAGCTGAAGTACAGTCCATAGTCGTAAATAAGGACCCCATCTCTCTGCCTTCTTAAAGGTGTGATGCTTATTTCCCTGGCACTGTGTGCAGATGCTGTCATTGGAAATGTACAAGAGAAAGCTATGAAACTTCATAATGCTTCCAATTCTGAAATGGTAAATACTCTCGTGCTTTTTATTCGTATCACACAAACTAAAAATTGGTGATGTTCCTAATTTTATGAAATAGTTACAGCAGCAAAGATTTGCATTGTTTGTGAACTAGTGTATATTATTCTTATCAAAGTAATATATTGAAATGTTATGTGAAGGGCCAACGAGATAGCTCAGCAGACTAAGTGCCTGCTTAGGCAAGCACAGGGACCAGGGTTTGATTCCCTGCATGCTGTGCTGGCCCCTCATTCGCAATGCGCAGGCGAATGAGTGGGTGTGGTAGTGCACGCCTGTAATCCCAGAGCTGGGGAGGCTGAAAACAGGAGAATCACCACGAGTCCAAGCTGCATAGTAAGACCCTGTACCAAATACATAAAACAACAGTGCTATGGGGAGGTAAAAGAAAAAGCTAGCACTTCCATTCGTAGTTACCTTTTAGCTATTTGATCAATTTTTTTTCTCATTGATTTATAGTTTTTTTGTCTATTAAGAATTCTTTGCTGCTTCATGTCCTCTTTGTATTTTCTGTATAGAGGTTTTTAATCTTCATGTTATCCAATTCGTCTTTCCCTTCATAGCTTCTGGCTATGTATCATGGTTGTAAAGGTCTTCACCACTGCTTCAGATTTGACAGATTTCACCCATGCCTACTCCAATGCAACTTTAAGCAAAAAGAGGAAGAGTATCTTCCATATGGCCACTTATTTATCTCAGTATTTGTTGAATTATCCACTTTTCCAGGTTATTTTAAATGGCTTCTTTATTATATAACACATTCTACTGTAGGGTTCAGAATTGAATTCTTTTGACTTTCTTTTGCACCAGTACATATAACAGCAGCAGTTTTATCATACATTTACACCCGTTAGGACTAGCTACCATTGTTCCTTTTCTTTTTCAGAATATTACTACCAGTAGTTATACTGGGGTGCTCATATCCCCAAATACACTAGAAATCCCATTGGTATTGTGATTGGTATGGCATTGAATAATAAATTAATTTAGGGAGAATGGCATCTATACCCTTGATTCTTTCAGTCCAAGAATAAGGTATGACTTTCCTTTTATTCAAATGTTTTTCTTTTTTCTGTCTATTAAAATTTTATGTTTTCTCCATGTAAATCCAACACATTTCTCACTAAAGCTGTTAGGATTTCTTGTTTTTCTGTTGTTACTGTAAATAGCATCTTTACCTACATAGGGTATGTGCATGCATGCATGAGTGTATGCATTAGTTTTATAACCAAGTTCTTACGGGACATGACACTAAGGATGTGTAGGCATGTCCCTATTATTTCCTCAGCACAGGGCAAGGTGTCCTAAATGAAATCCTAGTGATATCAATCCTAATAGGGATTTTCTTGACCATCATCACTGCTCTTCTCAATTGGGTAAGGATGGCCCCAGAGAGAAGTAAAGAATGCCTGTGGTCAGAAAGCTAATGTAAGGTGATGCCGAAGATGGTGGGCTCTAAAGAAGACAGCCTCGGCTCACGTCCCAGCTTTACTGCTCTCAGCTCCATGTTTTCGTTTTTTCACTTGAAAATTGGTTCATGAACATTAGATTAAGAACAGCTGTCTCATAGATTGGGTGTTAGAAACCAGCTTAGTGAGTAGTCAGTACAGAGTGACACACAGCAGGTGTTCACTTGGGCACTGCTGTTGCTGCCACTGATCATGTTAGGAGCCCTGTAAATAAAAAAGAGGACTGAAGAGCACCGAGTTGGGTAGGAAAATAGGGAGACAAAGCAGTAAATGTACCATAAGCTTGTGACTTTGATTACATTTCAGGATCTTTTGCAAACTTGGTATTTAGGATTTTAAAAATTGAGGGCCGGATAGCTCAGCAGACTAAAACGCCTGCTTAGGCAGAGCACAGCGGCCAGGGTTCGATCCTGATCCTGCCATGGCAGCCCTGCCCACGGGGCCCTCTGAGGTGCGACCCACTGAGGTGTCATTGAGACTGGGCTTGTTGGCACGTTCCTGTAATCCCAGTGCTTAGGAGGCTATAACAGGAGAAACCTTTTTAGGAGGTTTCCAGAAAGAGGAAGGTTTATGTTCTTTTCACTCCGTCCCTGACTGAGTCCGATCTGTGTAGTGGGGCCCTGTAGACCCTGTGCTAAATATATAAATAAAAAATACAACTTTATAAGGGTTTTCTTTTTCTAGAATACATTGTTGAAATGCTGATGTTAAAAATCTGGCTTGAATTCAGTAATTAAGCTCAACAAGAATTGAATAATTAAGCATGTATATACGATCTGTATTGCTATTATTTGGTATGTAAAATAATCAACTTGTACACTGTTAAAATCACAGAGTCAGGTCATATAGAAATGACACTGTTATTGTAAAACTGTTCTGTGAACGTAACTGAGTACATTAACTGAAGTGTATATTTAAAACCCTGAATTTTCCCTTTAGATTTGATAGTGCTTCTGTTCACTTTATCTCCTCTAGGTGTTGTATTCGTATTCAATCGGTTTCGTGTACATTTTATTGGGATTGACATGCACTAGTGGACTAGGCCCTGCAATGACATTTTGTGCAAAGGTAAATGTTAAACACATTTTTTCAATAAATATCTTGTATAAATAGTTTTCTCTATTTTTCTAATTCCCCTGGTTCAAAAGGGCTATTGTTGATGTAATTTGGTAACTTCTCCAACACAATATTGCAAATCAGAAACTATTTCAGAAATGAAATGTTTGGTATTTAAATTTATTTTCTCCTTCCTCTACCCTATTAGTTAATTTTTAAGTGGTTCATAATATAGAAGTGGAGGATTTTTAATTTCATTACTTTTCCATTAAATCAAAACCAAATAGTTTTGCTTCACTGCATTGTTGAATAGCTTATTATTGCTCAAGAAGTTGATTAAAATCTGTGGGTTTATTTCAGTTATAATACCTCAGGGCTTGTTTTGTGTTCATCTAACAAGCTTTTTTTATTTCTTGCAGAATCCACTTCGGACCTACGGTTATGCATTCCTTTTTTCTCTCACTGGATACTTTGGAATCTCTTTTGTTTTGGCATTGATTAAAATTTTTGGCGCCCTTCTTGCTGTAACAGGTAAGAGGGATTTACTTGCTTGACTGTGAGCTAAGTATTTGCATTTTCTCTGATGATCTTTGCTGAAAGATAAACTCTTTATTAAACAAAGCTATATTTTACCAGTTTGTTCTTTGGTGGCTGGTGTTTCTTTAAAACTCTACAGAAAAGGATGTTTTAATTATCTGTTTTGAAGTTTTAAACATTTTTTTTTTAATTGTTGCTAGAAATCAAACCTAGGGCCTCACTCATGCTAGACAGGTTCTCTACCACCAAACTATAGCCCTTGTCCTCAAGGTTTGACTTTAAGGTCAGTCTTAAAGTCAAGTATGTTAGAACTTGTTGCTCAAGTAGGGTGGGATGAATACTTCCAAAGAAAATACTACTGCCTTTGCTGCTTTTAGTTTATTATTGTTCCAGTTTTCTTGCTTTTTGAATGTGCATTTTAAATGAAGGTTTTTTTGACCTTTTAATTTCATTGACTTTTTAGGTTTGCTCGTCCCTGGTAATAAGTGTTGCTATTCTGGGCAGGGACTTTGCTCGGAGCTCTGTAGGAATGAACATTGCACTTGATCTGCTTTGCAGGAGAAGTGCAAGGAGAATGCCCCTGACTGGGTGTGCTGTGTCATGTCCTAGAACTGTGAGATGTGTGTGTGTGTGTTTCCCTCAGTCTTGTAAAAGAAAGCCCGAGGTAGTAATAGTAATATCCAATGTATACATACATAGTCCTTACTGTGTACCCAAAGCCCGTCTGTATGTTTTATGTAAATTACTTTAATCTCACCACACCGCCAAGAAGTAGGCACCATGTGGTGGTTCCATCTTACCCATACATGGGCTGAGGCACAGGGATGGTAAGTGGCTTGTCTCCTGATTGGCTGGTGGCAAGAGGAGTCCAGCAAGACCCTTGGGCTTTCTGGCTGCGTCTTCCCCAGTGCTGAGCTGCTGCCTGGCTGCCGCGGTGGCTCTATAGCTATCAGAAACCGGGCTCTTCCTCCTGCTGTGCCGACTTCATCCTCCTGCGAGGCAGTGGACAGAGTGAAGAGGATATAAACCTTTCTCTTTCTGGAAACCTAAAAAGCCCCATGCCCCGAAACAGCACATGTGCTCTGAAGTCACTGGACGCAGCCTCGCCACCTGCGCGTGCCTGGCGTGAGGGGCTAGATGGTATGCCCAGCTGAAAATAGGTGCCCTTCTCTTTAAAACTGGTACTCAGAGCTGGATCCTCACACGCTTCCAGAGCAGCTTCTTCATCGTGTCCGGTTCTTCACGCATTGAGTATTAAGTTCCTGGAAGGGTGCATTCGGGATGTTCAGGTGAATAAGGTCAAGCTGCAAACCATGCAGCAGCGGGAGCAGTGAGTGCTGCTGCTCGGCTGGTTTTTACTTTGTGTTGTTCCTGGCGCCTCACAGCCATTTTTCTGTCGTGTGGTGGACTGTATGTATTTAGCGAATAAATGGTTTCCAAAATTTTACCAAGGGAGTAATAAGCACATTCTGAACCAGTTTTTTGTCCCTACAGTGACAACAGGAAGGAAAGCAATGACCATTGTACTTTCATTTATATTCTTTGCTAAACCTTTCACATTTCAGTAAGTACTTTTTATTTCATTTCTTAATTTTTAGGTATTGGGTTTCACATTTGCTCTTAAACAGCCTTATTTTCAACATTTACTTTTCTTGCAGTATGTTGATTTTTATATAAATTAGTGAATATTTTTCCCTGTTGATTTATGGAGACTCCTTTTCATCTTGACCTATCTGTTGATAGATCTGCTATCTCAAAAATGTTTATAATTTGTTGTCTCAACTTCATTGTTTTCTGTGCTTGAAATGCATAAGCAGGATGATGTTGTTTCCAATAGGACTAAATCCAAATGATATATAAACTGTTGGGAATAAGGGATCTCCTCTTGCTCGTGTGTGAGTATATTAGTTCTGTATTTGCAGGATGTGCTTTTAGAACTGTTTGTTTATTTATGGCCTCTTTCCACAAAGGGCTTGCAGTAGAGAAATATTCTGTAAGTTGTGTCCTGATAACTTAATTTTGGTTTTGACTTTCTGTAAAAGCCTTTGCCCTTTTCAGAACTGTCTGGTGTTGGAAGCTGACATTGTTTAAACTTATGTTGATCAATAATTATAAAGTTTCAAACCTAAACTTAGCAAAATATAGTTTAGGGTAACTAAAATTTTCATCACTGTACTGTAGAATATTGGTTGTCTACAAATTAATTTTTTTAAATGAGCAAACTATATGTTATGGTAATTAAATCACAGTGATTGACGGCCTGCTTCCTGCGGGATGTATCTTCCTTTTTCTCCTTTTGTGTTCTACCCAGCTGAGATAACCAGGTGACCATGAGCTGAATCCCAAGGTGGCCTGTGGCAGATGTATTTATCTGTTGTTTTAAGTCTGTGCTAGGGGTTAAACTTTGAATACACTGTAATCCCCAAAGGAAGTGAACCTTATTTTGTTTAATATTTTGTAAAATACATTTTTGTTTACATTGAACATGAAAGATGCAAAATTCTATATATCTAATTTGACCAAAGAATACTATTTTTATTTTAGTAATGTTATCATAGGCCTCTGCTAGCAAATTTTTATTCTGTTGAAGAATTATTATTACTAGACCATAAATTCTGTTAAGAATAAAGTGTTGGCCTTGTCAGCTTTACCAATCTTTCTTCCGTTTTCCGCACAGGTACGTGTGGTCTGGCTTGTTAGTGGTCCTGGGCATATTTCTCAATGTGTACAGCAAGAATATGGACAAAATAAGACTGCCATCAGTGCATGACCTGATAAACAGGGTGGTGGAAACAAGAAAGACAAGGGCGTTGGCACAGACGGTGTAAGCACTGCCTTGTCCTATTTAAAAATTAACTTCAAGGGAAAATCATTAATTAACTTTTCAAAAGAATGTGTCCCAAACCAAAGGATCCGAAGGCAAACTGGCCATTTATTACATGTGATGTGGTTTTGTGGCCTCAGCCTTTCTTCAGAGCACTTGTTTTACTCTTTGACTTCTGAAAGAACCAAAGCTGCATCTAGCACAGCTTAAGGAAAAGTGTCAGTGTGAAGGGTCGTCCCAGCAGCTTCCTGAGAATCTCACCGGAACTGGACCATGCTGCAGGACCAGCTGGGTATCACTGTGGCATATCGAAGACACTAATATGTAATATCACATCGTGTTCTCTTCATTCCATTTTGCTGGTGTTACTTGAATTGATTCTCTGTTATAAGAGTAAGTTGATGATTTAAGTCTAGAGAGAATATTCATTATAAATAAAATTATTCTGTGATATTTTTAAGGAATGTTAGTAGGATTTTGTTATAGAAGGAAATAGGGGTTGGTATAAAGCTTAATATGGGCTATAAAATTTAGGTCTTGTTCCCACACTAGAAAAGTATTCTGGGAAAGCAGCTTAAGTCTCACATACAGTGTAGGTCAGACAGTAAAAGTCATCACCATCCTGTAAGTATGCATAACAGGAACATTTGCTACTGTTCACAAAAACGGCCGAAAGAGTAATGATTTGGATTTTCTTTTTAATTGAAAGAAAGTAACTGTAGTCCCAGCACTTATGAGGCTAAAAACAGGAGAATCACTACGAGTCCAGTCTACATAATGAAACCCTGAATACCCTGTAGACCCTGCCCTAAATACAGGGGAAAAAAAAGTAACTGATGTCTTCTTTATTTTTGTACTTTTCTATTATAGGGAAGGGTCTGCAAGGTGTTCAGGGTCTTACTGCTAGATCGCAGTCATAGTGATCCGCCTGTTTACAGCCTCCCAAGAGCTGGGATTGCAGGTGCACACCACCACGCCCAGGTTCAATTGCTGTGTAAGTGTGCCCCGGGGGCAGGGCCGGCTCTGACAGGCCGGGGATTGAACCCCTGGCCCCTGTGCCTGCTTTCAGGTGCTTTAATCCACTGAGCTATTTTGCCAGCCCTGATGTCTTACGTTATTATCAAATAAAATCCTAGCTTTTCTTACAAAAGTGAAATTTAATTTGAAAGTTTGAAGATGAGATAGGATAAACTTAACAGATTTATATAGACAGTATTCTCTGTCTATTCAAGCAATAAAATACTATAACGTGGACACATCACAAACACCTGAAATGCCTTCCTCCCAGCTCTGGATGCTGAGAAGTCTCAGGTGCAGGCCCGGGCCGATGTGGGGCCTGGTGAGCGCCGCTTCTGGCCGCAGAGGTCGTGCCCTCTTGCTGTGTCGTCTTGCGGTGGGCACTAACCCAGTTCCTGAGTTTTACCCAGTCATCTCGCCAAGGCCACCTCCTCATAGGTGGATCCTCCTTGCAGGATGGAACTTTAACACGTGAATTGGGACCAGGGCCAAGGAAAGACGTAAACATTCAGACTGTTAGGGGCCGAGGAGATGGCTCAGTGGAATAGGCGCTTCCCTGGCAGGTGCCAGGGCCTGAGTTCAATCCCCGATTCTGAAAAAAAAAAAAAGAAACTTTCAGACTGTTACAAAACTGCTTACATGGTTTTATGTATAAACTGATAAAGATAACCCTCCTTTTTGGTGGTAATTTTTGGGATTGTTTCCACTGTATTTAAAAATGTCCTGTTAGTCTTCCTTTTTTAATATAAATGATAGTGGTCAAAGAAGTCTTAGTAACTGTATTATTGGACATGCTTTTGTGTCATGTGATACTAGGGGTCTTTAGTCTCACTCTTAAAGTTCCACTGTATTCTGATGGCTACTTTTCCCTGTTCCCTTGCCTGTGTGGGTCCAGCAGAGCCCGTAGTAATGGAAGTATTCCTGGTTTCTTTTTGTTCACATTCTGTCATATTCATTTTTAAATTTTTCATATCTTCAATTGAGGTGTTCTTAATATATATTTCATTATGCAGCCTCAAACTCTTTACGACTAAGTATTTGTACTTTAAAAAAAAAATAGCGACTGTAATCCCAGCACTAGGGAGGCACAAATCAGGAGGATCACTATGAATCGGAGCTGTGGAGTGAGATTCTTTACCAAAAAATTAATAATAATAATAATAAAAACCTTAAAAAAAAAAAGAAGAAAGCCAGGCATGGTGGTGCTGACTTTTATCCAAGGACCAGGAGACTGAGGCAGGAGGATCAAGAGTTTGAGGCCAGCCTGGGCTACATAGTGAGTTTAATGACAGCCTGAACTATGTAGTGAGATCCTGTCAAAAAAAAAAAAAAAAAAACCAGCAGGGGGAGAGAAACTTAGGTTTACTTTTCCAAATGCTTGATAAAATATAATTTTTATTTTACTCACATTTTTCTAATGTTTTACCTATAAATCTATTACCAACTCATTTTTAAAAATAACTGCCAGCTTCACACTTTTTACTCTACTCTGTTGGCCTTAGATGGATGTAAATTTCACCTTACTTGTAGTAAAATATGAAACAATAGAATAATTTCTATTGTGAAGGAAATCAACCCTGACTGCAGGCCAGATTTTATAATACGATATTTTATGGGTATTATTTCATCTCAGCAACTGAAGTGAATTGAAAACAGTACGTGCAAGTATTGATTTTTAGTGCTTTTTAGGCAGCAGGCACTGTCATAAACGCTGTTGTGCGCGGTGATTTCCTTAATCCTCACAACCTGGTGCCTGAGTGTCGCTGTCTCATCTTACAGTGCTGCTTCCAGCCCTGCACAGCCAGAGCTCCGGTCCCTCGGCCAGTGTGCTCAGAGCCCTTCATTGCTTCTCTGAGTAGATGCGACTGTTACTGCTTGCAGTTTTGCAAATATAAAGGGAAAAGAAGCAGATTCAGTATCTGCCAGTTCCAGATCCCATTACTACCTGGTGACAGACTGGATTTCAGATCTAGCTTTGTTCCACTTCCTATTTTCTGTCTGTTGTACCCTTGTGACCATTTAACAACAGTCACCAAAATTAATGTAAAAAGTCCTGTGATCCAAATACATCCTGAGTGAAAGTAAAATGTTGAAGCCCATCGTGTAGGTCAAAGGGTGACACTCTCACAGAAGCATACACTGGCTTGGGAGGGCTTCCTGGTGAGTACGGCACAGCCCAGAGCAGGGAGTGATGCATCCCAAGACCCTGGGACCTGAACGTGCAGCCCTCCCCAGTGTGGCCCGTGGGTCTCTTAACTGCTCTCGACTTCTAACCTCTACAGTAAGACTGAGATAGAAAGTAAACATTGTCTAGCGTTCCAGAAATTTTTCTAGTAAGTTGTACAGCAGGGGTTGTGACCTGAAGTGTGGGTGGCCTGGGATCCCTGAACCTCGTCAGTGTTGTCTGCAGTACAGGGGGCCATCGGGACACCCCCTTGCTCTAACATCTGGCCTACCTGTGCGTAGCCAAGCTCATACTCCCCCTGCAGAGTTCACCCTTGTCAGCAGCTGTTATTAAATGACAGCATTCCCTGGCTGCTACCTAGTGCTCAGTTTTTCCAGGTGGTCTTTCCCTTAAAACATTTTCATATTTTAGGTTCTTCCATAGGAAAAAATCAAAAAAGTACAGAATCCTAATAAAATGTAAAATGCGAACAGGATAATGGAAACTACACATTACTAAGTCAAGTTTACTCTTAACTACAAACTGTCAGGTTGTAGATCTCCACACTTGAGCTCTTTTCAACGTATGTCTTCCTCACTAGGCACAGAGCAAACTTTCCCTGCTATTTGAGCAACTTTTTCTCATACTTTCACTTATTCTGCTTTTCATTCATTTTTATTGAATGTCCCTGTACTTTTCATTGTACTGTCTTTTGTTATCAGGTAACGTAGCACCACTAAGATGCCTGCTTTTTATTGCATCATCATGTATCCATCCCTTGTTACCAGCCCACTGTGAACCAGGCATTTTACTAGATTCTGAAGATGCAAAAAACTAAAAAATAAAATAACATACAGTGCCCCCACTTGAGCCCCAGTCTAGAGATGATTTGCTGTAATTATGGCGTAAAAATATGTGAGCTGGGTTGATTTCCTTGCAGTTACAAGTTATGATATTATTTGCCTTCATTTTTCAAACTATTTTCCCATCACTATAGTATGTTTACAAAACTTAACTGCATGCCTGAAGGGTCGTGTTTAGAGTGGCGATCTGGGATGGGGCCTGGAACAGCACTCCCAAGCTCCAGGCAAGCCAGTGCCGCCCGTCTGTGGGTCTGTGGACCACACGTACAGTGTCAGGTTGGAGGATGCGGCCATCGGACGCTTTCCCGGGTCAGACATCTGCTGTGCTGTTTTCACCTGCTTGCCTTCCGTTTGCATTACAAACTGCCTGCACTGTGTTAACCTCTCTGAGTCTGAATAGAAGTCTTACGTTGCTGGAGTATTGTGGGCACAAGTGAAAAGAGTTCTTTCTTCATGGTAGGTATTTGAAAGATTAAATTTTCATTACTCTCTTAGAAGTTACTGTACGGACATCTTCTCCAAAGTAAGAAGAGCCCATAACTCCTTGCCAGTCATGGTCTGCTCTTTTAATTTCATGGCCTGTAGTTAAAATGCTGTTTGGCAGTGATATTGTAGAGAAAATGTTCGCATCAGTGGCTTCACTGCTCTTTCAAAATGCACTGTATTTTAGGGTTGGGAAGGAGGCCTTCACACTGAGGGAATTCTCCTGTGACTTAATCACAACCTGTGTTGTATTAAATATAATCCTATGATGCACGTGAATTTCTAAACCATAACTAATCAGGCCTTTTCAGTCAGCTTTAAGTCAATCGATAAGATTTGCATAGATAAGTAAATGTGGGTAATTATGATAGCTACAAGACTCTGGGGTCTAGTTATTACAGATCTTATTCTAGGTCTAGTTTTTCACTTACTGCCAGTTACAATGAAGTGACTAAAAAGCAAGTGAATTCAGGTATTAACTATGTTTCATTTCTGACTCAACAATATGTACCCATTTAGGAATTGTGTGAGCATTAATTTTGAAAAATATTGTTGTGTATGTAACCAGAAAATATTCATGAAGACAAGTAGTCCTTTAGGGTCTGTATTGTTCTTTAGTGTCTGATCATGTTGGTCTGTGACACATATGCTAAGCCATGCAGACTCCTAACGTCTGAGGATGTTGGGATGCCTGTCATAAAATCACAGAAGATGATTAAAATGTTTTTTCTCAGGAAGGTTTGGTAACAGTGTACAGAGCTGTTTGCAATGCCAGAATGACTTCTGAATATTTCAGGGTTTTTTTAAATATATGTTACCTCCTTTTTGCCATTTCACTGATAATATGGGCAATATATTTTGCCAAACCAATGTGTATTTTTGTTTTCTTGATTTTGGCTTAAAACATGTTTGCACTTGTCTGTTTGACTTGTGTCTTACTAACATTGATTGGCATATTAAAAGGCAATCTGAGCTTACTTTAAAAAAGAGAAAGATTTGATCTAAAAGAATAGAGCTGGCAGAAATCTACTGGAAAGTATCTGCAACCTATAGTTAGCCCCAACAAGACAGAAGGTGTGTCTTAAGGTTTTCCGATAGCAAATGGCAGAAGTGGGCGTCAATCAGTTTCATTGAGTCTGGCTCCTAATACTTAACCTGATAACTCCACGTTCTACAATCTCTGCCCTGCTTGGCCAGCACACAAGCAAGATGGGATGGGCACCCTCTTGCACCATTTGTCTTCTCAGAGGCCTCATCACAGCTTGGCCAGCCAGGCTCCATCCGACCTGGGGAGGCTCTTTCCAAGGACTTCTGTGGACAGTACTCTCGGTGAGCCAGTTAACCCACCCAAAAGACTGGTCTCTTCAACTAGACTTGAGGATGTACATACAGCAGTGAAAAAAAACGATCACCTGCCTGCTACCCCTGGTTAGAAAGGCACACCTAAGGTTTAGGTAGACACTTGGAGCAGACTACCAGGGAGGAAGGATCTCAGCCATGGGCATTTATGGGTGGGGGAACAGAATCCCAAGGGCCAATCAGGACCTGAGTTGAAGCAGGTTACTCTTACAACTTCTGTCTAGTTGTCCCCCCAAAACCTCAAAGTCATGGGGCAGGGACTTCTAGAGTTTGAGATTAACTCATGATCCACTGGAATTACGGGTCTTTGTACTGCAAGGATTATGGGTGTCAGTACTACACCCAGCCTGGGGTGGAGAGCCTGAAAGCAAGACAGACAAACTTCCTCTCTGTTGCCATTTGTTGTTGCTACTCCTCCATTTTGCTCTGTTGCTTTTTGCCGCCACCATGAAAGGTTGCTCTCTGCCATTGCCCCTCCACCTTGGAGCCAGCTGAGTATGGACTGAAACCTCCAGGAACCATGAACTAAATAAACCCTTTCTTTCTTCATTTTTGTGTATCAGGCATTTGTCCCAGCAACAGAAGAGTAACTGAGACAGATACAGCAAGGGGCCAAGCCATGTGTAAATAAAAAACATGAGCCTAAAAACAGAATGCCAGGCAAAAGCATTAACAAAGAGAATAGAGTATAGTCTCTGAAGTCAGGAGAAGCAAGGGAATATGGCTTGCTAAGCTGTGAACGCCACAGACCTTTGTCCTCACAGTAAGAGATCTAAGTGGGATTAAACCTAATGCTGGAGCAGGAATAAGCACAGTGGATTTTTTCTTTTTTAATTTGGAATGAAATCCAGATCAGAAGTTATACTTAATAATTTTTGTACCATTTCTTAGCTGGAAACAGTACCACACTAAGTAAAAGGGAAATTTTAAATTAGGAATAGATACTTTGGAATTACTCTTAGTAATATGATGAGAGTTGGCATAAATCCCTGATTTGCTGGATTCATTCAGCCCATTGAAAAATGGGTCATGGGAAATATTTTTCTATAGAACTGACTTCTCTTCCTTATAATAGTTCTGTTGGTAACAATATGTGATTTGAATTTATAATAATCAATACTCATATATTTCTAAGCATACAACTTCAATCGCATTATGATGTGTCTGTCTTCCAAATTGGCATGACTATTCCAATGAATTAGCTATACTATCAGCAGGCTTTGTCAGACCCACCTGAGCACAGACTTCTTGGCCAGCCAAGTACCAAATGGTTCAGCACTGTATTTTAAAGTGGCATCAGCACCCATCCACTCTAATAGTCCCATCCACACTAATTTAGCAGAAAGGTGAAGAATAGCAACCTATGAACTCACAGAACTGCTCCATGAGAAAAGATGAATTACAGGCCATTGTAACCACTGAGAAGAACAGTATTTTTTCTTCTGATGACATCCATTGACCAATCAATGTATGTCAGTGGACACACAGGACATACATACATACAGACACACACATATCTTCACAAGTATGTACCATAGCTCTTTTGCTCCACTGCAGTGCAGCCAGCTATGGTTGTGTGATTCTACAATGTAAATATGTATGACATCCAATAGGGCTGCCCAAAAAGGTTTTACCCACAAGGCAGCACTTAAGTAAATCCTGGTAAAAATTCTGAGGACGAAAGTAAGCAGTTGGCCACTAGGACTGGAAAGGATGAAGCTTGACAAAGCAAGTTTGGAGGTGATGAATAGTGGGCACCTGTGGAGGAGGGATTATTAGAATCTTAGGAAACTAGACAAGTACTAGGTCAGCAGAAGAGGTAAACTGGTGGTGATGTTAACACCGATCTGGACATGACCGAGTAGCATCCTGCATTGGGAGCTCCTCAGTGAAAAGTCTCAGCGGGCTGTGAATGCTGTCGCTTCAGGGCCTTAGCAAGCAGGATTTGAGAGTTACCTGTAGGGTCACGGTTAAAATAGCTTGAGTAAGGGTGTAAGTGGTTTTGTGTAAGTGAGGAGAGTGCTTCAGAAGATCTGCTAAGAAGGACATTCAATGGCAAACAGAGCCAGAGTAGACACAATGGCATGGACAGTGTGTGGCCCATGCAGGAGACAAGAGTTCAATGAAGCCAAGAGCAGTGGGAGCGACCCCCTCTGTGTCAGAGATAATTGAAAGTTTCCTAAACACCATCAGCAATAAAGTGGGTTTTCAACAACTGAATTTCTTTATCCCAGATCTTTTGTATTACAAAAATGAGGTATTGGGATTGGGGAGATAGCTCCGTGGAATAAGTGCTTGCCTGGCATGCTCAAGGTCCTGAGTTTTATCCCTGGTACCATCAGAAAAACAAGGTATTTACCACATTCTAAATTTTCTTTCCATAAAATATTTTGGAGGAAAATAAAAATTATGTCAAATTTTATGTTACTAATGTTTAAATACAATATATTTAAAAAGAGTACAGACTCTTCATATGAATAAACTTAGTTGGAATTCTAGCTTTACAGTTAACTCTGAGATTATTTATCTCATTTATCAAGAAAAATGAATTAGTACATTCTCTTTGCAAGATGAACTTAAAGGATAAACAAAAAGTATATGAAAGAACAGTTAAATTTTACGTGTGATTATTGTTTTAAGCTTCCATTTTAAGTTTGAAAACTATTCAACAATTGGAAGCCAAAGGAAAGTGGAAAGCAGTATATAATCAAAGCAGAAATTAAGCAGTAAATGAACTTACAACAGGGAAGTTAAAAGTTCATTTAAGGAGACTGTTAAACCTCTGGCTTGGCTGATCAATTAAAGATATAAATAAGCAATATCCTAAAT
>NW_004524599.1:10506321-10507852 GCF_000260255.1 Octodon degus
TGCCCTCATGAACATAAACACAAGTTTTACAATGAAGTACTAACCCAGTTCAGTGGTACATTAAAGAGATAATATCAAATTGAGAGACCATCAAGAATTCAAACTGGCTTTAACATTCCAAACTCAATATAATTTACTTCATTAATAAAAGAAAGAAACTGACCATAATAAGCATTAGAATTACATACTGAAATTCAATATTGGGCTGGTGAGATAGCTTAGCAGACCAGGCACCTGCTTAGGCAAGTGAAGGGACCAGGATTCAATCCCTGGCACCATATATGGTACTGGCCACGGCGACCGGATGTGGTGAAGCACACCTGTAATCCCAGCGCTGGGGAAACTGAAAGCAGGAGGATCACTACAAGTCTCAGCTGCATAGTGAGACACTGTAGGAAATAACATTTTTTAAAAAAAATTCAATACTGATTCTTGATATCTATTCTTAGCAAAGTATCTATGAAAAGCCTAATTCAAATATGAAACTTGATAAATTGAAAATATTCTATAACTTCAGGAATAAGTGAGCATTATCATTACATCTGTTCAGCACTGAGGTGCTAGCCAGGACAGAAAAAGAAAATGTGGAAAGGAAAACAAAAAAAAAAAAGGAAGCAAGGAAGGAAAAGAGAAGGGATAGGGAGAGAAAGAGGTGGGGAGGAAATGGGAAGAAAGGCAAGAGCAAACTATAAGAAAAAATATTCACAAATGACAGAATTATGTACCCACAAAATCTGAAAGAATCTACACATAAACTTAAATTTAAAAAAAAAATTAATAAGTTTTCCGGGTATAAGATCAGCACACACACAGAGAGATAGACATCAGTTGTATTTTATATACCAGCAACAACTAGAAAAAGTGAATTTTAAAAGTGTTGCTATTCACAATAGTATCAAACATCATTAAATCATTTTAAATAAGTATAAAAAAGGTATGTACCAAAAATTACAAGTTATTCATGAAAATTCAACAATATCTAGATCGAAGAATTAATGCTCATAGATTGGCAGATAAAAAACTGTAAATTGCCATCTCCCAAATAATGGTGGATTCAATTCAGTTCCTACATGCCCGTGTGTGTGTGTGTGTGTGTGCGTGTGTGTGTGCGTGCGCGTGCATGCACATGCATGTGTGTGTGTGTGTGTGTGTGTGAGAAAAGCAACAAGCAGACTGAAGTTTATAAGGAAGGGAGAGAGAAAAATAGTCAGTGATGTCTTGGAAAGTGTCCAGGGTGGGTGGATATGATGGCCCCACCGTCAAGACCCAGCTACAAAAGCCACAGTAATTCATGCAGCACAGTATCGTGCAGAAGGACCAACAGCCTACTTGAGTCGCCTAGAAAGCCCAGAAGCAAATGTACACACAGAAAGATGTTTGATTTATCTCAAAGAGGAACTCTTGATCAGTGGACAAGCATTGTTTTCAACAAATGAGCCTGGCTCGGTTAGATATGAAGAGTATAGAACATGACCTAAATTGTAAGTTTAGGGGCAGGGGAGATGGCTTAGTGGAATAAGTGCTTCCCTGG
>NW_004524599.1:10508017-10539373 GCF_000260255.1 Octodon degus
AAAATATAAAGACTCGTTTTTAATGGCTTCTAGCAGATATGAAAGATAACAAAGGCTTTCTGGGAAAGAGAAGATCTTTTAAGGAGAAGACAAAAAAGTATTACCTAAAGGAGAAGACTGACAAACTGTAGTATATTAAAAATTAATAAATCTGTTTAATTGTGAGAAAACATCACATCTCAACTGAAATTCTTTCTACAAAATACCTGAGTGGAACTATTTAAAAATATAAACATAATTTTTAAGAACCTACTAAGAAATTGCTAGAGATTTCTAGAGCCATGAGAGAAACCTAGAGCCATGAGAGTTAAATGCCTCATGCTACCTTGTATTGAATGTTGGAGAAGAAAAAAGACAATAATGGAAAACTGGTGAAATCAGAATAAACCATATAGTTTACTTAATAGCATCATACCACTGTTACTTTCTGAATTTGGTGAGTGTTAGATATGTTATAAATGGTTATATACAAACACTAGAGGAAGCTAGATATACATTATATAGGAATATTCTGTATTATTTTGTACTTTTCTGTAAAATTTAAATTAATTCAAAATACATTTCGTTAAATTAAAAAAAACTTGACCTGGTTATGGTCCCACACATCCATGACCAGGTGAGGCCCAGGCAGGCAGTTGGCCACAAGTTTGATGCCAGCCTGGGCTACTAAGTGAATTCAAGGCTGGTCTGAAATCTATAGTGAGGCCCTGTCTCAAATAAAAAAGCAAACAAAATAGTCACCATCAACAACAAAAATTTTAAAAACTATAATCAGCAAAAGGTATTACTAAGGAAGCAAGAACATCATGAGTGGGAGAAGAGATTTATTACATATGCAATTAAAATAAGCTGCGTCTAGAGTATATAAAAATACTTCTACAAATCAATATGCAAAAGGGTAGCCTACCACAGCCCTTGGGAGGAGACTCGAGATGATGTACAAGAGTATCGCCAGACAGCTATCAACCTAGAAAAATATTCTCATCTGTGGTACTCATCCCAGAGGAAGAGTAAACCCCAAATAAAATTGTGCTACTATTATACAGAAGGCTAAAAATAAGAAGATCGTTGCTCATGTTAACAGTGATTTGAAGGAGAAATTCTCCTACACTTGTGATAGATGATAAATGGATTCAGCCACTTCAGAAATCTGTGTGTCATTGTCTCCCAAATCCAAATTGATACCCAGAAATTACACTTGCACATATAAGAGAAATGTGTGCCTGGCTTTCTCAAAGGAATAAAGAATATTTAGTGTGGCATAATTCTTACAGAAAAAAATGGAATTCCACCTACAATAAGATAAGTTAAAAATTGTGGTATGTCCATATAATGAAATAAGGATAAAAGATTAACCACTACTCAGGAAGAAGAATAAATTTCACATATATAATATTCACATGGAAGAGCAGAGCTACAAAAAAGAATACAAGCTATTTGATTCTGTTTATAAAAATAAGCAAAGCTAAACTGTAAGTTTAGACAAGCTTATTTTGAAGGTAAATATGAAGGATAACAAAAATGTTATAAAAAGACAGCCATGTTTGAGGGTCAAGGGAGAAAGTAGCAATGGAAAAGGGGGTTGTGGAGAGCGTGTGTGATATGGGCAATTGTTTGAGGCATTTTTATCATTGCTGAGACAATATACCTGACATCCAAAGTTTAAAAAAAAAAAAAAAAAAAGATTTATTTTGGCTACCAGATGATGGAAGATCCAGTTCATAGCTGGCTCCAAGGCTGGTGGCACGGTGGAGGAGAAACTGTTCATGGTGGGCAGAAGACAGCGAACCAGCAAAGTAGCACAGAAGCAGCAAGCAGTGGCAGCAGCCCTCTTCTTCGTCCCTTACATTCTACCCAGGCTCTGTGCACTTACAGTGCATCATCCACATCCAGAGCTGTGGCAAGCCAATCAGTGGACTAATTTAGTCACTACACACCAACATTACATACTTAATCCCAGCATCACACACTCTCCTGTTGTAGTTGCACAGTGCAGTCAATCACTGAGCTGTACATTTTCAGTGGGTGCTGTTTTCTGCACATGTGTCCCCTTCCACAATGAAAGTCTTTTCTAAAAGCAATGTGATGGTTCGTTTTGATTGTCCACTCGATTGGCTTAAACATTTAGTAAAGCCTGTTTCTGTGTGTGTGCGTGCATGGGTCATGGAGATGTGCTCTTCAGGCTCTCTCTGGCCCCTGACTCTCCCTACTGGGCACTTACCTCTGTGATGCTTCTGTTTTAGAGCCAGTTGACCTTGAGCTGAGACTTCTGATTGTGAGCCAAAGTCATCTCTACTGTCTTATGTGAAGGTTCTCAGTGATTGTTTCATAGCAATGGGAAAGCATTGACCAATGTAAAAGGAAATGGTAACAAAACTAAATAATAGATTTACATGTTAGTGGTAACTCACCAACTCTAAAACATGGAGTATCTTAGATCAGCCTATGGGTAAGTGTTAAAACCATTGTTTCCCTCTTCCAAGAAGAGATTCATTCTTTCTTTCTGGACTGTATCAGACATTTTTAACAGAATGAGATTTTCTTTTTAACAGTGCATTATTTTTAATCCTAGCAAGTATCTTTAGCAAGCTCAAGGTGTACACTGAAAGAGTTGTTCTTTGGTTAATGACAGCAGCAACTGATTAGCTTTGTGAAACTTCCACCCACGCATGCCTACCTTCATCTGCACATTAGTTTTTAAGTTCTCCTGTAGAGACAGTATGTTTGACTCTAAAGAGATATATTCAGTCATTAGATACTTTTTCATCACGGGCTGCATTAAGTGTTTTCCATTTAGAAGACAGATCTAAACAACTAGCTTATCATTCTTAGGTTTGCAATTTAAGTATAAAATCTTGCCAGAGTTGCATCCATTAAAAGAAAACAGTCTTGGAAATTAAGCACTAATTTCCCCTCAAATGGCCTTTTCTGGTTTTTTTCTCCTAATTACCACTGTAATGAAGTGGCCAGTATTATGGTAAGAAGTGATTTCAAAGGCAGCAATCTCTTATGAATCATATACTTTATTTTCTGCCCTAATGAGAATCAGCCTTACTTATAGCAAATGCATGTGCAAGCTCCATCTCTGCAGAGGCCTAAAATACTGTTGGAATTGCAAATCATACTTGCAGCTCACAGACAGGGAAGACTTTCACGTTTTTCCCTGCATCAAAGCTGGAGAGGGAAAGCACTGTGTTTTCCCTACAGCTTCGGTTTGGATCGCTCTGTAATCCATTGCCCTCCACAGCAGATACTCAATGTCTTATAGTGCTGCTGTACTGAGAGAATATTAATGTTCTGATAAGCACAACTTATACCAAAATATTTGAGAAAGAGGCTTAAGAAACAGCAGCACTATAAAATACGAGTCTATATAGAGCTTGTTTGGCCACTCTTCCCTGGCACTGGTGATGTTACCCACCCTACTTCCAGAACAGGAATAATGGATAAAATACCCCTTTTTTCGTTTCCTAGCAAACTGCAACTTGACCAAAATAGCTCACTTTCATCTACTTCAGGGGAATTTCTCCTTCATCCTTATGATATCTCGTGTGGGCTCCTGATCCTCCTGCATTCCCTTGGATTTATTCTCCGTTGCACTACTACAGTGACACTGCTTCTTCTGGGTGAGTTGTGGCCCAGTCACGAACTGAGATTTTGCCTGCTTTACTAAACCAGTATGATGAGAAGAAGGCTTACTCCAAAGCTGTGATAAGTGTGCACCCCATTCTTTGGTATCAAATCACAGTGCTGTCAAATCAGAGTGGCATTAACACATGAGTTACGGCATCTACCTCAAAATGAATCATGCTGAGGTCTGCAGTTAGAAACTCTGGGGAAAGTACGGAAAAAGTTGTGGTGACCGCGTCACTCACCTAGGTCGCCTATCAGATCACCTTATCCTTCTCACATGTAGGAAACTAGAAACTTCCTATCCTGATGTCAACACCAGTGCCAACAGACAAGAGAGGTCCTTTCCCTCCTGTGCATTTCTGGATTCATAAGAACTTGTATTTATTCCCTAAGGCTCTTTCTTTCTCCTGCGGTTTTACTGGACCTAAGGTTTATTTATTCTGGGTTCATAGACGTCGGAAAGGCAAACTGGACCCACCTCCCCCGCCCAATAAAAAGGAAACCTTCTACTAATCAAAATATTCGATCTATGAATATTTCCTAACTAGGCCAATGTATGGTTGATACACTGTGTCAACTTGAAGTCCAGAAGCTTAGCTAAGTAACTCAGCAGTTCTCCATTCTGGCCTGAAAAGGACAAGCCCTCACAGCTCTATAATGTTGTTCACTGTGTCAAGTCAAGAAGCTTAAAAGTTGAACTAAGTGATTTAGCAGGCAACCAGAGTCCTCACTCTGTAAACATCCTCATCCTGTGCAAGAGAAGGGCACAGAGGTGGCGTGCACATGGGCAGATGACTGGCCTACAATACAGGGGAGGAAGGGAGGCCTGCTTCCCCCTTCGTGCTCTTGCTGTTCTGCTGCCTTCAGCTGCCATGAACTGCTGCCCCTGGGCCTGGGCCACCGGCCAAGCATGGATTGAAACCTCCTCAAATTGTGAACTAAATAAACTTTCCTTCCTTCCTTTTGGGTGTTAAGTATTTGTTGAGAGAAAAGTAACCAAGACACACAAACGACTCAAATTTAGTGAAGACGTTCTTTCTTCATTTTAGGACAAAAGGAAGAGGTCTTTCTCACAAGATGATAGAAATGTCTTTGGCTCAAAATACAACATTGGAAGAGGGCCGGCCAGATAGCTCAGCGCAGTGAAGTGCCTGCTTAGGCAGAGTGCGGTGACTAGGGTTCAATCCCCGGCATGCAGTGCTGGGTGCACCCCCAGGGCATGCTGAGACTGGGACTGAGACTGGGTATAGTGGCGTGTGCCTGTAATCGCAGCTCTTGGGAGGCTGAACACAGGCGGATCACTACGCATATGATCTACGTAGTAAGACCCTGTAGACCCTGTACTAAATACAAAAAAAAAAAAAAAAAAAATTGGAGCAGCACAACAATGACATTTAAGAGATCAGAGGTTGCCAAGGAGTAGGGGAGAGCAGAAAGAGGTGGATGGAAGGAGGAACAAGTAAAGCACAGGTGAGATCATTCTTAGTGACACTCTAATGTCCGATGCATGTTATGCGATGTCAAAACCTGTAACTCTGTAACACCAAAAGTGAACCTTAATGTAAACTATGGACTGAAGTTAATAATTATCTATTAATATTGGTGTATTAATTACAACAAATTACCACACTAATAAAAGACATTGGTGATAAGGAAACTGTCTGAAGTAGCTGTAGGTAGGTACATGTGTGGAACTCTGAATACTAGCCGCAATTCTATAAATCTAAAATTGTAACTTTAAGAACTCTATTAATTAGGGGGTTTTTGGATTTTTTTTTTTCTTTTTTTTGTATTTTAGGGAAGGATCTACAGGGTGTTCAGGGTCTCACTACTAGATCAGCCTCGTAGTGATCCACCTGTTTACAGCCTCTCAAGAGCTTGGATTACAGGCACGCGCCACCACGCCTAGTCTCCGTTGCCATCTCAGTGCACCCCAGGGGTATGGCCAGCCTTGGGATCAAAACTCTGGCCCCAGCTGCAGGCTCTTTAATCTGCTCAGCTATTTGGCTGGCCCTTATTAATTAGTTTTTTAAAAAAAAAAAAAAAAAACATCAAAAGTCTCAAACAGGAAAGTCTATGATGATGAACAGTGTCTCATTGGTTACCTATTTTTAGAGGAAAAGGATTAGGAGATGATAATCACTAGGTTTTTTGGTTTGTAATAAAAAAATGACCTAAGTTTGATTGTGGCTGTAGTTTTAAGAATAAGTCAACGAAGGGGCCAGGAAGATGGCTCAGTGGAATAAGCGCTTCCCTGGCAAGCGCAATGGCCTGAGTTCAATCCCTGGTTCCACAAAAAAAAAAAAGAATAAGTCAACGTGCTAAAGTCTCTTAGATCCTACATTTTAAGGTTGTAAAGTATGTTGTATGAAATTTTAGCTCAATAAAGCTGTTTTAAAAAAGAAAGGAGGAGATGGGGATGGAGAAACCTATTAACATAGGCAAGGAGGGCGATGTTCCCTCAGCAGAGACCTGGTTGCAAACCCACAGCCCCAAACTTGCCTCAAAATTATGCAAGTTATGCATAATATTTAAAACTTTGCAAAATGTGAATAGAATTAAGGCAATAATAACTTTTTCAAGTTTTATAATTCCCATATATATATCCGAACCATATCAGAAAAATAAAACACAACAGGGGCAAAGGCAGTCTTTTATGTTTGTTTTTGTCTTTTTGAGAAAGGGTCTCACTATGCAGTTCAGGCTGGCCTTGAACTCACTCTGTAGCCCAGGCCAGTCTTGAATTCACAATGATCCTCCTGCCTCAGCCTCCCCCATGCTGGGGTTATAGGCATGCACCACCATGCTCAGCAAAGCAGTCTTTTTTTATCCACTTTGATTTTTAAAGATTATTCTCATTTCAAAAAATCTAATTCCTTGTTTTTAAAAACTGATGAGGAAGAGAGTAAAAAAATAATGTCATTTTAAATGTGAAAAGATATAAAAATCCAGGGGCCTGCCTGGCAAGCCTGAGGTTCTGAGTTTGATTCCTGTTACCCTCCCCGAACCAAGAGATACACAAACCCATAGTGACAAGGATATTAAAGGCTAAGATCTAACAAGCCACTACTGGGATATTGGAGAGTTAGCAAAAGCAATGTAAAATAGCAAAAGATTAAGAACAAAAGGGGCTCAGGTAGCTACAGAAAGTTCAGTGCCCCTAAAACTCAGCTTTCAATGAAGAGAGACTACAGACAGAATCAGGGGTCTTGGCATTTGGATTTGGCCGTTTGAGAATATGAGGCCAATGTCAGGATTTCAGAAGTGCACTTTAGGGGTGAAAGGGACCACTGCTGAAGAGACAGTGAGAAGATGCGTTAGAACAACACAGGTTAGACTTGATGAGGACTGGGAGGAAAGGAGAATTTTGGAGTGAGTGAGCAGTAAGACTGGGTGAATGAGGAGAGAGATAAAGGAGTAGAGACGATGCCAAGGTACACTGGGGACACTGGAGAAAGAGCGAACAGTTGGGAGGGGAGGAGAGCAGGGTGTAGGAGGACAGCAAATTTAATCTGGGACATGGTGGAGTCACATTTTCTGCAGGCCATCCAGGTAGAACTTGCCGAGTAAGTACAGTGGGATCTTCAGTTCTGCAGATCTGAATGCCACCAAGTCACCAGTCTACACACAGCAGCAGAGAGTGAATTAGACCAGCCAGGACATGGTCCTATCAGGTCCCCAGAGAAGGGAGGGTGCCGAGGACAGCACTCTGAGGCACACTGGCATCTAATGGCCAACCAGGGAAGTGAGAAGTGATCCTGTAAGGAGTCTGAAGGGAGCAGGAAAGAAAGATTCGGGAGCTGGTGCCATGGAAGGCAGCAGAAAAGAAATGTTATGTTCTGCTGAAGAATGTCACCAAGTATTTTCCTTCCTCATTTCTACAGTATTTTAAGAAGTCATAAAAGAAAATGAAATTGTGTGCCATATATCTTCTGACTTTGAAATATTAAAAATGTAGCTGAGCTAAATCAATCTAATGATAATGGAGTGCCAAGTAAGAATTAATTTTAAAATCGTTGTATTCAACTTCACTGGAGCCTAAGAGAAGAAATACTGCTGGCATCTCTTGGCATGATTTACCACACCGCCATGGCTTATACATTTATGAACTTAGAAGAGGAAAAGCGAAGCAATCTAGTGTGCACCAGCCTCGGAATCTCAGGACCAGAGCTTTAATATGATTCCGGTCATTTATCAGCTGTGGGTAAAGCACTTAACCTTTCTGGGATCTGAACCGGGGGTGGCAAATTGCAAAAATTAAATATGTTGAGCATAAGTTTTTATAATTCAATTAGCATTCATCAACTCTGTGATGTATTCGTTGCATACTTCCAAATCAGGAAATGTGGTATTCTGGAGATTGGCACATCAATTTCTAGCATTATACCTCGTCACAGGCAGCACACGGGTACCCCAAGATCACGGAAGTCCCTCCCTGCTCTGTGAGGATTTAGCACAAATGCACGCGGAGGTTTGTTGGCTGAGAGCTACTAGTGACGCTTTCAAGTGAAATCACTGGACTGCAACCCAACATTTTCATTCTATAATTGACTCTTTAAAAATTGAGATTTCTCCAAAAACATTGTTTGTTGATTTGTTTAGTGTAGATTGCATGCCACAAGTTATCTCACATGTAACAAAACACAACGAAGAGCTTCCTCTCCCTCCTGGACCCCAGTCTGTAAATATCCCTTCGGACAGTAGGATGACCACTATATTACATCCTAACCCTTTGTAATACAGCATGGAAGATGCATAAAGCCCATCAGAACAGCAAAGAAAGTGACATAGTACCTACTCTTCTCAGAATTTCCATGGCAAGGAAAGCAGGATGCCTAGTTCTTCGTCATTTTGAGGGAGAAAGAAAAAGATAGTTTGTTGTTAAAAGTGATCTCATTAAAACTAAAATACATATCCATTGACACAATTCACAGCAGTTGTGTTTGTATTGTGATTTTCTTTTTACACAGTTTCATTGAGGCATAGACATAATTTAGTAAAATTCACTCTTTCATCTATGTCTCAGTCACTCCTCTCTCATTGCTGGGACAAATACCCAACACCCAACATGAAGGAATGAAAGGTTTATTTAGCTCACAGTCAGTGCTGGTTTCAGAGCATACTCAGCTGGCTCCAAGGCAGAGCGGCACACCGCAGAGAGCAACCTTTCATGGTGGCAGCGAAGAACAGAGCAAATGGGAGGAGCAGCAGTGACAATGGCAGCACAGAGCAAGTCTTTCTCCCTTATGTTGCATACAGGCTATCCACCTCAGGCTGGGTGCAGTACTTGATAGGTCAGGATTCAAAGTTTCCCAGGCACCCTGCCCCAAACTCTCTCCCGTTGGGCTCCACAGCCAAGAGGGAAAGAGGATGCCCATGGAGCACGTGGCAAACGTCCTCAAAGAGGGAGCTCCACGTACACTGCAGAAGTCAGCTTTCCTGTCCCAGAAACCAGATAGCTGGAAGCAGCAGAAGGTATTAAAGCACTCTATACCTTGCCTTATGAAATGGGAAATGGCATCCGGGACTGTGCCTCTGCTTGAAGTTTCCTCTAAGTATCATGCAGGACTGGACTGAAGTAGAATTTGTTTCCTCTATACTCCCAAGCTGAGCTAACTTCTATGAAACTGTTTTCCCAATGAAAGGTCTCGAACAAAAGACAACTAATCAAGATGAACTTTTTTTCAGTTCAACTTTTTATTAGTACATGTTTGAGTACCTTCATCATGGAGACTTCCTACGTGTACATAACACACCTTAATTCCGTTATATTGTGTTCCCCTCTGTCCCTTAATCACTGGTAAAAGCCAAATCTGTTGTTCTCCCTGAAGAAGCAAATCACCTCTCAGCCCACTGCCAACTCCCACACCCAGCGAGCTAGATTTCTTTATTAAACCTCTCCTCCACCGCCTGGACACTCAGCCTAGACTTCTACCCACTGGTCCAGTTAAATGCTATTGAATCTCCAAAACAATATTTCAACCTTCCTATTAATCTTGTGAATGTATCTTAGATTAAAAATGCATAATGGTACATAATGATACTTGGTATAAAACCTTATAAAACTAAAAATATGTATATATAAATATGGAAGTACGAGGTCATGAGTGCAATGCCTGGTACCAAAAATATATGTAAGACAGCAGCAAACTAGTATCTAAGAGTCTTAATCACCAAAGGTGTGTAATAGCTCTTCTCGGAGTTGGTATGGTTGAGTGCTATGGACTGCGTTGTGTCCCCTCCCTCCAACTTCATGTGCTGCACGAGAATTGTAACCCCCAGTTGGATTGTTCCTGGAGACAGGGCTATGAGGAGGTGACAGAAGGTCCTAACTGTTGGTCCTAAGTAGTTGTATCCTCATAAGCGAAGAGAAACCAAAGCACTCTCTCCCTTTCCTCCCTCTAACAAAAAAGGCTAAGCCACACGCAAAAAGAAGGTGACCCAGGAAGAGAGGCCTCAGGAGAAGCCACCTCTGCACCTTGATCTTGGGCTTCTGACCTCCAGAACTGTGGGAGAATGAACATGTGTTGCCTAAGCCGTCTGGGTTGGGGTTTCCCACTGCAGCAGCCCAGCGCACTCGCACACTAAGCGGCTCTGCGCGGTGTGTTGACAGAAGGTAAACATGTCTTCTAATAAGAAGCGCTACAAACATAGCTCTAGAACGTACTGCACCATGTGTTTTTAAGTTTACTTTTATTCTCCAACGTCTAATCTTTTATTTGTTTATCTTGCCATTCTGGGAATCAGATCCAGGACTTTGCTCGTCCTAGGAGAGTGCTCTGCCCATGAGCTACATGCCCAGCCTGAATGTCTGCCTTGTAAGCATTACTGAAGTGTGCGTTCACGTGTCACTTTCTACCGTGACATTTCTTGCCCGACTTCTTAGGCATTTTGAACCTACCTCATATTTACCTCAGACTTATCTGCCTCATATTTATTTCATATTTACTTCGTATTTATTTCAGTCGTACCGTTTACTAACACTTTCCCCTTAGCTCACCTTTCCTATTATTTTTCAAAGCAGTTTGAGGATTTGCATTAAATATTGTGCATTTCATCTACTTTTCTTGAGTTCTTAAGTATTGTGTTAAAATATACAATTATTATGTGCTAATAAAAAAATAAACTGCCCCTAGTGACATAGAACTATAATCCTGGCACTTCAAGAGGCTGAAACAAGAGAACTCAAGTTTGAGTCCAGCCTGAGAAACTTACTGACACCATCACACTGAAAAATAAATAAATAAAAAGGGCTGGAGATATAGCTCAAGGGGAGTCCTGTGTTCAATACCCTGTACCATAAAGTAAACAATTAAACAAATGAATGAATATAATTTTAAAATCTGATTCACACGTTTTGATTGCATACAAGTTTTAGGAAGTTTACTTTCTATTCTATTCTGCTTAAGATTCCATAAAAATAAACTTTGGCTATTCCATGAACCTATTAAAGAGATCCTAATATCTCTTCTTCAACATATTCTAAGGTAGAAAAGCATCCACACTGACAATATTTTTCACTTACTCTTGGAATATATAAAACCTTCGAATTATAAAAAATTCACTTTTTATCAACAAATTCTGAAGTAATATAAGAAGTTGCCATCAGTTCCGTGGCTCATCCTATTTCTCTTGTCTGAGAAAGCTTCAAGGGCATTTTGCAGGCTGGCAAAGTAAGTAGCAAGAGTGTGTGAATTTATTTTCAGAATCTTGTAAAAATATTAAAGTGAAATATGTCTCCTTTGAACATTTTTCACCACGTTATTGTTAAAACTCATCCAAATGTTAGATTAATCAAAATCTGGGAAGTAAGATGATGTCCACAGACTTTACACTTTCAGCTGACTGCTAGAGTAGTACGATTCCTTGAGATTTTTTGAATCTGTAAATAGAAAGTACAGAAAAAATATTAGCTGCTCATTCCCAGTTGAGCACCAGTTAGTTGATAGAGTACAAAGAATGTAAACACACATGAGAAAGTGGAGGGAAAATTGATGATTGAAGATAGATTGGCATTAAGGACCATTAAGGAAATAATGTGAACTTCCACTTGTCATCATTATGTGATGCCAGCTAAATCGGGAAGGATGACTTCACCTTCACTCAAACTGTTTTGATCATTTTAACTAAATGTTGTCATATGCTTGGGATGCACATCAAATGAGTCTCGTGACAATAAAGGGCAGTGCAAGACCATGACCTTTACAGTGACTGTACTGCCTTCCAGATCAACCCCAAATGCCTCAGGAAAGTCAAGTCAAATATTTCTGTCATGGTTTATATCTCCTCAAAGCTCTTGTGTGGTAGGGCTGGTGTCTACCTCGGCAGTACTCAGAGGGGTAACTATGGAGGTGATGGCATCCTGGGGGTTCTAACCTCATCAATGGGTTAATACATTGGTGAATTCATAATAACGGGCTACCGCCAAATGGTGGACCCTCCACCTGGGGTCTAGGTGGAGGGAGTTGATTGGTGGGAGTAACTGAAAAGGTGTACTTGGCCCTTGTCTCTGTCCTTCCCTGAAATTGTTTTGCCCACCCATCCCCAGCTTTCTCTTTAGCCCAAATCTCACTCAGCTTCCATCCCTCTATGAACCTCTTTCACTTCCCTCTTTTCCTTGAACATTTACTTTGAACCTTTAAACATTTATTTTTTTAAAGTTTTGTAGCTCCAATCATGCAGGGCATGTAGATATTTCTTAATACTCATTAACTGGTTTTCCTGAATGAAGAATAACACACTGTGGAAACAGAGAGTTGACTGCTTGAAAAGAACAAAGAGCAAGGCTATGGTACCATTTTAAGTGAAATAATTCCTTTTGCTTAATAGAAGCCACTGTCATCATCATCATCATCATCATCATCATCATCATCTTCTTCATTATTATTTTTCATTATTATTATGCCAAATAACACACATCGATCCTGAAGCTAATGAAAGCAATAAGGCCAGTGACATGCTTTGAGTGCATTTATTAGTCAGAACACCAGTCTATTACATGCTAAGGTCTTTAATATGCATGAAACAATATTCTCTGATGCAACAGATGATTAAAGAAATATATTAAAGCATTCACTCTGAATGAAAATACATGGACAAGGTAATTCCCAAGGCTCAGAGCAACTACAGGGAGTAATGCAAGCTGAAGTAGGTCATTTCTTCCAAGAAAAACTCTATAGAAATTGCCTTTTTTATTTTTGGTTTTACAGCTAAGAATTGTCAGCATAAGAGAAATTAAAAATAATATTTGTTTCTTTCCATATGCAAGTTCTGGTTCCTTTGGTTTCCTTTCATCTTTCTTGCTCCTTCCTTCCTCCCTCCCTCCCTACCTCCTGCCTTTCCTTCCTTCCTTCTTTCTTTCTGTGGGAGTAAGTATAAAAAGCCCTTTCTTTTATCTGCTATGAAGACTACTCATTGATAATATCACAGAACTGATTTATCTTAAAGCACCAGGAGCCTCTAATTTGTCATGTCAAGCAGCTATCTAGCCAGGATTCTTGTCTGAGCTTCTTGAGTTCTTTCAATTGAAACTTAAAACTTGTATATACTTATTTTGCACAATATGATATTTGGATACACGCACACATTGTGCAGTAGCTAAATTGAAGTCAATATAGGTACTAATTCACATATTTGTCTTGTGGGCAAAACACTACTTTTTCATTAATTTTCATTCATTCAATATATTGTGATTATTTAGAGTTACCACGTTAATCTCTTGACCTTTCTTGTCTTTGTGTGTGTGTGTGTGTGTGTGTGTGTGTGTATGTACACAAAGGCATGCACATTCATGCACACGTGTGGTGGTAGAGATTAAACCCAGAGGCTCACACATGCCTGCAAGCAGTCTTCCACTGAGTTGTATCCCCATTCTCCCCACTGAACTTCCTTAATTTCAGACTGTTTGTCTTTCATGTAGGAACCATAACATCCCTGCTTACCTCACACTATTGTGGGTGCAGTGGGCCTAGCAGCTCAAATAAAATAAATAGGAATTTCTACATCAGGGGCTGCAGTGATAGTTCAGAGATCTAAGTGCCTTCCTGGAAAGTGTAGGGTCCTGGGTTCAATCCCCAGTACCACATGCGGTGCCAATCCAGGAACCCTGAACACATTGTGCCAGCCACCGAAACAGGAGTGGTGCATGCCTGTAATCCCAGAGCTAGGGAGGCTGAGACAGGAGGATTACTATAAGTCCAAGCTGCATAGCAAGACCCTTTACCAATAAGTAAGTAAGTAAATAAATAAATAAATAATTTTTTAATTGAAAAGAAATAATTGGTAAGATTAACTTATTCCCAGTTTGAGTTTTCTAGATTTAATTTACATAGAACACCTACATTGAGTCACAACATTGGCGCTATTATACACTTAATGCATGCTTAAAGGAACTTTGGCTTTACCTTTTCAAAGCCGGAATGATGATACATGAGCCAGCTTGCACCCTTTACTATACTGTGGAGTCTAAATTGTGTTCATTTCCCCCTATAATCCATCAAAAAATAGTGGTTAGTTAACATTTACAAGCAGGATGAGTAGCCATTAGATAGTCTCCCAGTCCCTAGAATTACAAGACATTCTGAAGTTATGTAGAATGTTTATGTGTCAAGTTAGCTAAACATGTATCCACTGCCATTGTACCAAGCCAGTAGGAGGCTGGTGACAAGGCACAGGAACCAAAGTGGGGAGTGACAGTGCATGAATTAATTTCCTGGAGAAGACCTAAAAGGTACCGTGTGGTCTAAAACAATAGAAATGTTCTTCACAGCTCTAGAGGCCTAGACCACCGAGGCCAAGGTGGGCGGGGCTGGTTTCTCCTGTCTCCTCTCCCCTTGACTGGCAGGTGGCCGTCTTCTGCTTGTGATCTCACATAGTCTTCCTTCTATGTGTGTCTATGCTCTGATGTCTTAAAGACACCAGCCCAACCAGATCAGGGCCCACTCTAAAAACCTGCTTTAATTTTAATTATCTCTTTACAGACTCCATCTCCAAACACAGGAGTACTCTGAGGTATTGGGAGTTAGGACTTCAACATATGAATTGGCTGGGAACACAGGTTAGCCCGAAATAGACAGGTGTAGCTCAAATACTTAGAGGGGAAGGAAGGAAAGTGCTCTGGGTAGAGAGAAGGCTCAGATACAGAAAGGCACGTGGATGAGTAGGGACAGTAGGTAAAGCAGTTGGGATAGCTCAGGTAGTGATAGCCTTCAGTTGTCAGAATACATTTACTTCACCCTCTCAATAGTCTTATGAGAAAGACATGTTCTTTATGAATTGAAACACTGAGATTGGAGTGACCTGCCTCCCTCCTCAGAATCCATCAAGCTTACCAATCACCTAGCAATCTTGTTCAAATATAAATTTTCTGTGGAGCAAGGCCTGAGCATCAGCACTTCTGAGAAGCTCTTCAAGTGACATTGACACTGTCCAGTGACCATACTGAGTGGGAAGGATGCAGGGGAGAGTAGCACAGAGCCAGGAGAGAGTTGTGCTGTATTAGAATATGACAGGATCAAACCACAAGACAGTGCTTGACCCTTGATGTCACAAATCACAAGTTAGATCACCTTGCAAAACCAGGCAGCAGTGATAATTTTCCTATTTATGAAAAGGTAGTCTAATAAATTTGGTGGGGTTATCGCAATTAAAATTTTTCTGCCAAAAATATTCTTTTAAAAAATTTCATACTTCATGAAAATGAAAATACAAGCAGCAAAACATTTCCAGAAGAAATGTGCTTGGTTTGACATGTTGTTGGTATAATTTTTGTATTGGACGTAATGTAAATGTTTCCTCCTACAATCTGATTCTTAGTGGGTTTGATGGAATTAGATGATAATTACTCTATCATGTTCCTGAGCCAGCCCTGCAGGTAAGTCAGAAGTGACTCTGTGGGACAAAGACAACTGAGATTTTTGGGCCATTGTGCACCCTGCAGTACTGAGGAGCTTAGGCAAGATGAGTGTGAGAGGGAAGAACTGTGAAAACCAATTTGGTGTAGGTTATAAAGCTCTGTGCAAGACTGGTCACTTAGTTCCAGGAAGATGGAGGAGTGGTGAGCAGTGGAGAAAAAGCCTCTCTGAGATTTGGTGTTCAGACACTGGACTGTAACAACCTGAAAAAGAGAAAGAGGAGGGAAGTGGGTCCCTGGGTCCCTGGGAATCCCATGGGGAGGACCAAGAGAGACTTCAGTGAAGAACAAGCAATGGAAGGCATTCCTCCCTGAGCCTTCTGAACACGCAGCTTGGGAGCAGGGGCCTAAACCTTCAGATTCTTATAATTACTCTCAACCCCAGAGGACTCCAGGGAGAGATGCACCAGTGAAACAGCAGCGGATGCAGCGGACTGTGGTGTTGGTGAGTTATTCAGGTTCCGCTGTCTCACAGAAGAGGGCAACTGGCTGGGATCCATCTTGGAAAGAGACCAACTGAGCTCACAACTCAAAGCCACTGCTGGCTCCCTCTAGTGGCTCCCAGTGTTGGGGCAGAGAGTTCAGTTCAAGCCAAAAATGAGCCAAATTCAATACAGCAAGAAGAGCAGAGATGTTGCAGGCTGTATGGGTCTGGCTCCAGCCTCACAGCCAGAAACCAGCCTGAACTTCAGTGGAAACAAAGGTGAAGGCTCATTGGGATTATCCACTGTCCTGCTTGTTGTAAATGCAAAGACATTGATATTACCCCACCCATATTATCAGACCATAGTGCAATACAATTGGAAATCAATAGCAAAAGAAATCACAAATACTTCATAAACACAAGGAAATTAAATAACAGCCTCCTGAACAACCTATCGGTCATAGATGAAATTAAAAAGAGATTAGACTTTTTTTACAATTAAATAATAATGCTGATACAGCACAACAAACTTATGAGTCTCAATAAAAGCAGTTCTATGAGGGGAATTTATATCAGTGAATACACATATCAAGAAAATAGAGGGAAGGGCTGGCCAAATAGCTCAGTCAATTAAAGCAGGGGGGGGTTCAATCCCCAGGCCTGCAGTGCCAGCCCCACCCCTGGGGCATGCTGAGACATGGATTGAGACTGGGCATGGTGGCACGCTCCTATAATCCCAGTTCTTAGGAGGCTGTAAACAGGCGGATCACTATGAGGCCAATCTAGTAGTGAGACCCTGAATACCCTGTAGACCCTTCCCTAAAAAATACAAAAAGAAAGAAAGAAAGAAAAATAGCTAAAATAAACAACTTAATAGTGAACCTCAAGCTTCTATCAAAAGAAGAGCAAGCCAAGGACAAAACTTATGAGGAAAGAAATTATAAAGATTAGGGCAGAAATTAGTGTAATAGAGATTGTCTTGGTTACTTTCTCTCATTGCTGAGACAAAATACCTGACTTCCAAAATTAAAGAAGAAAAAGTTTATTTATCTCAGTTTGTAGAGGTTTCAGTCCCTAATCAGATAGTCTCAAGGCAGGCTGGCAGGCCAAGGAGCAACTCATCATGCTGGCAGAAGACAGCAAGAGCAACAAGAGCCAAAGGGAAGAGCAAGCCTCTTTTCCTCCAGTATATTGTACGCAGGCTACCCACCCAAGAGCAGGCATAGCACTTAAACCCCCAATCTCAGAACTAGACAATGAACTAGTCACAAACTCTAGATTCATTTGCCTCTGAGGAGTCCACCCCACCCCCAAGACCACATTAGTCTTTTGGGAGATATCCAGACACAAATCATAACAGAGATGGAGAAAGCAATACAAAGAATTAATAAATTGGAGAGTTGATTCCTTAAAATATTAAATCTTTAACCTTATCAAAGAAAGGAAAGACTTAAATACATGCAATTAGGAATGAAAAGGATGAAATCATATCAGGTCCTGCAAAAATCCAGATCAACAGTACCTACTTCAAGAACATATATTCTAATAAGATGAAAAGTACAGAAGAAATGGACAGATTCCTAGATATGTAAGAATGCAAAAAGGTACTAAAAAATCTAAATAAGCCAATATTAATCAATGGAATTGAAGACAACATTAAAACCCTACCAACAAAGAAAAGTGTAAGTCCTGTCATAGTCACTGCTGAATTCTATAAGATATTCAGAGAAGGCTTGATGCCATTACTGCCCAAAGTGCTTAATGAAATTCAAAGGGAAACAATACTCACAGATTCATTCCAGGAAGCAAGCATTACCCTGATACTAAAACCAGAGAAAGACCCAACCATGAAAGAGAACTATAGGCTGGTCTTCTTAATGAACATAGATGCAAAAATGTTCAATGAGATAATGTCAAACAGAGTACAGCAAGTTATTAAGAAGATTATACACCATGAGCAAGTAGGATTTATCCTAGTGATGCAGGAAAGGTTCAGCATATGCAGAGCAATAAATGCAACACAGTGTATTAACACAGTCAAGGACAAAAATCATATGATCATCTCAATAGATGCAGAAAAAGCATTTAACGAAGTCCAACATCCATGTATGAGAAAAACCCTACAGAAAAACCTTGCAGAAAATTGGGATAGATGGTCTTTATTCCAATCTAATAAAGCCCATTATGATAAACCAACAGCCAACAACATAGTAAGTGGACAAAACTAACAAAGCTTTCACTCTAAAATCAATAACAAGAAAAGGATGACCACTGTCACTACTCTTATTCAATAGAGTTCTGGAAACATTAGCCAGAGGAATTAGATAAGAGATATAAATAAAAGAAATAAGAATAGGAAAATAACAAGTTAAATTACCATTGTAGATGACATGACGCTCTACAAAGAAGATCCCAAAAACTCTACCAAAAGATTTCTAGACTTAATAACCAAACTCATTTGCATAGCTGGATATAAAGTCAACACTCAAAAAATAATAGCCTTCTGTACTTGAAAAATAAGTTCACTGAGAAGTTAGGAAAACAATGCCTTTCACAATATCATCTAAAAAATTAAATACCTAAGAATCAATATACTGCAGAAAGTAAAAGATTTCTATATTGGAAATCTTACAGTACACTGAAAAAGGAAATTGAAGAGGATATCAGAAAATGGAAGGACATCCCTTGCTCTTGGATAGGCACAACCAATATAGTGAAAATGCCATACTTCCAAAAATGTTATACAGATTCATAAAATTGTCATAGAGATTTAATGTAATCCTTATCAAGATTTCAACAGCATATTTCACAGAATTAGAGAAAACAATCCTAAACTCACTTGAAATCAAAACAGACCTAAAATAGCACAGTCAATTTTGGGCAACAAATGTAAGTCAGGGGGCATAAAAATTCCTGACTTGAAATTATACTACAAAACCACTGTGATAAAAACAGCATTGAGGGCTGGCCAGATAGCTCAGTGGATTAAAGTGCCTGCTTAGGCAGGCACAGGGACCAGGATTCGATCCCTGGCATGCTGTGCCAACCCCACCCTTGTGCATGCTGAGACAGTGACAGACTGGGCATGGTGGGGTATGCCTGTAATCCCAGTGCTGGGAAGGCTGAAAACAGGAGGATCACCAGGAATCCAGTCTATATAGTGAGACCCTGCAGACCCTGTACTAAATGCATTAAAAAAAAAACAAAACAGCATGGTAATAACATGTACACAACAGACCTGAGGACCAATAGAACGTATTAGAAGATACAGAATCAACTCCAAATGCACTCAGCCATCTTATCTTTGACAAAAGAATCAAACACTGAACTTGCATGCGTTGTGTATTGTTTGCCATTAAGACACAACCCTGGTTCTCATCTAAGTGGGCAACATTTGTACATCTATATCTAAAATACTGTAGGCCTTCTTTGAAGAAGCAGAAGGGAAGGGTCTTAACAGATGTGTGTTGTTGATTTTCATGGCCCCTTTGAAATGAAGCCTTTCGAATAAGCTAAAATAATCATCAACTCAGAGCATAGTAAGGAATGTTGGATACATCTCCTTTCTGAAGCCGTCAGCACCGCTTTCAACTCCCGTTGTGTCAGCTTCTCATCCATGTAGCAAAACACCCAAGACAACCGATGAAAGGCAGGAAGGTTTATTTTGTCTCACAATTTCAGATGTTTTCATCTACAGTTAGCTGGCGCCATTGTTTCTGATCTTGTATGGAGGCAGGAATTCATAGCAGAAGGGTGTCATGGAGTAAAGCTGCTCTCCCCCTGGCACGCAAGAGACGGAGAGACGGAAAAACAGTGTCAAAATATGTTCTGCAAAAACACGGCCCCACAACTCACTCTGCTCCAGTAGGCTCCGCCTCCTAAGTGTCCATCACCTCTCAATAGTGTACCAGTTTACAACCTGATCCACCCGTGAAGGTGCAGCCCTTGTGATGCAGTCACCTCGGATCACTTCTGACAAGGTTACAACCAAGTCTTCAACACATGAGCTTTGAGAGGACATTAGATTCCAACCATCACAGGTCTAAACCCAAATTAAGCATAAGTTAGATCTTTCTATGTCAGAAACACAACTGAAAGCTCACTGATCAATAACTCTCCAGGAGAACCCAATTTATGACTAGGGAAATCAAAAGGGGAGTCTCACTTACACTTAGTTTGTAATGTTTCATAGTCTGGGAGGACTGAGGGGGCTGCCTCATAAACATATCCTGATTTAGATCACTATGAATCAGAGGTGCAGAATGCACCAGGCAGGGCTCTTAATCTACAAAGATGAAATAGACACAGGCTTCCATCTAAAAAATACTTATAGTCCCTCTAAAATTCAAGCTCAAATATTTGTTCTGGTATTCAATAATTTACCCCAGAACTCAGTAAACTGGAGAAAAAAGGCATTCACAATACAAATCAAACCATGTAAGAGTAGTGTTACTGGATTGCTTGGTGGCAAAGCTGGCTTGCAGCATGTGATTCACCTGTATGATATATTTAGACTGTCTTAATTAGATAGTAAATAATGGGAAGTTAAGGTATTGGCTTAAATTGCGACTCACCACAGCTTCCTTGCTTGCTCACTTACTTGCTTATCTTCTTCAGATAGGGTTTCACTATGCAATGCAGGATGGCCTTGAACTCACAGTGATCTTCCTGGCTCAGCCTTCTGAGTGCTGGGATTACAGGTGTGTGCCACCACACGGCACTCATAGCTATTTTAAAATACAGCATTGACATGAACACTTCTATCTTTGCTGTGCTGACCACCTTCGCTGTTTCCCCATGTTTCCCTACCATACATTGTAAAAGGTAAAGAAAAATAAGGGGCTGGGGAGATAGCTCAGTTGGGTAAGTGCTTTCCTGGCAAGCACAAGGGCCTGAATTCAATCCCCAGCTCTGAAAAAAAAAAGAAAAAGAAAAGAGAAATAACCCAAAAGTGAATCATGAATTAAAACTAGCTCTGAATAGTCTTCTGAGTTAATAAATAAATATATATCTGAGTCAGTCAGTTACATATTTAAAATAAATGGAGACCTATCCAAATATAACTCTTCCTAAAACTATATAACAAATAAGGAAACCAGAAGTATAAAATTTTAATTATGAGTAAGTGCAACAAAATCACATATAATATTAGTCTAGAATGATGCATAATTTTCACTGTGCTTCTGCTCAATGAGAAAATGAGCATAATCCCTTAATTTTTAAGAAATTTGTAGGCACGCTTTTACTTGCAGAGTGTATGCTCTTTTTGGGACCCCACAAATTCAGCCTATGACACATTCACATGGCAACTCTCTATATTTTTCAGACCAAAATACAATATTTTAAATGAAATGCTGATGAAATAGCACAATAACTTTTTAAGTCATAAATTGGGGCCTCCTGGGAAACTCTTTCCAGTGACTTTTGAGTTGTTTTCTGATGTAGAAAGATCAAACTCATGTGTCCTTGGATTCACCATGGGTTACAAATGATGATGTGTGATGATGATCTGGGTTATGATGGCGGTGGTGGCTTCAGCGATGACAAGTGCTCCCGCATTCCTTATTCTGTGCTGAGTTTTTTAGGAGAAAGTTCCTCTCTTTTTGGCTTTTTGCTGTAAAGAGGCCTATAACCGATTTTGGTCAGCTGCCTTGTCAGTTACACACACACACACACACACACACACACACACACACATACACACAGAGAAACAAATGAGCTCCCTGCACTTCATTCATGTCAGAACTCAACAGCTTGAGTAGCACAAATATTCTGCAGTCACTCATGAAAAGAAATTTTTAATAATAAATATCTAACAATTAATGGGCTGGTAGCTGCAATTGTCTGCAGGGCATAATATCTAATTTCCTTGCAATGTCTCATATCCTTACTTTTCACGCTGCAACAGTCTATCATTAAAACTAAATGCAGGTTTCTATCACTTTTATTTATTTTTCAAATCAACTTATAAATCAGTGCCAGGCCTTGTTACAGATGAGTTCCAATAAATTATCGACTGTGGACAAATTCTGAATGTTAAACACTTCCTTTCTTCCTCCCACCCTGGGTCTCTGTCTGTCTTCTCTCTATTGTTTTTTCTCGTGCCTGCTCCAGGAGACGATTCCTCTGCTCAGCCCTCTAGGCCTCCATAGCTCACCCCCAGTGCTTGGGTACAAGTAGCAGAGAGTCCTTGGTACTTAATTATGTACTATTTAAATAATGCAAAAAGACATTTATTTTTCTGAGGAAAATATCAATATAGGAGACATGAGTCGTTTCACCGTTCTTGGGAAATTTACTTTTCTGAATTTCAAAAGTGAAAGCATTCTTGTTAGAGCCTTCTTTACTTCCTCCCAGCCACCTCAGTGTAGAGAACAAAGGCCTATTTTTTCACAGGTGCTGTCCTATAAGGCTGCTCACCTATCTCATCCAATCTGCCTTGACACCTCAAAGAAGCCCTATTGTGGCCACTCTTTACATCCCCAGAAGAAGTCTGCACTGCCTCACTCTCTGTTCCCACTAAAATTGGGTTGGTAGAACATATGGGAAGTAAGAGGCACTTTTTCTATAAGAAAACAAAAATTCAAAAGAGATGTATTTTATCACCATACCCCGTGGCAGTCACTTGTGTACTAACTTAAACTCAGCCACTCATTCACCAAGCTTGTATGGAATATTGACACCTCAGCTAGAAGCTAAGAAAATGCTGTAAGATCCTTAAAACAGCAGAATCCTTTCACAAAAACTGTATATAAAATTCTCTTTTATGGTACTGTGGGAACAGCAGTCAGAACCCCATCCTTACCCCTGGGGAAAATATCCCAGTATCTGCAGAGAATGTCTAAAGTTGTGGATAGTGCTTTTCCAGAACCTACATATGCATGCTTTACCCTAGAGCTGCAAAGTTAGGATAAAGTTTGTGAATTAGATATAGTAAGGGATTAATGATGAATAATAATAGAACAATTATAATAATGGACCATAATAAAAGTGGATATTCTGTCTCTCAAAGTACCTCAGTTCTTTATTGTACTATAGTAATATTTCTGGATTAGAGTTGATTATGAGTAATTGAAACTGCAGAATTTAAAGCAAGAATTAAGAGAGTACCTGTAGGCAGTATCGGACATTTGATTTTATTTCCTATCTTTGCCATCATGTTGGTTCCTGGTTCATTCTAAAGCAGGTAAAACTATGAAGGAGCACACTGAAATTGGTCATTTGATAAAGATACAAAATAGGAAGTAGGGAGACAGATCTTTCTCAAATGGGAAAGAGATGGAGGAAAAGGAGGGAGGGGAGAGATGGGATGAAAAAGAAATTAAGATAAGCCATGTACATTGTTGTCACTGGTTTGCAAGAGAATATATTTAATACATGACATATAATTGCTGGGTTATTTTATAATATTCACCAAAAAGTCAAATGCAGAAAAGTGCAAGAGATCTGTCCACGTGCTACAGAATTAAAGAATCTGCCAAAGGCCTGGATCCCACTGCAATGTCTTGCACAAATTCAGCCAAAGACGTAGAGCTCATGACAATGTTTCCTGCAAGTCCCTACCAAGTATCTGCACCCAGAAGGCCCCAGGGCCAGTGGTGAAAGCTAAAAGTCTGAGCCTATGGAGTGAAGGATCTGTGTTGCCAGGCACCAGGCTGAGGGATCTGAACTGGAACCAGGAAGTGACGCTCAAGGGGAAGGCCAGAGCTCTCCTACCCACAGACAACAGCAGTCATCCTCAGTGACAATAAGGACCCAAGTTCCTCTGAGGTGAACAGCCAAGTTTGTGTCAGGAAAATCAGCAGCAGCAAACTTCTCCAGGAAAATCATCCCATCCAGGTCTCCTTTTATGCCACTGGCAACAAATCTCAGGTGGGTCCTTTCCAAGAAGCATACTGACTCAGTTCAGCTGGATGCTCCCGCTTAAATCTACCACTAGTTAGCCCACCCACAGACATGTACTGACTCTATAAGAGGAAAGGAAACATTATGTACTACACAGATGTATTACAAAATTTAATTTAAAACTGAAGAGCATGACTTATTTTTTTAAAAAAAATAGTTCATTTGACAAACTCAGGAAAGCTTTCTAAAATCTCATCTGTTAAAATTAAACTTCTATTAAGTTCATGAAGTGACCCTGTCATGTTCTGCCTCTCAATGTCTTCTTAATAGAAATCTATAGGGAATCTGAGTCTAGGGGACCAGCTGAGAAGCTGGGTCTGGTGAGTTCTTCCGGCAGGTTGGGACAAATTCCACCGTGTTTGAAAGCACAGCCCTTGGAAGATGCACTCTGGAGGGAACAACTGGGACACACAGAGCCTTTCGCCTGCCTGTGCATGTGGCTCAGGCCTGCATGGATTTCCATGCACCATGCTCCTCCTATGTCTTCTGGATTCTTCACAGTAACTTAGCACTGTGTCTCGGCACCATTTGGTGTTCAAACTGGTGTATTTGACAAGGAAATAAGGAAGGAAGTGTGAAAGAATGTAGCTGAGACCATAAGATCCCCTGGAAGAAAATGGGTGGGGAGGGGCCCAAGTCCAACCCTGTCTTTCATCCTTTCAAACATGGCTAGACTTTTACATGTAGTATATCGAAAAATATACATCTGCTGGGAAATATGCCTGCTGTGCATATCAATAAAACAAAAATCTTTGCCTTCACATAGATCAGGGGCTGAAGTGAGGAAGGGAGGACCAGGCACAGCGCAACCTGGTAAAGTGTGAGGTTTGTACCCAAGACCAGTGGACGAGAGTGAGGGAAGACAAGGTGAGGGAGGTAACGTTCACCAAGAGTGACAGCAGATCTCAGCTCAGAGAGCACCTGGAACTCAAGGAAATCACACATGTGCATGTGCAGAGAGAGAGAAAGGGAGGGAGAGAGACAGACAGAGACAGAGAGATACAGAGAGACAGAGACAGAGACAAACAGAGACAGAGAGTCAGAGAGTCAGAGACAGCAAAAGTATGACAGTGTCTAAGTTCAACCTGCCTCTCTCTTGAGCCTCATCCACACACAAACTGCCAATTGGACACTTCTGTTTGGGTCTTTGTTCCATAGGTACTTCAAGATTAATCTAACCAAAACTTCCACAACCCAGTTCCTTTCCTCCTTTGGGATAATTCTTAACTCTTTTCTCAACCTCCCTTTCTGCCCTCCAACCACCAAGTCTATCTATATTCCTAGAAGTGCTACTTCCTACATAAGCTCAAATTCACCCATTTCTCTAGTCCAAGGTGATATTTATCTAGACTATTGAAAAATGAGTCTCTCTTAATTTTTTTGGCTGTTACTACCACCAAGTCATTTGCTTTCCTGGGGATAAAAATGTTTTCTATGATCTTGTGTGGAGTCTTCACACTTTCACATGGTTCACAAGGCCTGGGTGATCAGACCTATGCTTCTTTGTCTGCGGACCTTTTTTGGTTCTTTAACCCAATGGCTCTCTCCTACTTACAAGCCTACATAACCTACTATCTCTGCCTAGAACATTTAAGCATTTCTCTCTACTGTCACATATTTACCTCCAGCTCTGTCAGTCCTCTGATCTCAGCATAGACTAATTTCTACCATAAACCATCTTTGATTTTCCAGCTTCAGTTAGGGACCCTTCCATGGCACCTTTGGTACCCGTATTTCTCTATGATGACATCAAATGCATGACTGTGTGATAAGTTCACTACTGTGTCGGTTCCTCACTAGATCTTGAGTCCTGTGATCTCTGTCCATTGTTGTGCTTGATCCATGGCCGGCTGTAGGTACATACTGCTGATGCTCAAAGAGAGGAAGAGAAGGAGAGAGGACAATATGAGAAAATAACCACTGAATAAGTTCTGGTGACAGAAATAACTATGATAATGTATTGGGAGGTGTGTGGAAAGAATAAGGGAAAGGAGGGGAAAGATCCTGGCTTAGAGATGGATGGCAGGGATGTCTTTGAAGTCATATAGAGCTATAACTGGAATGTGAGAAGACAAGATGTTACCTTTCAACAGTGCCTTTGGGTCCCCATAAAATTAATATAAAACTCACTAAGTTGACCAAGTAAACAACTGTTTGAGAGCATTAGAACAAAATAAGGGATTAATTAACTGTAAGTAGTGTGATACATACTAATGGAAGCTTGAATTCCTAGAATGGAGATGCCATAATGAAATAATTACTAAAGAAATGTGACTTGTTAATCCACAAGTAGAACATTTGACTTAGGAATAGGATCAGGGCATAATAAAAAGAATAATAATTTCAACAACTTGGATGGAGACCTAGGTGTCCAGTATACCAAGTTTCTTCATCATTGTAACACTATGAGGCAGGTACTGTCATGTCCCCCATGTATAACCAAAGTCTTATGTATTGGAGGACTCATAAATAATTGACCTATTCCTTGAACCCAGCCTTGTCTGTATATAAAAGGACATAGCTCAGTCCCTGGCCTGCAATACCTCTGGTATATACAGCTTTGATGACATATAAATCTAAGCTGGCACCACCGCCCCACTTCTGTGGTGGGATCTGGGTTAAGTTGCTCTGAATCCTGAGGACTTTCCTTATTTCCATGTTAAAGGATGCCCCAGAGCCAGTTGTACCAGGCACCGTGATAGGTTTTAGAACCATTTCATACTGTCTTGTATGGTTAGGGCACACAACACACCATAACTGTTTCCAGAATAATTTGACCAATGGATGGGATTTGACTTGATACTAAGTAGGGGAGGGGTTATGGTTTAGGTTTGAAATGTCCCCTTAAATGCAGGAGCTAAAGGCCTGGTTGCCAGGTAGTAAGTTTGTAGGGGGAAGGGTGGTTGCTTTTATAGGAGACAGTGATGAAAGCATGACTCTGGCTTGTTCATTCATTGATGAGATCACAGTCTGATGCCACTATTGGAAGTTGATGGCAACAGGAAGTGATGCCTCATCAAGGGGCAGAGGTCATGGCTGTGTGGCACTGGGGAGCACATCTGGTTCCTAGTCTCTTCCTCTCCAGCTCTTTCTGTCTCCTACTTTGCTTCCTGGTTACCATGATGTAACCATGAGGGCCTTTGTCCCACCATGTCCTACTGCCATGATATCTCTGCCTTAGACCTGAAACTGTGAACCAGAATAAATATTTCCTCCATTAAGTTATTCTTCTCATGTATTAGGTCACAATGATAAAAACTGGACTAATAAAACAAAAGACATCTTAGGACAAGGGTGCATCATAGATGAAGGGATACGTACATCTTTGTCCTGAGGGTGGATACCAGACCAAGTAGAACAGAGGTTAGAGAAACATGCAAAGTCTTGCTATGGAAGGAACTCACAGCAAAAGAAAACGAGATATAAAAGATGGAGGAGAGACAGAAAGGAGACAAAGTTGATGGGGTGTTATAGAAACCAAGAGAAAAATAGATCTTACACTGTTCCGACTACTCTAATAAAATAGCACAGACTGGGTGGCTCTTAACAATAGACAATTTATTCTTCACCATTCTAGTGGCTAAAACATCCAAGATCACAGCAGCAGAAGATTTAGTATCTGATGAGGTTGCTTTCTGGTTCATAGATGGCACTCTCTTACTGTGTCCTCTATGATACAAGGGGCAAAGCAGGTCCTGGGGCTCTTTAATAAGGACATTAATCCCATCTATGATGTCTCCATCCAAACTAATCCTGTCACCTTGGGGGTTAGATTTCAATATACAAATTTTGGATGACGGCAAATCTTCTGTCTCTTGCAAGTTCACTAAGAAACTGACCACCTGTAGAGTCACATGCTGGAGGCAATGGAAATGAAAACATAGGCCAGGCCATGCGATTTGAATGGTAGTATGTCACTGGTGAGTTTTCAGAGCAATTTCCGGTGAGTGACACAGAAGCCTTGCTATGGGGGCCAAGAAAGGCACTAGAAGAAACCAGCAGACACAATAATGCATTAGGGGGCCAGCCAGATAGCTCAGCTGATTAAAGTGCCTGCGTAGGCAGACGCAAGGACCAGGGTTCTATCGCTGGCGTGCCGTGCAGGCCCTTCCACTGGGACATGCTGAGACAGCAACTGAGACTGAGTGTGGTGGCGCATGCCTGTAATCCCAGCGCTTCGGAGGCTCAAATACAGGAGGATCACTGAGTCCTATCTGTGTAGTGAGAACCTGTAGACCCTGTAGACCTGTACTAAATACATTTAAAAAAAAAAATGCATCAGACCACGAGTTTCTGACAGGTAAAACAAAGGTAGAATGCACATAAAGACACAAATTAATTTGGAGAAAACCAGATGGTTGCTTCATTCAATCCTGCAATCCACACAGTGGCTGCCTGGGTAACCAGAGAGGGAAGTACTTCGCCCCTACTTGTGTCTGGATGTCACTGGTGTTCCAGGCTCGTGCGGGCCAGCAATTTCAGACACATGGTGTCAGCACTAAGGGAATTCCCATCACCTGGGCAGGCCCTGCCAGGCGCTGGAAAGTCTGTGTGGAAGGAAAGAGCAGCTGCTAAGAGCAGCTCTCTGAATTTCCTGCTACTGTCTGGCCTGCTAATTTCAATTGTGGTTGCTCATATAATTAATGTCAGTAACAAGGACGGAGGCCCACGGACCTGGCTGATAGTATGTTTTGGAACCAGTCTGCATATGTTAATGCTGCTATCAGAGACTGAAAACAATTGTGTTTCATTCATTAAGCTACTAGCATCATGTTCAAGTAGAACTAGGGAAGAAATACGTATATGTTTTTAAGTTCTCCCCTGCAAAGAGATCTCATGGGATTATTTCCAAGTGCATGGTTTCTATAATAGGACCCAAAGGGCCTAAGAGGAATGCAACACAGGATGCATTTATTGAACTTTCTGACGCAGGCCAGCTCTCCGTAATGTAAATGGGGACTTCTGCTAGGCTACAGGGCTTTGCCACCTACAGACTTTGCTATGTATGAAACAGACTACAGAAGCAAAGCTAGCAAACTCATGTGGCTGGGGCACCTGCGTCTATCGCACCCAGTGGAGGAGCCACCAGACACCTCTGGGCCAGGGCAGCGTGGCCATGATAAAGAAGTCTCAGCGTCCACTTTTTCAGCAATCTGAATTTGCCTATCTTACTAAAGATATTTTTTCCACCTTTTTGCCATTTTGGTAGTTAATCGAGTAAACCTCTCGTCTTGTTTTGAGTTTACCAAACCAGGATGAGGAAGTTGACAAGTGATTAATCTGACACATTGGGTGTGAAGGCTATGAACCTGGAAATAAGTCTACATGCTGGTGTGTTAATATTATGCAGGGACCCCGTTCTTGCTTCATTAAGATAGTTTCTGGAACTGGGGGAATTATGAGGAGTAACTAACTCCGTGCTCTCCCCCAGGCTACACTCAGTCATAGAAAAGCAAGCGACTTGCTATGAAATGACTCTCAAATGATCTGTCAGATACTTTAAATGCAATGTCAGAAGATCTGACACCTGTCTTCCAACGTGTGGCTTTTACTCAGGAAAGTAAAAAACAAAACAAAAACATCTCTCAAAACTCTCCAAATCCTCCAACTTGCATCTAATGAAGCATGTCAGGATTAAAGGCAACAACTGCAAAGATGTGCTAATTTGAAAAATAAAAATACAAAAAAGAATGTCACAAATTTCAAAGGGCGGGGACAGGTGGAGAGGTTAGGGAGTCGGGGTGGGCAAACTACAAACATAAATACCTACCAGCTTATTATTGTTGTTTGGTTTGGTCTGGGAGGTATTGTCAAGATATTAAAGTCAATGTTCATATTCAAGCCCAATGCCTAACTTGAACATCAACATTACTAACAACCTTAATAATCTGTGAGCACCTCCTACGTGTCATGCCCCGCCCAATACAGTCTCTGTCCTTATGGGGCAGAATATCAACAAGTGGGCCTCTTGTGCCAGGCAATGGCAATGGGTTAAGCCCTAGAACCATCAGTCTAACACAAAAGACTGACAGTAAACTCGCAGTTGCATAACTAATAATTAAATCATGTTTGTGCTCAATGTTATGAAGGAGGACTGGGGTGGACAAGTGAAATGCAAAATGGGGAGATTTTACTCCTGCAGGCCTAGTGAGGCTGATGAAGGACCATTTAATTGGAAACCTGGAGTAATGGTAATTAGAGTCACTTCTCAACAAGTCCATGATGGAACCATGATTACGAGGAGATGCAGAACGGTAGCAGCTGATGTGGGCATGTTGCGTGGTGTCTTCTGGATCATGGCAAGGGCTCTAGCTACTGGGTAAAAGGGCTAGGGGCTTCCAGGACAGGAGTGCTTAATCCTTAGAGGTTTCTACAGGATCATTCTAGCTGCCACGTGGAGGGCGGGGCCTGCACAGCAAGGCAAGGAAGGGGCTGCTGGAAAGTGAAAGGGGAAGAAGATGATGAAGAACAGAATGAAGACCGGTGCCCCAGGATGTGCGTAATCCTCGTGTCTACTAATAAACATTTAGAACAAAATGTTCTCCTTTCCTTTGTGATTCCTTCTTACACCGCCCTGAGTTGTTCAGAAGCGCAATGCTTCCAGCCAAATATTTGCAGTTTTCACTGATATCTTTCTGTTGCTGGTTTCTAATTTAACTGTGGTAAGTTTGTATGTATTATGTATTATTTCAATCTGCTTAAAATGATTGATGTTTGTTTTATGAGCCAGAATAAAAATGAATATTCTGTGCATTTAAGAAGAGAAAGAGGAAAAGAAATGGTCCAGACTATGGAAGGCTGCTCGAGGGCAAGGAAAAATGAACACAAGAATTTTAACCTAGGTTTCATGAGTGGGAATGGTTAAGACCACTGAGGACTATTTTTGTAAGATAAAAGCAAAAATTATAAGCAAGTTTAAAAACTTTTACTCTGACAAATTTCAAAAGCAAAGTAGAAAAGAATACAATAATCATGGTCTCCCCAGAATCAAGACTCAGCGATGATCAGGGCTTTGCCAAGTACATGTCATCCACCTGGTTTTTGCTGTTTGCTCCTCTTGGTGCTAAAGTATTTTAAAGCAACCAGTCCCAGCCCTGGCCCAGTGAGTGTGTGGGAGAGCTTCCGGCTACCCTGCGCCAGCAGGACCTACTGGTCCCAGCCCAGGTGCAGCGTGGGTGAGACCCTCTTCCACCCCCTTGGGATACCCCCCACCACTCCGCAGCACCTCCCCCACCCTGCACCCCAAGTAGGAATTTCTGCTGCATTCCGGGAACCCCCAGACCCAGTCCTAGCCCAGGCCCATGAGTGTGTGGGAGAGCTGCCTCTACCCCATACTCCACCTTGTCCCCTCCAGGCTCAGCTCAGGCCTGACATACAGGCCTGGGGTGAAACCCTGCAGCTGAAATCCCTGCAGAGAGAGAAGGGGACAGAACCACCCAGCTAGTCCAGAAGCAGAACATCTTGCCAGAGGGGCACAACAGGT
>NW_004524599.1:10539473-10542257 GCF_000260255.1 Octodon degus
AACCAGGCACAGCTGGATAAATCCAGACTTTGTAGATCGGCACCTGAACTTCAGTACATGCTAAGGTTATAACTGCAACAAAGATCTACAACAAAGGTCAGAAGACAGTGCTACACAAAATGACAACGAGAAGGAGCAAAATGCAATCTCAGACCCCAAGCCCACCCACAACAAGTGCAGAGGACACTAACACAGAACAAATTAGGAACCACACAGCTGAAATCAATGAATCAATGGCTTCTGAGATAAAGAAACAGCTGCAGAAAGGTATAGAAGAACTCAAATTGGAAATGAAAAAGGAAATCCCTGAATTAATAACATCTGCAGTAAATAATCAAATGCGGAAACATATGGAGGAAACCCAATGCCCACCCAGAACAAGTGCAGAGGACACTAGCTCAGTTCAAATGTATGAATTAATAGTGTCAATAGTAAATAAGCAACAGCAGAAAGTTATAGAAGAACTCAGAGCAGAATTTTCTGAAATAAGAAAAGAATTCTCGGAACTCATAGCATCTGAAGTAAAGAATCAACTAAAGTACTTTAAAGCAAATCTTAAACCCATTTTCACCTTCTTGGAACACATCTGAGGGCCATCCCTAACCACAGTGCCAGCACCACATCAACAAAAGGAAGAGTCAGCCTGTAGCATCAACATACAGGAAGGGGATGTGTAGATTTCTGGGCTGGTATAGCTCCATCTGCCTGAGTGTAGCCCGTAGAGGAGTGGCCCAGGCCTCCCAAAACACCACCTCAGACATGCAGAACCTGCAGGCCCTGCTCCAGGCCTGCAGAGTCAGATCCTGTCTCTTCACAGAATCCCCAGCTTCTCCACCCCATCCACTGTGCAATTCTTATACACACACACACACATACACACACACATACACAATTACAGTTACCAGTTTTTTGTGGTTTACTTCCACATTTGTCCTTCTTTATCTATGGCTTCCACATTAGAAAATTCAACTAAGGATGAAATCTATGAGGAAAAAATGCTTTTGTACTGAATATTCAGAATTTTTCTTGTCACTATTCCCTAAACAATAGTGTAATGATTATTTGCATAGATTTTAAATTGCACTAGGTATCATAAGTAATCCAGACACGACTTGAAGTATATGTTAAGATGTGCATATATTCTATGCAAATACTGTGCTGTTTTATACAAGAGGCTTGAGCATCAATGAATTTTTATACCCATGGGGGTTCTGGACCCAGTCCCCATGAACGTCATCCCCCAAGGGATGACAACATAGACAAACACAAACTTTGCCTACTGTTCAACAGTTATGAGTCTTGCATCTTTACGCTAGTGATGTTTTTAAAGCACATGTGCTATTTTCCATCAACGCTGTGCATTCCACCATTTGGCTGCTCACTCTGTCTGTCCTTCCCTCAGCACATACCTGCTGGCAACGTTCACTACTTGCTGTGACACAGTTCGTCTCCTTCCCGTGAGTTGCCTGCCTCACGCAACTGCAAGACGAGAGGGTAAGAGACCAGGTTGATTCACCCATCACTGGCCTCACTGAGAAGACAGAGCACCAGTACCAGGTCAGCCTGTCTCCCCTGGAGCTTTGCTCAATCTCAAACACTGGCAAGGAGCAACTACCACAAGAACATTTTCTGTACTTGATGCCTACACAGAAGGAAAGCTGGGAGTTGCTCTATGTTGTCTGTGTGTATATCACAGATGATGAATTTTCCAACTTCTTTTTAAAATTTTTTAAATCTTTTATTTATTTATTTATTTGGTACAAGGCCTCACTACTCAGGTTGGACTCACAGTGATCCTCCGGTCTCAGACTCCCAAGCCTCGGGATTACAGGCAGGGGCAACCACATCCTGTTTCAGTGGCCAGTGCAGCACGCCCGGATTCTGGGCCAGCACGGCATGTGGTCCTGGGAATTGAACCCAGGCCATTGCACATTCCAGGCAGGCGTTTAGACTGCTGAGCTATCTCCCCAGGCCCCAACTTCCGCGCCTATATTGATCCCTTTCTCCATGCCCCACCTTATGAATTCTCACCTGTTCAAATTCTCTCCATCGGTTAGAGTTCAGAACAGGTCAACCTCATTCTGAAGTGGATGAATAGTAGGTTATAATGCTCTCCAAAGTGAGAAGTGTAAATTGCAAGACTTTCAAGTCACCTGATATTTGGAATCCTGTTGCACTGAATGTCTTGGATAGAGCCAGAAAGTGCAGGAAAAGTTTCACTCTTTTCTTAACCAGTACAAAGCTGCCACCAAGTAGCACATGGAACATTGCTTTGAGGTTCTTGTTGTTCCTCATTTAATTTTTGCTGATGGGAAGCATAGAAAGCAAATGCACAGCAGAACTGACGCCAGCAGAGGCCACACTGACTGTCACAGGTTCTTCTGTTGTTGCTGCTGTTGACTGTCTCCGTGTGCTCTGCTCCCCTACCCCATCGCCTGTTCACCATACAGTTTCAGCCATGACTCCAGTGTCTTTAGTACTTTGTTTTAAATGTTAAGAGACCTGAATATTGTAAATGACATTTAAAAAATAATCCCCTAAACCCTGTTCTTAGATTTGAATTTAGATTAAGCAGCATGAAACTTTAAAAAATTTAATAAAATTTTAATTAAAAGTTAAAAAAAATTCTCTCCATCGGTCACAACTCAATTCTAATACCAAGAAGTTCTTCCTGACCACCAGAAGCCAGAGAAATTCCTGTCTTCTAAAACCCTATCATTTTCTTTGCAGGCCACCTTTCTGGGTTTTCACACGTTCTTATTAATATTTGGAAGCAAGGCATTC
>NW_004524599.1:10542792-10549317 GCF_000260255.1 Octodon degus
TACATATGTTTTAAGTAGCTTATTATAATCTATTGTTATGATTGTTCCATTTTATTATTAATTATTTTTGTTAATATTTTACTATGCCTACTTTTCAAGTAAAACCTCATCAAAGGTATGTACATATAGGAAAAACTTGCATGCAGATGGCTCGGTACTACCTTGATTTCACACACCCATTAGGGGTCTTAAACTGTCTCCCTGCAGAGAAGGGAGGCCACAGCTTTCAGTACCTCTCACCAAAGAAATCTGAAAGGGCAATAATGATCAATTCATATGAAACACAGAAATGTTTCATAAACATGGAAAGTGTAAATATATAACCCCTAACATTCCTCTAATGTAAAGTTCAATTATCTTTGATATGTTTGAAAGAGACTTGTCATAAATAAAAATCAGATATTCCCCCAAGATGAGAAAAATGGTAAAAATAAATTAATTAATTAAATAAAACAAAAGTACCCACCATCAAATTCAGCATCAGTGTATGGCTTGGACATGACATGAATAAATAGATTTATAGCAAAGGCAAACAAACAGTACTTCAAAGTGGTTTGGATAGATATATAGTTACATTCTCTTAATGAATAGAATGATTCTTGTACAGCAATTAACCACTAGGAAGAATGTATGCAGTGTGTTAATTATTGAAACTGTCCTACCGATTTGATTTGCAACTGCCTCATTGCTATTTGTTTATCAATAAAATTATGGGGAAAAAAAACAGTACTTCAACAGCATGTCTGTTAAGCTGCTGTCTATCTTCCATAGGTAATTTGTATTAAATAGTCTCATACACCTTCAAAATGGGGAGCGAAAATGATAAGGCACTGTGCAGTAGAGAAGGGTCTACAATTTTAGGATTTGCTGAGGGCCTCAGGACTGTTGCAGGCAGTTTGTTTTATGATCAGACCTGATGATTTAAATTTTCTGTCTACAGAGGAAAAACAAACAAACAAACATGAATGTCATCCCACACCTCAGCAGGAACAACGAACGACTCAGCCGTCGCCCCTCCCCCTAAAAAGCAATTTAATGCACCACTGCAGGTTGCCTATTAATAGCAATAGAAATAAAGGAGTCCATAAGTGTTGGTCAGGGAAAATAGAGTGTGTGTGTGTGTGTGTGTGTGTGTGTGTGTGTGTGTGTGTGATTTCACCCACAAAGTAAGCAAGCAGCACTGATTCGTCATTTTCTAATTACAGGGCTGTTTCAGAAACTGTAAATGCTAACGTGGGAGAGGTAAATCATAGCAATTTAATTAATAAAACAGTTTAGATACTTAAGCCCATATGTGCACCCCTGGGGGCACCACATCAATAATAGACGCTTGCAGGCATATTTTAGAAATTTTATGCAATCATTTGCAGATCTTGTAGTCAATAACTGTTACAAACTTCTTCTCCAGCCATATCCCAGGAGTGAATTTGCATTTGTTAAATGACTCTTCGAGTGTCCAGGAGTGAGGTAGCACGGAGTCTGTCCCTGAATTTGTAGGCTGGAGTGAGAGAAGCTCTCATATAGGAGACAGAAAAATGTGGAAAGTGGGGATGCTGCAAGATCAAGAGAAGGCTTCTCATGCTGTCCTTTCATTAAGAGGAAACTGTAGAAGATAATTAAAATCAGAGAATGGAAATTCGACCTTTGAATTTGTATATTTTTAGACCCCTTCTCTTGTGACCTTTCAAGGTTCTCTCTGCAGATGCTTCATATGTTTCTAGTAGGAATGTAAAATGGTGCAGGCTCTTTGGAAAACAGATTTGTAGTTTGTTTAAAAGTTCAATGTAACAGTAGCATTGTATACATTTTCAATATCTTCTCAATTCCACTCACAAGAAATAAACTCTGATGTTTTGGGGTCCAATATGTGAATACAATTAACCATGATGCTCACAGGATGTCTCAAAATAGCTAGGAGAGATATCTTGAATGCATTCAGTAATGAAGGGATGATACATTTCTAAGGAGATGGTTGTGCTAATTACCCTGACTTGATTATTACTCATGAACCAAAGCACCACATTGTAGTTCACAAGTATGTACAGTGAGGGCTGGGGAAATAGCTCAGTAGAGTAAGTGCTTGCCAGGCAAGCACAGGGTCCTGAGTTCAATTCCTGGTACCAAAAAAAAAACAAGTATGTACAATGATATGAATCAATCAAAAATAAATAAAATTTAAAATTTTAAGATTACTTATAAATTATGCCATACCAACAATACTTCCAGTCTTTTTTATTCACCCAAGAAAATGAAAACATAAGTCCACCCAAAATTTGACACATGAATATTCATGGTGAGATTATTCATAGTCACAAAAAGTAAATGCAATTTAATGTGGATGAATCTTAGATATTATTATGTTCACTGAAAGAAGCCAAAAGGGCATATACTATATGACCTGTTCACATGAAATGTCCCAAAAAATCAATCAGGGAGAGAGAAGGTTTAGGGTAGGAAGTGGGGTTGACAGCAAACAGGCAGAGGTATCTGATAAGGGTGATGCGAACATTTTTTAAAGTGATTGTGTTGATGGTTGAACAATTAAGTCAACTAAAATTCATGTAACTGTGCACTTAAAATGGTTAACTAGTATGATATATGAAGACTCTTTACTAAAATTGTTTTTAAAGTGAGTCTATAGTTTTGCTGATATTCCTTATCATTTAAAAAAAAAGAATTCATGTTGAATTATACCTATGTAGGGCATCCACAGGTGATGAAGAGTTCTATCACTGTATACAACTATGCCTACAAGGGTGTAGTTTTTTTTTTATAATTGCAGTTATTCCCAATTACTAGAGACTCATTCTTGTCATTGTTGTACTTCCTTAACTAGAGAGACAATAACTACCATTTAGTTAATGCTTACTAAAAGATATGCATAAAGCCTACCTCCTTTGTAGTGGCTTCTTAATCAGTGTAATAATCCTTATGTGATATATTAATGTATCCACTTACACAAGTCACTTGACATAAAGAAAGGCTGAATCACTGCCCAAGTTAACTCGGAAGTTTACCCAAGTTACCAGAATGCCAAGGTGTGGATAAACAGTTGGCTCCAGGCAGCACATAGAACTGTACTGTCCCACATCCTGCTATGTGAGAAGCTGAGTTCCATCTTCTGTGTACTGTATTGTCATCAGTACACAGAAAAGAGTGGAGAATTAACCAGCCGCCCTTGAGGATGAAGAAGAACTGACCAGTTCATCAAGGTGAGCTCCCCAAAGGCCGCCCTGCAGAACAGTGGGTGACTCCCACTCTGTATTCCTATGCCTCTGTACTGACTGGCTTGTAACTGGTACATTTTTATAGTTAAAAAAAAACTAGAAAACTATCTTTTTCTCAAAAAGCAAGAAGTATAGTCATCTATTCCTATTTGAAAGTTCTGCATCACTGGATTCAACCAACCTCAGATTATAAATTAAGGAGAAAAAGTGGTCTGTGCTGTACATATATAGTTTTTTCTTGTGGTTACTTCCCAAACAATGCTACATAAAAACTGCTTATATAGTATTATGCTGTGTTAGGTATTGTAGGTGTCTAGAAAATAATATTTAAAGGCTATGGCAGAATTGCTCAGGTTGTACAGCCAAACACAACCACAGATTTGGTAGCCATGGTGTCCTCAGAGTAACTCTTCTTGGACAGCAAGGGATAACTACCAGCAAGTAACAAAGCCATGATTTTTCTGGCTATGAGTCTTTCTTATTTTACTGTTTGTGTCAGGCACGGTGGCACATGCCTATAATCCCAGCACTCAGGATGCTGAGGCACAAATATTGCTGCAAGTTCAAGGCCAGCCTAAACTGTGTAACAAGACCCTGGCCCAAAAATCCAACCAACAAACCAATCGATGAACCAACCAAAAAATAAATACATCCATCAATCAATCGATCAATCAGTCTTACCCAGTTTGGCATCATTTGACTTATCATTCCCAGAAGTCACCAAAACATAAAAGAAGTGAGACTATAAATAAAGTAACTTAATTTTAATAAAAATGGAAAATTCTATTGTGACTCTTGCAGTCTCAGTGTGTGACTGCTCTGTCAGAGCTCACTGATCTACAAAAAACCATGAAGAGTAGATTTATGGCTAGTGTAGTTCTTTAAATGTTTTGGGAACCCCAACATGCTTGCAAATCTATATTTTTTGCTTACTTAAGGAAAATATCAATTTATAAATACATTCAAAACATTTCTTTATTGTTTGAAGAGAAAATATGTTATTCTAAGAGTAACAACATAAAATGATAGGTTGTTCACAAAGCCCATACAAATAAAATAGAGAGGAAATATATGGGCCACAGAAATGGTGGAGAAAGCACTGTTGTAATGTCAGTAATTACAGAAAATTAGAAAAAAAGTATTCTTTATAGTATATTAAAAACATACTTAAGAATTGTTTCATGACCCAACCTACTCTACAGTGAGGTATAATTCTAATGACTTTTTCTGTTATTGTATATCCTTATATTTCTCTTTTCTTATGCATGTTGAATCTTCTTTTACCTTCTCAGTCACTTCCACTCCTATATCCTTCTAAAATATACATCTGTCCATTCAACTATCCATCATCCAGCCAGCTGACCAGCCAGCTATACATCTACCTATCCATCCATCCATCATCCATCCATCCATCCATCCATCCATCCAGGCAACCATATATTCTCCATCCATCCATATGTCCATCCATCCATTCATCCATGCACTCTCCATCTATTCACCTGTGTCCATTCATTCTTTTATCCCTCTCATGTCCATCCATCTCTATATCTGTCCATCTATCCCTCCTCCATCCATCTGTTCATCCTTCTAACTTCTGTTGACACCTACTACAATGTGGTGCAAATATTTAGACATTATAGAATGTCTTCACCAATATTCCCAAGCTTTTCACTCCATTGTCCCGTTGTGCCCTATACAGTGTAGGCACTCAATACTCATTGACTGTCCTTCCACTTTGCCATTATTTGTGAATGAAGAAACTAATACAGCTCTCTTGATTGAGTCCAGTGAAACTTCCTCCAAATCCTTCTATCCAGTACCAAATGGCTTGACACTGACTGCCAGTGGGAGCATAGCACCTTTATACTCAACACTTTTTGAGTTAATCATACTGGCCCCAGGTTACATCCTGAACCACCAGTTATCAAACCAGAAATACCTTGAGGTTTGCACTGATAGCAGTATTGTAAAAATTCTAAAGAAATTCTCCTGTGCATAGCCATAGTACAGACATCTGACTTCCATCACTAAGCTGTTGAAGAAGCTCCTCCTGTCTTGTGGGAATGACTAGAGATATCTGGATTCTTCAAACTGCCTCTTCACTCTACTAAGATACTTATTTTAGAGCAAGGATAAATGGGGGTTTTTTTGGTAAAGAATCAAGACAGTAAATGTAGCTTTTCAGGCTAAAAGATAGCACCTTCAATTATCCCAGCAGCTTTTATCACTGTTAAATATTTTATACTAAAAATATAAAATCTAGTCATGCCTGTAATCTCAGAACTCTGGGAGGTTGAGGCAGAAAGAGCACAAGTTTAAGGTCAGTTTGGGTAACTTAAAAACTTACTAAGGCTGTGTCTCAAAATAGAAGATAAAAAGGACTGAGAATGTAGCTTACTGCCAAAGCCCTGAGCTTAGTCTCCAGTATAACACACACACACACACACACACACACACACACACACACACACACACTTAAAATCATTCTGCACTTCTGCACCATGAAAAAAAAAACAGTAGCAAGCCATTTTAGAGTCATTGATCATTTAGTTGTAAAATCCAAGGGCCATTTTTGAATATTTTCTATGCCTTGACCTGTCTGTAACCCTTGGTACAAATGGGCATCCCTCTCCCCTCTTAAGCTTGACTTTCACGCTACTAAATCAACTTGCTCATCCAAGCTTTATCTTATTCCCCTTTTGTCTCATTCACCAGACTAGGAAACAGCACTGTGTCTCTCTATAGTGTGCACTGCGCCCTGAGGCTGCCTGACCCAGGCAGTGAGGCTGCCTGACCTCACTGCTCTGCCTAAGTGAAACCCAAGGTCAGGGATCTTCACCCATAATTGGTGAGAAAAGTGGCAGCTTCTCATGTTTCTATTTCTTCCTGTAAGAGCTGAAATTCTTACCAAGGTCAGCTGAATGCAAAAAATTTATTTTCCTACTGTGCAAAACTGTCATAAAATAAATACTCAGAATTGTTGTCAGGACTGCCTGTCCTACTTGGATTCCTGGAGCCCTGTCCCTGTCACCTGAGTTGGCACATGGTGAGTCCTGGCCTCCTTGCAGGTGCCCTACCTACCCCCCTCACCAGCATCCTCTGGAGACAGAGGTTCTACATGGCTTCAAGACCTGACATGTGAGTGAGATGACCCAGGGCCTGCCAGATCCTGAATAGATCCACAGCACAGGCCCGGCAAGCAAGTGAGAAGACCTGGGCCACCGGACCCTAAATTGACCCAGAGCGCAGGCCCAGTGTGTGAATGAGACCACCTGGGGCCCACTGGATCCTCATTTGA
>NW_004524599.1:10561617-10563409 GCF_000260255.1 Octodon degus
TGAAATGCCTAAGCATTCTAATGAAGTTGACTTGATCTACATTTTAACAATGCCACACAAATGTACTACATGGCACTTTTCCAATAACCACTTTAATATCAGTTATTTTGACACCTCCTTTTGTTAAAAAAAAAAAAGCAGAAAGAATATATCAGCCTTCTGTAGTAAGATGCATGCAGAAGCTGGCATGGAGCTGGCTTTCATCTTATTTTCAAATCAGGTAACCTAAGTTCACTCTCTTGCAACATGCAGAGTTTTTATGTCTAGAATGCACGACGTGCCTTCTCATCTGCATGGAGTCCTGCATGTTCTCTGCCCACCTGCTCTCTGCCCACCTGCTCTCTGCAGCAGCTGTGATGTAATTTGAGTCTGTGGTCCATTCTCAGGATGATACTCCTTACTGTCTCAGCAACAGTGAGTGGTTAAACATAGACGCACATTAAGTGAACTGCCTTCCTCTAAAGAAATCATATGGTCAAGGGCTTTTTTTTTCTGGTCAGAAAAAGATCTCATTTTACTTCCCCAATGGCAATGCCAAGTTCAGTTCAAAGGGGCTGTGGAAGGGCTTGATCACACATTTTCACCAAGATTGATGTCCCTAAAGAAGCAGCCCTCTTGACACAGATTGTGTTTGTGCTAATTTGTGCTGAGACAAGGGTCATTCTACATTTTCATCAGTCTTAGAGGAAGGGAAGTGGTCTGACTCAGGATGGGTCTGTGCAGATGTTCGTAAGGTTTGAAATGCCAAGTTCAAGATTAGCCTGTACTCCACTACTGGAAGTATGCCTTTATTTTGATTAGCGTTGTGCAGAGAAACACAATCAATTGAGGCTATCGCTATAGATGTGCTTGAGCTATACATGATAAAGATTATCATACAGAGATAGATAATTGAGAGAAATAGAGAGAGGGAAAGAGGGGAGAGAGAGGGGGGAGAGAGAAAAAGAGGGGGGAGGGAGGGAGGGAAGGAGGGAGAGAGAGAGAGAGAGAGAGAGAGAGAGAGAGAGAGAGAGAGAGAGAGAGAGAGATCCCATGACCTAGCTTCCTTTCATTAGGCCCAACCTCCTAAAGGTTCCCTCATGCCCCAATAGCACCACAGGCTGTGACCAAGCTTCTCACACATGAGCTTTTGAGGACACTTATGCAAGCTACAACATGTGTGGTATGGTGTGTCTCTGTGTGGGAGTGTGTATGTGCATTGTGTGTCTGGTTCCTTCAGCTGGCCTGAACTGCTGTATGACCATATCAAGCTTGAAGTCTCCTTTCCTTAATCTCTCTGTGTCCTAACACTGGAGCCTGACTTCCCCTTTTGGAGAGTTCACTTGCAAAGGGAAGCACAAGGTAGTAGAAGGGAAAAGTGGGGTCAAAACATTCCTTTCAGATGTGAGAAACACTGAGTGCTTGAACAGTGACACAGCAAAGGAATAATGGAATAGAGAAACTACTAGTGTAGGGGAGAGAAAAGCAAGGATCACCTGTTATGAAGATGTTAATAAAATGGTATTGCCCTTCATTGGTTAAATCCCATGTGTTAGGTGTTATGTAAAATACTACTGATACATTATCCTATTGTTTTCTATGTAATCCTGTAATGCAAAGCGCTGTTACGATTATGGTATGGACATCCTCAGGGTCACCCATATAGCAAACAGTAGAGATTTTCACATCTCCCTGACTCTGTGGCCTGGGCACAGAGCCTGGTAAATGCTAAACACAATGAGAATGTTTTGCCTTTTCAAACTTTCCTTCCTAAGACTTTATGAGAGTGTGGTGCATAGTATAAATGTCCAAT
>NW_004524599.1:10563974-10565537 GCF_000260255.1 Octodon degus
TCTTTCCCTTCCTCTAGCTTGCTTCTTTTGCCCTTTTCTCTGCCTGAAGGAGCTAGTGGCTTCCCTGAGACTGGCTGGTCATGCTAACTTGTTCCAAGTCAGGCAGCTTCTTGCACCTTTTATAAAATAGAAAGTATAAACTAATTTGGTAACTAGCTATTTAGATTCTTTAATGTACATACTTATATTTAACAAGCATGTAACTTGACTTTTAAAGAGGGAAATGTATAGCGACTGATTATTTGACCCTGAAGACATCCATACCATAATTATAACAGCGCTTTGCATTACAGGATTACATAGAAAACAATAGGATAATATATCTGTAGTATTTTACATAACACCTAACACATGGGATTTAACCACCTGTACAGCAACTGATTATTTGTCTAGACTCACTGGGCATCAGAGTTGAATAATATGAATGAAAATTTTATACCATCTGCAGATCACAAATTTAAAAGAGAAGAAATTCAAAATTAACTTTGGCACCAAACCTCACCCTAAAATCTTATCCTGCTATGAATGAAGTGTTTTGTAGTTTCTTTAGTGGCTATAAAAGTGAATTGTCTCAGTGTTGTTTTAATTTGCATTTCTCAACTGACCGATGACATTGAACATTTTTTCTTACATTTATTTGCCACTTGTATTTCTTCATCAGAGATGTGTGTGTTCATCTTAGATGCCCATTTTTGGATTGGGTATACGAGGCAAACACTGTACTATTTCTTTTTTTAATTTTTTATTCTCCTTTTTAAAAATCTCAGTTTTAAAAAAGTCATCATCATGTGTTTCTACAAAAAGCAAGTCTATGTATTTAAACTTCCTGGTTCTCTGAGTTTTGAAACAATGGAATTTTGAACCCATGTTAGAAGCAAGTTCTGTTAGGAAACGCGCAAGAAACCAGTGTGGCCTGAAGGAACATTTGAAGGACAGTGCATCATTCTGAGTAGACTTCAGGGTACCTGGAGATGAAGTGGCCAAGGGAGCGGAAGCTCTGCCAGGCTGGACATTTCTCCCACTCACCCAGCCTTGGGCTTCCTGAGTGTTGGAAGGTTTTGTGCCTACTCCTATTCTGTGCAGTTATTGTAATCTTACAACAATAATCACTCTGTGGCCTCTCATCATTGACCAAACAGGTGATTTCTATGAGTGTCCCTAAATATTTCACAGTAACCTAGGCATATGACCCTTATCCATTTTAGCCATCCTTATCCTTCCAGCTATAATGCTGATAGATTATAACTTATCCTTCTTTGTCTCAGCCCAAAGGTAGTACACTGGGAAGGCTGGGCTGAAGGAGCTAAACTGATTTTAGTCATATTGGCTTCAAAATAAAACTCTACTTTCCCTTTATTAAAAAAAAAAGTGTCCAGAATTATTCATTTCTTTTTAAGTATAGCATTACAAGGTAGTAACACTCTTGGCTGAATTTAATATTTTTCTAATTTTTACTTTGCTTCATAAGTTAACTTTTTTAAAAAAAATTTGAAATATATGCTAAGCTGTTCAGTAAAGCTAATTTTTAATGATATTCAAGAAATTTTTGTTCGGCTCCCCAGT
>NW_004524599.1:10565992-10568136 GCF_000260255.1 Octodon degus
ATATATATCGCTGATGCCTAAATGTCTTCCACCAATGTCACTTTTTAGTTCCATTTTTGCAACTTGCATCACACTGGAAGAACATTCTAGAAGCTCTTAAAGTGAAGACGAGTAAAACATGGCTCCTGATGTTAAGGGTAAAATGCTGTTAGATCCCTCCAGTTGCTACAGAAGGAAGGTTTGTGGGGAGCTGGTGCACCCCAAACCAGCTGGGGGAGGAGAAAGAAGGAAAGATAGTCAGGGTAAGGGAGGCGAAGCCAGACTGAATAAATCAGCTTGGTGTTGCTGTCAAGTTCCTGCCTGGTATTACGTGGCTGTAAACTACGAGTCAGTGAAGCATGGGAAGTGTGGTCAGGGAAAGCTCTTCTGCAGACTTCAGGTAATCATGGGATGGTTTCCGTGGACTCATATGGGGCAAATGTAGCTAAAGCATGGATTAAACCTTAGTGTATCTTAGGGTCAAAATATGTGTATTACACAGAATTTGCAAATTATAAGAAATGACTTAATTTATGCAACCTCACCCAGAGACAAGTAGCGCTAACACTGTGCTGCTCTTGCCATTTTTCATTGGCTGTGGGTGAGCATCTGTATATAAATGCATACACACATATATAATGCACACACACACACCTGTGGCACTATATTCCCAATGATCTCTTATTATATATGCACATATTTTATGCATATGAATGTGTGATGATACAAATGATATAAAATATGCTCCCTTAACAGATAATCCAAGGAAGGGAGAGTGAGCTGCTCAAGAGTACCTTTTGAGACTGGGTATGGTGGTGCATGCCTGTAATCCCATCTCTTGGGAGGCTGTAAACAGGTGGATCGCTACAAGTCCAATCTAGTAGTGAGACCCTGAACACCCTGTAGGCCCTTCCCTAAAATACAAAAAAAAAAAAAAAAAAAGTGCCTTTTGACAAGTTCACGAAGGGTGGTCATGAACCCCTGGCACCTCCTAACTTGGAAGAAGAAAGGAAGCAAGGAGAAAGGGGCAAAAGAGGAAATGTGCTGTTCAAATGCACGGGGCTCGCCTGCATTTATTCGGGTGTTTTCTGTGTGATGGAATCCTACTCTTCTCTCTCTCCCCTTGAACTTTTTTTAATGCATCCTATATTGCTCATTCAGTTAGGCTTAGATATCAGTAAAATTTAAGGGACACTATAAAAAAATCATAAAATACTATTAAACATCTGGGGAAATCTCTATTAGAAAAGTAATATACATTGATATATATAGTTTGTAGAAGGAGTATGTTTTAATTAGGGAAGACATTTATCTCATTTACAGATAGAGTATAATTATCAAAAATTCATAGTCAGACTTCTTTCTAATTAACTATGCAAAATGTGAGATTAGACATTTTAAAATCTTTTTATGTTCCTCATCTTACCACTTTTATTAACTTCTAGTTTTTATTGATATAACCTGAAATTTTAGGCCTACATAATTTTTCACCCATTATATATCTTCTATTTCCAGAATTATTTTTGAATTAAATTTTATAATTATATCAAAGTATATTTAATTATGTTTTCCTGATTTTACTAGTCTTCATATATAAAATATGAAGTGTGTGGCTATGTACACCTAAATTTACATATATGTAAGTGAATATGCTTTTCTATTCTAGAATTCCTTCTTATTGTATTTCTCTTGGCATATGATATTAAATAGGCTTTCTTCAGAAAGGGTAAATGAACAATGACAACTGACATTTACTTAGCACTCACCATGTACCAGAAGCTGCTCCTCATCTGTATTGATTCGTTTGACCTATGCCACAACTCTGAATATGTTGCTGCTATCATCCGCTATATGCACACGGAAAGCTATGACAGAAAAGGTAAGTAGCTCACCTCAAATCCTCCAGCTACTGGGGACAGAGCTGGTATTTGGACCCAGGCTTTATGATTCCAAAATCCATATTCTAAATCATTTCATTGTACCATGTGAAACAATTTAAAACCTCATCAGAGCAGACTTTTCTGTTGCCTTGATAGCTAAATGATAACATTAAATGCAATTGATGAAAATGAGAACTGAACACTTTTCATTGAATTTGTCAATGACAGACGCATTGCCTGAAATATTTTCAGACGAGTCACAGAGACAGATGCCAAGTTAGTTAT
>NW_004524599.1:10574033-10595445 GCF_000260255.1 Octodon degus
GCCCCTGTGGCGAGATGTTCTGGTCCTGGACTAGCTGGTTGGATCTATCCTCTACACTCTCTGCAGGGATTGCAGCTGCAGGATTACACCCCAGGCATGTATGCCAGGACTGAGCTTTGCCTGGAGGGGGCAAGGTGAAGTAAGGGGAAGAGGAAGCTCTCCCACACACTCACTGGACCTGGGCTAGGACTGGGTTTGGGGGTTCCTGGACGCGGCAGAAATTCCTACTCCCCGGGCGGGGTTGGGGAGGAATGCGGAGTGATGGGGGGCGGCCCAAGGGAGTGGGAGAGGGTCCGGCCCATGCTGCGCCTGGGCTGGGACTCGTCCCACTGGCGCAGGGTAGCAGGAAGCTCTCCGCACACTCACTGGACCTGGGCTAGGACTGGGTCTGGGGGTTCCCGGAACTCGGCAGAAATTCCTACTCAGCGGGCGGGGCGGGGGAGGTATGCGGAGTCAGGCCTGTGCATTTCTACTATAATTCTGATACCTATTTATTAGAGCCATGTGTGAGCCATAGAGCTCAGTGTTCTTCAGCCGTATTGCAATTAACTTAGGAGGGAGTTATGACTTCCGCTTTTAAAAGAGGAAAGTAGCTGGCCAGATGGCTCAGCAGAATAAAGCATCTGCTTAGGCAGAGCTCAGGGCCCGGAGTTCAATCCCTGGCACCACAAGCCATGTCGGCCCCGCCCCCGGGGCACGCTGAGAGGGCAATTGAGACTGGGCGTGGTGACGCATGCCTGTAATCCCAGTGCTGGGGAGGCTGAAAACAGGAGGATCACTATGAGTCCTAGCTGCGTAGTGAGACTCTTTACCAAATACATTATAATAATAATAAATAAAGGAAAGTAAAACATGGGAGTTTTAAAAAAGAAACACAATTTGCTTCTTAAAGCCACAGCTTTAAGAAGAGGACTAGGGCTGGGATGATAGCTCAGCATCCTGAGTGCCTGTCAAGCACAAGAACAAGGATTCGATCCCCAGTACCCATGCCATGGGTGCCATGCCAACCCCTGAAACCAAGCACGGTACCTCACACCTGTAATCTCAGCACTGGGGAGGCTAAGACAGGAGGATCACTAAGAGTCTGAGTTGCACCCTGTACCAAAAAAAATAAAAGATTTTTTTTTAATGAAGAAGAGGAGTAATGTGTAAAGTGAACTTAATATTTTCCCTGGTATACTAAAGGAGACTGAAATCAAAGTTCTTTGAATTCACAGTACATTATAGGTTGCCACATCTGTCAGAAGTCGCGTTAGGAAATGTTCGCTGAAATGCAGCAGGATGTGCTAAGGAACAGGGACATCAGAAGTCTCTCCTGGCTAGGCTCCAGGCTGACCTTGTGCGTAGTGGGGTCACACGTGGGGCAGTTGTTCGCAGAGCAGTCAGGTACCATGCGGGCGACGTGGCCTCAACGTGACTTCGCTGCCTCGCCGAAGCGCCGCACATCGCCGCGCTGTACCCAAGAGGCGAGGCAACGCCAGCAGCTATGCGGGCAGCCACCAAGCATAGACCGACAGCATCCTTAAAACTGATTTTTGGTCACTTGATTGGGCTATTTGATCATCAGGAAGAGATAATTAGGAGACTACTTAACTAAGCACGTGGTCTGCAGCCTATTATTAGTACCTGCGAGCCTGTTCCACATCTCTCTCTCCATCAGCCACGTTCTCTTACATCTGTCGCTTTGCATATAGATCGCCACAGCCCACAGGAGACACGGGAGTCTCCTGGGATGGGAGCCAGAGGACCAACGGAATACCTACGTTATCGTAGGAGAGTTTTATGCTTAAAAATGAATGAATGAAGAAAGGAATGAATAAGCAAGCCGATTTTACATTTTAATTAAATTAAATGTGGTTGTCCAGGTGACAATAAATTCATGACCAATCTAAAATTAATAGGATATTTTGTGATTCTTAGCTATATTGTAATCATAGCTGCAATTTCGTGTGTGAGGGTTTAGGGATTGAGCTCAGTCCCTTTTCACTGTACTACTTATCTGACCCTTTTCTGTTTTGAGGCAAAGTTCTCCTAAATTCAAGTTGAATGTTGATGAAAGGTAACCAAGTGGAAGAGCTCCATGCAAAAGATGTTATTCTTTATCCCAACATGGAGATCACCAAGATTTGGTCCTAAATCACTTTTCTTATATTTTTCTACATTTTTGTTAAAATATATTTAATGTTTACACATACTTTATCTAATACTATTCCTTTTCCTTCTTATCATCACTCATACATGGATAAGTTTCTACTTGCTGCAAGTTCCTTGAAGGCAGATGAGCTCTTTGATGGATGTTTACAATATATGTACATATACATTAAAAATGGAAATGAATTTATAATCTGTCTGCATCCTTTTTATGAAGAGTGGCTATGCCAGTAATTAGAGTGTCTTCCTTGCTTGTATTATCTATTTTGTTCTATAATATTTCCAGTTCATTTTCTATAAAAATCCCTTCAAAATAAAAAAGCTATATTGTAAATGCTCACTAACTCCAAATTACGAGTGATTTTTATCTATGAGATTTTCAGTATACTTGTCTCCAGTTGTAAAATATCTGCATATGTATATGAACACATTTCAAAATTACGCAGGCAAAATTCTTAAAATAGTGCCTGGTACACGGTGACTATTAAATCAACATCAATTATTATTATAATTACGAATGCAAAAAGCTGTGACAAGGAGTATATGTTTTGGTCACTTCAGCTAGGTTCTTGGGTTGTAAGCAACAGAAATCAGCTGCCTAGCCTTGACAAGAAAAAGAGATATTTTGGACTTGTTGAGTACAGTGTATGGAATTATAGGAAGCGCTGAGGACTCATACAGGAATCTCATTTGCTCGCAAAAGTGGACCCCTCTTGAGGCTATTGCCATTTGATTGACAGATGTTTCCAGGGATATCTTCATTGCCTTTTTTTCTAGGAAGCTGAATCTGCTTGGCTTCCAATGGCTCTCGCATGTACCCAGGATAGCAGGGACTCCTGATTCACAGCCCCTTCTGAGCCCAACACCAGGAAAATCAACATGCAGACAAAACAGCACATGTTTTCGACAAAATCTAGACGAGAAATAACTCACCATTAGCACCATTATATGATGCTTTGTTTTTGTGAATTTCTCTGCACTCTATGTTTTTGTATTATCATCATCCAATTTATGACAATAAAAGAATGGTGACACATAGGCTATACATATGGGCATTTTCTAACTAATGCCACTCTGTGCTACACTACACTACTCTGTAGTGAAAACCTGTGGTTTTGGAGCTCCAGAGGGTTTTCTCAGACTATCAAAAGCTGTATTTTCAGAGTTAGCAAGAAAGCTCAGAAGACTAAGCACCTGCTTAGGCAAGCACAGGGACTGGGCCTCAATCCCCAGCATCACATGCTGGGCAAGCTTCATCCCCACCCCTGGGTGCACTGAACCAGCCACCAAGACCAGGCGTGGTGGCACATGCCTATAATCCCAGCACTGGGGAGGCTGAAAACAAGATCACTACGAGTCTGAGCTGTGCAGTGAGACCCTGTACCAAATACATAAAAAATAAAATAATAAAAACCATATTTTCCAATAGAAAATACCGTAAGGATGGAGCTGTTCTATATCTGTGCTGTCCAGTACTGTAGCCACCAGCCCCACGCAGCTGCTGGTCACTTGCCGTGTGGCCAGCACCCCGCGTATGCAGAATTCTTAATTTTATTTCATTTTAATTGATTTAAAATTAAACGGCCACTTTGGCTGAAGTTACTATGTTGGAAAGTATAGCTAGAAGAGTATCATGAAATTGTTAAAAAGTTTCAAGCCCAAATTAATTTTGAATAATGATAAACTGCATGCTATATTTGGCTGGTGGCAGCTCTAAGAAACAGACTGCCCTTGAGCTCAAAAATGTTTTGTTTTTTTAATAGAAAGGTTTCCTTTTATCTTATTTATTTATTTATTTATTTATTTATTTATTTATTTATTTTTGCAGAACCAGGGATTGAACTCAGGCCCTTGTGCTTGCCAGGCAAGTGCTTATTCTACTGAGCCATCTCCCCGGCCCCTCAAAAATGCTTTACACCAGATAAATAATGAATGAGTTTCACCACTTCTGAAAAGGTTAGTTTCATTTTCTACTAGTATCAAAAGTAGCCCTAAATGTGTTCGAGGCTAGCTGAGTAGGAGCTTCTGGAAACAGACTGTCAGGTACAGTAGCTGGAACATGCCAGTATTAGTCCTGATCAGTTAACGGATGATTAAGGCAGAATAGAGGCTAAGGGTGGGTAGACAAAGCAAATAACACTTAAAGAAAAGTTGTTCTTCTAGAAGGGTCTCCATTGACCATCACTATTTGCTCTAATTTTTTTTTAATTGGGAATCAAATTATAGGAAAAAAAATAACCACTTGTACATTTAGAAAGTCAAAGTATTCACTGGAAAGATGCACGAGTGTGGAGATCTCATTCCAATTGTACTGTGAATAAAGGCATAAAAGGAAGGTTAGAACTTGGTAAGATGCCACGAGAAGAAACCATCATTAGTGTAGAGGTCCAGCTTCAAGATTGGAAAATATAAATCAGTGCCTGTTGATTCATTAGTGTCATCGCTCTTTACCCTGAAGGTGACAGAACATTTTTTTTCTGAGGCACACTATATTGGCCAGTGCCCTGAGGGAGGAATAATCACAAAGTACTAGTAGGTCTTGTGGTTTGGCTAATTTCTCAGAGTGTCATGTGCTGGAAGCAGGGTCCCCTGTGTGGGGGCATGGAGACATGGAGCCTTTGGAGGTGGAGTCTAGCGGAAGGTAATTAGGTCAGAGAGAGATTCTTGTGGACCTCACAGAACATGTTGATCTCCCAGGTGTGAGTTCATTCTTCCAAGAGCGGATTCTACTACACCAAGTCTGACCATGTGCTTTAGTGCCCCTCCTATTTCTTTACATTTTTTTATTTTATAATTTTTATTTTGTGCAGAGTCTCACTATACAGCTCAGACTCATGGTGATCCTCCTGTTTTCAGCCTCCCCAGAGCTGAAATTATAGGGGTGTGCCACCATACCCGGACTTGGTGGCTGGTTCAGCATACCTGGGGGCAGGGCTGGCATGCATGTGGTGCTAGGGATCGAACTCCAGCCCCTGTACTTGCCTAATCAGGCTCTTAGTCCACTGAGCTATCTCGCCAGCCCTCCTTCATGTCTCTTCTGCACACCACTGTTTGTGCCTACACTTCTCTACCTCACTGTGACAGCAAGTCAGGGGTCCCTTCACCAATATGCTGATGCTGTGGGGTTTGGACCCCTCACCCAATAAATCATGATCCAAATCTCTTTGCTTTACCAAGTACCCAACTTCAGGTATTTTGTTACAGAAGCACAAACAGATTGACACAGTAAGTTATATCATCAGTGATTGCTCCATTGAAGAGCATTGTAGTCTACTAGCCTCAACAGCCTTTTCCAGGGATTCTCAGTACCAAAAATTCCATTAATCATAAGCAACCAAAATGGGTGATTCAGAACCAATATCACAAATATAGTGAAAAGCCAAAAAGACCCTAGTACATGTCATCACATAATATAAAAGACATTGAACTAGCACACTTGGACTCTGGGCCTGAGCACAATACTTATTATTTACATAAGTAGAATTAAGACAGTGAAACTCCCTGGAGTTTTGTTTGCTCATTTGCAAAATGAGTCAGATTACAAACTAACAGATATAATCATGATTATCACGAGAGTAGATCTTGGATGCCCAGTACTGCTTTGCCATTGAATAGGCCGCTTCTGCCATACATCACATTAACTAGTCTCTGAAGGAGCATTCCCCCCATCTTAAAAGTGACACCCCAAGCAATTCCTCTCAAAAGATTTAAAAACAAATGTTCAAACAAAAACATGCACAAGAAGGGCCAGCCAAATAGCTCAGTGGATTAAAGCACCTGCAAGCAAGCACCAGGGCCTGGGGTTCGATCCCCCGGACTCCCATTCCTGGCCTTTCCCCCAGGGCGCACTGAGACAGCAGTTGAGACTAGGTGTGGTGGTGCACACCTGTAATCCTAGTTTCTGGGAAACTGTAAACAGGGGGATCACGATGAGTCCGATCTAGTAGTGAGATCCTGAACACCCTGTAGACCCTTCCCTAAAATGAAAAAAAAAAAAAAAAAAACACCATACACAAGAAAGTTCATAGAATGATTATTTACAGTAGCCAAAAGGTGGATACACAAATAGCAGGAACTCATGCAACAAAATATTATTCAGCCATAAGAAGGAATGAAGTATTGATACAGGCCACAAGCTGGATGAACCCTCATAGCTTCATGTTAAGTAGAGAGGTCAGACACAACGGCCACGTACTAGCTGATTATATTTAGATGAAAGCTCCACGGGGGCAGGCTTGTATTGACAGAGGCAGATTGGTGGCCACTAGGAACTGGGAGGACAAGACAATGGGAAGCAGCCCTTGATGGGTGCAGTGCTTTCCTTGAGAGTGATGAAAGCGTATAGGATCCCGCAGCACTGATGCTTGTACAGTCCTGGGAAGATGCTGAGTGCCACTGAAGTGTCAAGTGATTAAAACGATAAATTCTACATTATGCGTCGTATGCCACAATAAAAATTGCTGTTCGAGGATGGATTGACTAGTTTGAAAATTGATTCAACTAAACTTACACTTGTAAATGTATTCTCCTACAGAATGGCATGGCAAAAGGTTTTAGGAATCAGATGTTTAAATGACTCAGTATGAAATAGCTGTAGGCCTTAAGCATCTCAAATAGTTCCAGAATAATCTCAGGCCAGTTTTCCTAAAGCATAGAGCATCTCAACACGAGCACCAGGGAAAATAAAACAGGGAGTGACAGGCCCATTAGTATTTTTTTGCAGGTCTGTCTAAAAATACATGAAAGAATGTAGAAAACGCACAATGAGCATGCCACACAGTGCTTTAACAATCTCTCACGAACTGTCCCAGGGCCTGCTACAGACCACAGTAAGGTGAGTTCACAAGGAGAAATCCAAGCAGATGAGATACCCACGCACACCTCCAGGAAAATTCAAGAAGCAAACTAGGGAAAGGGAGAAGAAATGTCAGAGGAACCAGAAGGACTCAAAACTTCTGCCTTATCCCTGGGATTTTCTTGCAGGAAATTTTCCATGTGAGTATGACTCGCTGTGTAGATTTTCTCCCTTGAAGAACAACTGGCACTAGGTGTTTTATATTCACACAGGCAGCATGAGTATCATTCAAAATGTCTCGCACCACCTTGAGAACTAAAGAATCTCTCAAAAGTGAGTCAGTATTTTTGTTCATACTTATAGCTAAATGCATGCAATTTTTAAATGAGCATTTAGATTTAGAAATACATTTCATTTCCTAATTCAACTTTAGAACTTTTTGATTCATACATCCTTAAAACTGCTTTAGGAACTTTGAGAAATTTCTTTACACACACACACACACACACACACACACACACACACACACAGCCCTCCATAAACTTTTAGTCAAAATGGAAATTCTCAAAGCACGGAGAATTGGTTGCATAACCTTAAAATTAAAATGCCCCAATGCAACATTTTTCTATCCAAGGAAGCAGCATATACAACATTCATACCAAAACCTGATTTTTGTTGGAAACCCCAGGCCATCTTGTAGAATGTCAAGCTTCAGTCAGGAAAGGGAGACATCTACTGGTGATCAAAATAAATAATTTAGGGGAGAGAGAGACAGATGGAGAGAGGGAGAGGAAGAGGGAGAGGAAGAGGGAGAGGGAGAGGGAGAGGGAGAGAGGGAGGGAGAGGGAGAGAGGGAGGGAGAGGAAGAAGGAGAGGAAGAGAGAGAGGGAGAGGAAGAAGGAGAGGGAGACAGGCAGACAGGCAGACAGACAGAGGAAGACAGAGACAGAGAGACATATAGAGATACAGATAGAGAGACAGATATTCAGACAGACACAGAGAGACAAAATAAGAGAGACACAGAGACAGACAGACAGACAGACAGAGACAGAGAAATAGTGCTATAGATACATAACATAAACTCATTAGTGTTCATGCCTGTGATACCATAAACATATAAAATATCACATATAGATGTGCTGTTAAGTATGTGGTATTTCTACATAATATTATACACATGTACACACACACACACACACACACACACACACGCAAACATACTAATCAGATAAAACAAGAACTCAACCACAGGCATTTTGCAGATACAAAATAGACAGTTAAAAATCTGTTTTCTGAGTACAGAGACTATGACCCAAAGCAGTAAGATATAAAGGAACGATCCAAGCAAGCACAGTTGGTTAATGTGACAAGGAGAATAAACTGAGAAAGTTCTATTGATGGAGAACGTAATTATACAGTTGGCTTCTCACAAAAATTTCAACTTTGCAAATTCTGACTTCTAGTGCAATTTGTGTTACCCCAACTAAGTGACCATGCGGAGTTACAATTTCTTTGTTTACTACTCACATTATTTTGGGTCATTAATAAATTTCCTTTTGGTCTAAATATATTCATAGATATTCTGAAATTTTATTTATTTGGTTTTCTTAATTCAAGACCAATAAAGCTCAATTGGGTCACTTTTCCTAAGGCAGCATCAAAACACATCACTGTGCCCACGGAGTCTGTGTCATTGTCACCTGATGAATGGCCTGAAGCCGAGGACCAAGGCTCTGCTCAATCCACCAAGGCCCAGTACTTTCTTCATATTTCTCTCTTTTATCTAAAAAAGAGAGGAACCGAAAAAAAAAAAATCCTTTCCCCAATCAGCAGTAATCTCTCCAAAGGTCTTTTAATTTCAAAAGTCATAAGTGTTAATTAGCTATTATTAAGTGCCCTCTGTATAAATTAACATGATTGATGAAAAAATTAAGGCTAATGAAAAATGTAGCAATGCATGTATTTTTAAGTGACTATATTAAAAGATGGTGGTCCCTCTGGACAGAAACTAAGGCCCTCTCTTTTGTATCCTGACTTTATTATTATCTCTTGCTCTTTCCCCCATTACTTTTTTTTGAGGGGGGCGCTGGGAAAAATGCTGAATATTTGACTTTGACTTTAACTCAATAGGTTTTTAGGGTTTGAGTTTTATTTTAACTTGGGAAACTAAATTTCATACCTTTATTTAATAATGTCTCCTGGGATAAAAGCTCCCTAATTTTTAACACCCTGAAAGTAAAAGGTCCTCTGGATTTAGAAAAGATCAAATACATCTCTCCAGGGTAGAACAGGGAGGAGGCCTCGTGCCCAACCTGCTGGGCACCCATGCTGTGGGCCGGTGGCCTGGGACTCCCAGGCACTCCCTGTCTGCCTTCCACTCTCACCTCCCTCTTTGGAGTATTTGGGACACAGTTCAAAATTAACAAAAGTTTTCTACAAAAATTAAAACAGAACCTACAAGCCTATACCTGCCATTGAAAGTTAAATACTGACTGTCGGGGCTGGTGAGATGGCTCAGTGGTCTAAAGCACCTACTTAGAACAAGCTTAGCAAAGCACAGGGACCGCGGTTCAATCCCCCAGCACCACATGCCAGCCAGCACCGCCCCCTGGTGGGCTGAGCTGGACACACACACAAAAATAAATAAATTAAATAAATAAATAAATTTAAAAAAAAAAAACTGACTGTCGATTCTGCACTGACAGTTACGAGGGTTTTATTTTCCCTTAACTAAAACACGTCAAGATTTTCATCATGACAGCAGTTCTAAAATGGAATGCTTGGAATAAATACAGACCATGTTTAATGCAAAGGACACATTGATGAGAACTTCCAAGAGTAAAAGGTGTCCAAAAGTCATGAAATAAAATTACCAAAATGTGCAGAGAGGCATAATTCGAGAGGAAGGGATGAAATTTCTATATAATTTAAATGTTTTAATATGCCTTATCCAACATTAAATCCTATCCTGAGGAGGGGCCCATGATCAAAATAGGTAAGTAGCTACTTGATTTGCATCTCATAAAGGGTTACAAAAGTCTACAAACTTGCAAACCCCTTTAAAGACATAAAAATAACTTCAAATATGGACTTTAAACTCCCTCACACACATCGAAAAATTCAAAATGTCTTCAGAACATCTAAAAGTGATATATTATTCTGCATAGGCCCAGAGGAAGTTGGCTTGGCTGCCTGTCTATATTGGCAGCTTGGGTGTTCATGATTTCGTCTTCTATACCAATTTCTCTCCCTTCTTCCTGTATCATCTCCTTCCTTATGGATACTTAAGAAGTGAACTGGACATGCTGTCTGATCTTCAGGCCAACAGTGACTTTGGCCAAGTTGCAGCACAGGGTACTGTCACTCACATATTTCCTGCTGTTCCACTGCACTCATACATCTCTGAGAGCCAAGTGCATTTCACAACTCATCCTCTGTTGTTCAGAAGTACCTGAACAAGTATCCAGGGCGACTGCTGCAGATGCTAGTGGGGCAGCTGTGTTAATTAGCTCACTGCCTTTTGAGTAGGAGAAGGTTCTGCAGCTGAGAGCCACTTGTTTAGAGACAAAAGGAGGAAAGAAAGCAGAGTGTTAAGAGACAGAAATGGGTTCCCAGTCATGCTCACAGTTACTGGCTGATCCAGATGGCAGGGCATTCAGTGTTAGAAGGATCTGATGGTCCCTGCCAGCCTCAGCCAACCAAATGGGAAAAGAGAAGCCCCTACTTCAATTAGGAAGCTGAAAACATACATTTAATAAAGAAGATTCTAAAAAAGTCATTTAGCACTGCTTTTCATTTTACATGATTTATAAAGTCTATATATCTATAATTGTGTATTATTAGGGAAACAATAGAGCAGGACTGGTGCAGAATATACTGAATGTCTTTCTTGCTTACCCAAATCCTTTTAGAAGTAGAAATGCCAAAAAGTCATTCATAGGAGGATTGAGTGAGGGACACAATTCTGGTTTTAAATGGAATAGATTGGCCGCATCATGGCTTGGCATTGGAATCTGAAAAAAACGCTTTTTGTTGCATCTAAGTATTTTCATTAACATTCCCCCCACAGGGAGCTCTAATTAAGTGATCAATGATACCGCTCCACTGCTACAGGAAAAAGTAGAGGGAAAACCGTCCAAAGCAGGGAAGTTTGCTTGCTAAATTTCAACTAAGTGTGCATTAAAATCAAACTCAGAAAAAACTGAGATTTTGAAAATTATTGCATCTAGTAAATACTGTGGAGATGGAATATGCAAAGAAATAAGCAAGGACAATGTCTGTCTCTGGACATAGTTAAGCAGTGCCCGTTACACAGCAGAACTGTTACTTTCTTTTACATTTCCTATTGTTGTACGCACTCAACCTCTACAGTGAAGTCTCTCTGTCTGCAGGTTCAACATTCATGGATTTAAAGAACCAGGAATCAAAAATATTTGACAAATGAAGCTGCATCCCATGCTAAAAGTGTCATTTTCTTGTCTATTCCCTACACACTGCAGCATGACTATTATTTGCATAGTATTTGCATTTCAAGAGATACCTTAAGTAAGGAAGATAGTTTAAAATATTCAGCAGGATATGCACATACTGTGCTATTTTATGGAAGGGATTTGTACATCCTTTGATGTTCCCATTCTTGGTGGTACTGGAACCCACCCCCACGGATATCCAGTGACTACTATATTTAGATCTAGTACTTTTCAATGAATTTGCTAAAGGAGGTTAAGGTTTAGAAGAAGAAAATACGCCCTCCTGTTTTAGCTCCCCCTACACATAAAGCTTCTCTCTGGTCAGCCCAAGGTGTCCATCTGCTGAAGACAGGGTGTCCAGTGGGTGTGATTAGGCTGACTGTGGACCAGTGGAATGGTCTCCACCTGTGGTCCCTGGACTAGGCACCTCAGCATCACTGAAACCTGTTAAGAGGTAAAAATCTTTAGTCACCACCCCAGCTTTACTGAGTCAGACTCTTACAGTACAGCTGGGCATCCTGGGTTTCTGTGAGCCATGCAGGCACTTCTGATGGGCCTTCAGCTCAAGACCTGCTGCTATAGAAAGAATCAAAGAAGAAGGACAAGGAAATACAGGATGATTAATTAATTAATGAAATCAAACACAGAGTTGAGTGGTAGGATGATAGACCCTAAAAGGATTTCCCAATCTCCTTAGCTCTTGTTTGACATAAGATTAGCCAAATAAAACACTGACTTTTTTTTTTATTTGGAAACAAACAAACCAACAATAGCTCTTCTCATAACCCAGAGAGACAGTGAGAAAATAAATCAGGTGGAAGAGAGGAGATAGGTACACATCCCAGGACAATCATGCTGACCCTTCTGCAGAAGACTCCTGAGTGCTGGGGGCCAAGTGCTCCTCCTTTCCAAGGTTATGTTTGCCATCTGATGTGGCAGCACTGCAGTCAGAATAGACAGCTGTGCACAAGAAGAGAGAGTCTGGTTTGTGTTCCTGGACTGACCCTGGCTTCCAAAGTGTTGACATAGATGAAGAGCGAAAGGATCTTTCATGAGTCCTATGGTGCCAGAAAATGAAGTGACCCCAAAGGTGAGGCTGCAGGGTGACGTGTGGGATACAGCATTAGCCCAGAAGGATCGTTAGCATCTGTAAGCCCAGGGACAGTGTGAGCCCACTGGGAAGGACTCAGACCCTGTCCTTATCCTGACCTGGATAAGAGATGCCTGGTCCTAAATCCTGTATTTTAGTGGCCAAAGCAAGTCCCAAAACACCCACATTGGTGCATTAAACAAGGAATAAAAGTAAAACATTCAGAAAACAATCGTTCCTAACAGTCTCGGATACAGTCAAGCATGCATGACTTACGTTGTATGACTTATGTTGTTGTATCCAGAGGAATGGCAAACCGGAACACTTGAATGTGCCTAATGCTTCCCAAGACACATTCCCAGGGTCAAAGCAGGCCAGATGCCTGTGGGCGTGGTCCTGTGAGACAAGGACCCCTGGGCACCCACATCACTCAGGGTGCCGTGCTCAGGCTGGTGCAGTGAACCCATGACCTAAGTGTCTGCTTTCAGGACTAACACAGTTCAGATGCTAGGGACACGCTCCTAGGCTTGGCCCAAGCCCCAGCACGAGATTCCTGCTTCCCAACACTGTGCAGTAGAGGTGGCCCCTTCAGTGACGTCAGAGATGGGCACCACTGTACAGCAGGGAGATTGCACAAAGGACATCCTCGGAGCACAGTCCCTCCTTGCTGCAGCACAGTGGCTCTGTCCTCGGAGGACTTAGTGTCCATTTCCTCACTTCTCTTCTTGCTCTCGTTCAGGGTCCCAGGGCTGCTCGGAAAGGAGCGCAGCACTCTACAGCTGTGTGTGATGAGCAGGAGACAGGACTTGGCAATGTGACCGCAATGGCACTCTTTGGGACAATCACAGATTATATAAAATACACTCCCGATAAAATCGAAGGGCAAAAATGGCTTGGTGAAACACGAATGTTGTCCATGCAGCCACTTAGTTAATGCACACAGCATTCAGCAAAATCAACCCCGGGGGAGAGAAAGCACTCCGACAGTGAATGATGTTTGAACAGGAACATGAAATTCATTCTCAAATAACAATATGGGTTTGAACTGTTGTTTGCAATAAATACCAGGAAAATAAAAACAAAAGACTAGTTTTAGTTTTTTTAAGATTAACTTCTTCATTTTGGAAAAATAGAGTTGGCCTAAATCAGAAGAAATTACATGTGAAGTGTGCCCAGATTGTGACTCTCCAATCAAAATAAAGAAAATTGAGGTAAGGAAACAAAACTGCTCGATTGGGAAGATTTTATAGGTGTAATTGCTAAACTCTTCCTATAAAGACCGCTGTTCAGCCTTCCTACATCAAGGCTTATTTTCAGATAAAGAGATGATCTGAACCTCTTGGATATGGTATAGTCACTTTCATTTTTAAAAATATAATATCCAAGGATTAAATACTCAAAAGAAGAGAATGTAAGATAAACTGCATAGAACAAAAGAAATGATGACTGATAATTTGCAATAATTTATATTATACAAATCTTATTATTTGTACTTCTCTATTACAGTGCCTGAATATATTCAAAAGCTGGATTATTTCCAAATCAAATATTGCTTTGTATTTTTTGACAATTCTAATTGCTAATTATTTAATAGAGAAAATGTTCTCCAAATTAAAATAAGGTTTAAAGATTCATTTGTAATCCCACCACTGAGAAGGCTGAGTCAGGAGGATTGGTGTGAGTTCAAGACCAGCCTGGGCTGCAAGGTGAGCTCAAGACTAGACTGAGCTGCATAGTGAGACCTTGTCTCAAAAAAAGACAAAAAAAATTTTTTTCACAAAATCTATGATTCTGGAAAGGTTATCTCATTTGGCATTACTGCCAATAAAGCCAAATTATGAAAATCTTGATCCTGACAACATAATTAATGACTTTGCTAAAATAAAATTTAAAAATCAATGAAGCACCTATGTAATTTATGAGTTATCCAAATATCAACAATCTATATAACCCTCAACATTACATAATCATACCTAAATTTGTCTTTGCTATTTTGCCAAATTTTTAGACATACAAAAACCATACTTTTAAATATATTTTTCAATTTTGTCACTATTAAGGTATACTTGTCAAGGCAAAAAAAATAAATAAAACATTTTTGAAAATATGCTCACTTCATTTATAACTTTTACATTACATCAGGGTCATCTTGCCATGAACCCTGCAGATGCTAAGAGGAGGCTGGCCAGGCCAGGGTAAGTCTGAAAAACAACCGATCCTAAGATCATGAGCCAGAGATGCCACTGGTGGATACCACAGAACAGTCAGGAATAAGGCTGCACTGAACACAACTCATGCCAGTCAGAATGCACCAAGAACCAACACTAGAACTTCCTCCAAAGCTAAGTGGCTACAGGGGCCTTCCCCAATTCTCTTTCCCAAACTGCAATCCTTAGGTGCTACTTGAGAAAGTAGCGGAATGGAATCTAAATGACCAAGAGGGGATAATAAGAGCCAGAGCTAAATTGTTGACATGAATTATCAGAATGATGGAATCAGACAAGAGGTTAAATTAATGGCTTCGAAAGCGTTTCCCATCAACGCCATCCTTACTTGGTGCTGATAAGAAATGTTGAGTCGGTGAGTGACAAAGAAAGGAGTTAGCATGTGCTGAGCACCCACACGGCACAGGTAAACCTTACTTGGTGTGTAACTGAAGGCGGGTGGGAGGTGCCACCCACAACCGAGGCACACTGACAGTACAGGCAGCTCCATGACAGATGAAGAGGGGAGGACATGGTCGTGCACTTGCTCACTGGCTCTCAATCCTCAAACCACGCTGCGGACGGCTCTCCAGGTTTCAAGCACCCGGACACTTTTCCCTTTGATCAGACATCCTCCTTGGCCTCCAACTCGATTGCTCTTGGCAACTGACCCAGAGAATGGTTCTCTGCTTTCCTCCATTTTTACTCAGGTCCTTTCCTGCTTCCCAGTGGCCCTTCCATACAGGAACAAAACATTAATCCAAGAAACTAATTGACAGAGCTATTAAATCATGACTTGTCTCTTATCATTATCAGGATATTTTCCTCTCTGACCTGTTGGGCAGAGGGACAGAGGGTTTTCCCTAAAAGTTCTGGAACATTTAAGCACCACTCCCTCCTAAATTGTTATGTAACGTGGTGCAGCACCACTAACGAATGTGTCAATTTGGCTAAGTTGGAAATTGACATATTGTACTAAAAATAAATACCATGAGATATTTTGCATCTTCGTGTTTCGGGCAAAAATGTCTACCTGCACCCCTAGCCTTAGCAGGACAAATATCTTTTTAAGTCCAACAGGAGGAGAAAAGAGGAGGGCAATAGATAGAAAGCTCTGTGAATCACAAGAAAAATGTACTCTGAAAAATTTACCTAAAAAAATGTATACTGCCAAACAAATGCCTTTGCAACGCTGTCTCCAACAGGAATTGGACCCAATATGCTCATTCCGAGGGCCTCGCATTTAATAAGCAAATGTGTTGACAGGATATCGCTCTCATCTTTTTCTTTTCTTTCTTCCCTTTGCAGCCTGGAAATGTTTAGAAATCTAGTGGAAGTAATAAACAAACAAACAACTAAAAGCAGTCATCTTCATTTTTAGTACTAAAAATTTAAGCCCTGAACTTTAAACACAAAAGAAATCAAAGTGAACAAAAACAGACCGTGTAGTCCGGCTGATTAATAAACAGCTTAGTGCATAATGAGGAAAGAATTGCATGAATCAAATCCCCAAGATAGTCCGGAATATATTCTTTCAATTATACAATGGCCCCTTAAAACAACAACATATGTGATCATTAAAATGGCTTATTATGAAAACAGCATCCAAATGAGTTTCAGCATTTGCTTTTTAAAAATCTTCAACCACAATGCTAGATGGTGGTGTGGGAAGAGCTCGCAACTTTGATGTAGTAATAATGTTTATCTGGTTTCCTTTCAGACTTCGTTTAGAAAGAAATATTTTAAGAACCATAACTATATTGAGAAACTAGATTTGGGAAAGAGAATTTGAAAGAACTAAAAAATCTGGGGATTATATTGTGCTAGTGGTACCTATTAAAATCCTAAAGTGCAGGGAATCCTGAAAGATCCTAATTAAACCTTTGCAAATTATAGTTTCTCTGGAGGAGGCAAAGACCAAGAAACAATTGATGTGATTTTTATAAACAGCTTTTTACAAAAAAAGCTGTGAGTAAATAAAAAACAGGACTCCATCTGGAAAATGGAACAATGGAAGAAGAACCAAAATAGGAAAATGCTGTCCAGAAAATCAATTAAAGCTGACTGAGAGATGTCCGTGACAGAAAGGAAGACTCGTTCTATAACAAAGGGAAAAGACTGCATGGAAATAGGAAAGGAGGAAATGGTGTGTTCCGCCAATGGACTTAATCCCAGTGCTGTCCTGAAGGGTTATGCTCTCCCTAATTGTGCAAATTGAAACTCTCCCCCACTAGGTGATGCCACTGGGAACTGGAGGCTTTGGGAGTTGCCTAGGTCACGAGGGCAGAGCATTTAGAGAGGATCAGAGCTCTCATTAAAATAAAAGTGATCCCAGAGAACTCTCCTGTCACTTCCCCACGTGAAGACACTGAGGGAAGGTGGCACCCTGAGCCTAGTGGGACCTCTGCAGCCACCACATCTCCATGCCTCGATCTTAGATTCCCAGTTCTCAAGAACTATGAGAAATGTATTTATGTTGTATGTAAACCATCAGGTCTAGGGTATTTTACTACACTCAAATGGACTAAGGCAGTCCATTCAAGTTCATGAGATTGATTGATTGATTGATTGATTGATTGATTGATTGGGGGAGCTTTTTGAGACAGGGTCTTGCTATGCAGCTCAGGCTGACCTTGAGCTCACTGTGTAGCCCAGGCTGGTCTCCAATCGGCAGCCATCCTCCTGCCTCCGCCTCCCAAGTGCTGGGATTACATGAGTGTGTACCACCACACTCTGGCAAAAATTTTAGTTTTATACTTCAAGCACTGTTTTTATTTTGTGTGAGCTTTTCTTAGTTATAATAGAATTTCCTAAAAATAATATTTTCTAAAAATACAAAAATCTATATGTTAGTATATAGGTGCTGAGTGAATGCCATTTTATTAAGGAAGAAAGATGTCATATCAGTCAGTATAACTGAAAAGAAAAATTTTTTTAAAGTACCATCATCCCTTCATGTAACTATTGATCACTTGGACAGAATATATGAAGGGTACCCTGGACTCTCCTTAAGCTCCCACCAATTGCCCTTCACAAAGGCCTGGTGCTCGCCGAGGAATAGAGAAAATATGTGTCCCCGCTTCCCTGTTTAGATTTCTACAATGTAAGATGTTTGCTTAGGAAGACATTCTCCATTTTGCTGTGTATGTCCTGAAACACCAGCACTGCAGCTTCCTCCTCACGCCTGAGTTTCCATAGGCTCTGTGCAGACTCTTCAAGGAGACCCACCGCTGAGCTGTTATCCTGCCAACAGCATGTTTTTAAGAGGAAGAAAACAACCTGAGAACAACGGACAGACACCAAGGGGACAGGAAAGTGACGCCAAAAAAAAAAGCAATGAGAAAGAACGTCTTTCAATTCTGTGAGGAAAAAGAAAAAAGAAATTTGCAAAGACCATAACACACTTGCATGACATCTTAAGTATCTCTGAGGAGCTAGAACATGCTTGCCGATCAGAAATGAAGCACTTGACAGCTGTGGACTCCTCATAACAGCTCAATATGGTAAGAGGTTCCAAGGTCGTGCCTAAGGATAAGTGTTGCGGGAAAGTGTCATTGTTGATATTTTGGGACTCAACTCTGCCGTGTTAATTTTTGCTCTTCCTATTTCAATCTAGTTATTCCATCCCTGCTGAAAGGAGTATTGAAGTCACCAAATACAGCTATGGAGTTTGCTTTTCTTCTACAGCTCTGGCGTTAGTGTGTGTACATTGAAGATCAATATATATTTTCATGGATTGACCCTTTTTGTTATGTAATATTCCTCTCCACTGATTTTCCTTGTTTGGAATGAAGTCTACTTTCTCTTACATTAAGAGCAATTTCTGCAGTTTAAAATTCACATTTGCATGATTAATCTTTTTCACCCTTCAACTTTCAACCTATGTAGATCATTATATTTGAAGTGAATCGTGTGTGTGTGTGTGTGTGTGTGTGTGTGTGTGTGTGTGTGCAAGGTCTCCCTACACAGCTCAGACTCATAGTGATCCTCCTGATTTCTGCCTCCCTAGAGCTGGGATTACAGGCATGCTCCACCACGCCTGGACTCCATCCCTGGCTCAGGTCACCAGAGGCCAGGGCGGTGCAGCATGTGGTACCAGGGGTCGAAACCAGTGTTTAATCCACTGAGCTATCTCACCGGCCCTTTGAAGTGAATTTCTAGGAGACAATAAACAATTTTTAAAAATCTGTTTAAAATGTTTAAAAATCATTTTTAAAAATCTGTTCTTCTAATCTCTTGTCTTTGCTTGATTTATTTGTACCATGTATTTCCAGTGTAATTATTGATAATTTGGATTCAAATTTTGAATTTTAGTTTTTTGCTTACTATTTTCTCTTTTTTTTCCTTTAAATTTCTTTTTCCAGCCTACTGTGGATTACTTGAATTTTCTTTTATAGTAGTATTTTGATTCATATAGGTTTTACAGTGGTTTCCTGGGCATTACATTCTACATTATTTACCGTGGTCTACCTATGTCTACATCATACCATATGAGTAAGATGTAGACACCTTATCCCCTTCGTGTTCCATTATGTCCTTCCACTTATAATAGCCTTCAGTATCGTCATGCCTAAACTTAAACCACTTAAAACATAATTTTTGCTGCACTGTCAAATGTAATTTAGAAAACCCAGGAGCAGATTAAAAACTGTGTTTTATTTGCCCACATTTTTCTCATTGCATTATTCTTCTTTTCCTTTCTAAAATCTCTTTTTTGAAAGGCTATGCCCAGATAAAGTAGCCTTTCTTTGTGTCTCTGTCTCTGTCTCTCTATCTCTGTCTCTCTCTCTCTAACTCTCTCTCTCTTCCCTCATCTCTCTTCTCTCTCTATCTCCCTCCTTCCTTCCCTCCCAGCCTCCTCTTAGACCTACAATATCTCTGCCTCATTTTGTCCCTTCCAGGAGGCAGCCCCTGGGAAGTATGGGCCTTAGATGAGTAAATGGATTTTGCAACCCAGCAGCTGGGCTTTCGGCCAATTATACCACCAGTAGGTGGGGATCTGAGAGATTCATTCTCATGGCTTTAGTTAAGCAAAAAACTGTGCAAAATAGTGCTAAACACAACACATGCCCACATATGCATGGAATCTGTGTTGTCATCTCTCTGCTACTATAACAAAATCCTGAGAGAAATCGTGTTAAAAAGACAGGAGGCATATTTTATTTTTAGCTTTTGGTTTTGGGGACACCAATCCACGATCAGCTGGCCACATTGTTTGGGCCTGTGACGGCTCAGTGCATCAGAACGTGAGCATTACAGACAAAAACCGCCTACCTCATCGCAGCTGGTTGCGACCAAAGGAGGGAGCAAGGCTGGGGTCCCACATTCCTACGCGGCCCACTCCAGTGACTGGAAGGACCATACCAGGCTCCACCTAGTAACAACACCACCACCTTCCAAGGGCATCGTAGGCTGCGGACCAAGTCCTTTCAACACATGTTCCTTTGGAGACCATTTATCCAAACCACAGCAGGATAAAATTTTAAGTATCTATGAAATGTAAGAGAGAGTCTCCCTATGGAAAGTGACAGAAAGTCTTAAAGAATGGTAGGTGGGGCTTGCAAGAGTTTTATTATTCGCCATGATGTACCCATTTATGCTATTTGAATTCATTGCCTCGCCAACACATTGCAGTCCGTACTTCAAAATACTGAAAGAATGAGAACAGCATAGGAGAATGGATAGGTAACCAAGAATTAATTCTCTATTATCGCCATGACAGAAAAAAATGCAGTGTTTTTCTTAACTTGGTCCTCTGCCCACTTTCCTTTCTTCATCTTGCTGTTTTTTCAGATTTTATTGACTCATGTCCAGTTTTTAGAGACGGCTTTGCTGGCCCTCAGCCTGTATAAGGGACCCTATTATATACGAAGTGATCCAAGTTAATTTCAGAAAATAAAACCTCCCTGGTCACATGTTTCACAAGGTCCAGTGAAATTCTAGTCTTCTGGGAAGTATTTCTAGGGATTTTGCTGGATCATCACTGGCCAAAACAATAAACAACAAATTTGAACTTAAATGCCATGGATGACTAACATGTATAGCCACACACAATGACCTAACAACCCAATCTGGTGTTTTGTTAAGGATCTTTCGAGTTACTATAGGACTAGGTTTATTTGATTCAGTGTCTTCTCAGGTAATGGGGGAAGAGGTATCAGACACTGATAATTAATTGTAAGTGCTTGCTGCTCTCTGTGTGTGTGTGTCACTCTCTGTCTCTCTCTGTCCCTCTCTGTCTCTCTCTCTCTCTCTCTCTCTCTCTCTCTGTCTCTCTCTGTCTCCCTCTCTCCCCCTCTCATTTCCCACAGTAGAATATCCAGCGCTTTTCCCACACCACCCTCCATCTGCGAAGAAAACAGTACGCTGTGCTACAGTGGACTTCCTCTCATAGAAGAAAGGCCAAATCTCTCAAGCACTGACAGGGAATCACCAATAGCATTTCTCCAAAACAGATCTTTGGTTTCCAAGTATGTAGACCAAACATTGATTGTATTTTGCCCAGTGCATGTTCAGAAATTTCTTTGCAGCAAAAATACTTTTCTTTAACTTCACCATCATTTATAAATCTTAGAAATGCTATGGCATGATCGAATTCAATGCAACATGTGATGTTTTGAGTAATGTTTACACCGTTAAACATATCTGGATCCTCACATACTTTTCTTCTGGTGAATACTTTCACACTGTTGCCTCTGGCTTC
>NW_004524599.1:10595985-10597146 GCF_000260255.1 Octodon degus
TACTCAGCTATCTCTCCAGCTCTCATTCTCTTTTAATATGTATCTAGTAGCAGCATTGCCCAGTGAGATAGAATTTCTGTTTTTAAGGTTTTGAAGAGCTTTCACACTGCTTGCCACAGTGGCTATATGAATTTGCGTCCCCACCAGTGGTGTGTAGGAGGCCTTTTTCTCCACATCTTCACTTTGCTGAGGGTGTTGAAGACGAAGACTGACTGTGGCAATCAGCTTCACAAGCAGACGTTTGCTATCACAAGAACTAGCTGAATAAGTCTCCATATAAATCTCCGAATAAATATCTGAGCATAATATTTTGACTTCCAAATTTGGATTTTAAAAGAAACTAAGCCTTCAGAAAAACCACATTGTATAAACAAATCTTTAACTTTTAAATTTTTATTAATACATGCTTGTTGCATAACAATCACATTCACTATGGGGCATCAGCACATGCACACATCTTAATTCCTTTCTTCCTCTTCCACACCAGCATTAGATTTATCTATTTTATAAGTCCTTAGCAAAATTAATTATCATAAATACAGATTACAGCCAGACTAGTAGGAAATAAAGTCCCTAAAACATACATAAGGCCATCATACTAAATCCAGGCTCACTTTCAGATACGTTGTTCATGACAGTAATAATTTTTCCTCTCTTTTCTGCCTATTGTCCACTTTATTCATATGTTGGCTTCTCCTGTAATGAATGCACCTAGGGACCATACATCTAAGGGGAATAAATCAGACACATGTGCTTACGTATGGCATTGTCTCTCTTGTGTGAAGAAACAAAAAGGTAAATAAGGACCAGAAGGGGTGATAGGCCTTGGGAAGTAGGCAGAAAATGTCCACATTGGGAAAGGAAACAAGAGAGGGAAAGAGGAGAGGGAAGGAAGAGAAAAAGAAAAAAGAGAACAGGTGGGAGAAAGGCTTTCATAAATAAGGAAGGGAAAAAGGGTTGAGGGGAGGTGACTGCGGAAAAGAATTAAGAGTCAAATATCTTAAGTACAGGTACAAATTCCCTACAATGAAAATGATCATTACATATTGGAACATCAAAAGTATACCAAAAACTTAATTTTTAAGAGAAATAGGATGACCGAGGGCATGCAGGATCCCAAATAGACCCACAGCGCAGGCCCAACGAGTGAGTGAGATGACC
>NW_004524599.1:10599156-10652728 GCF_000260255.1 Octodon degus
CAGGGCTGGCACAGCATGTGGTGTGGGAGACCGAACTCAGGACCTTATGCTTGCCAGGTCGGTGCTTATGCCTCTTGGCTATCTCCCCAGCCCCAACCATGCAACATTAAAGCCCATATGCCTGACTTACTTCACCTAACATTATGGTCCCAAGGTGCACCTGCTTTCCTATGAATGACGACAGTTTGTTTTTCTTGATGGCAGAGTGGCCCTCTTCTGAGGATAAACACCGTTGTCTTTATCCATTCATCTATCCGTGGAATATGGGCTGCTTCCAAGAGCCAGTTACTTTGAATTGTGCTGTTATAGACATGGGTGTACACACATCACTGTGATATGATGTTATGTAGGAGCATACACAGAAGGGGGAGCGCTCCAGAGAGAAATCTTGGATTGTTTCAACTGCTGCTTTAGCTTGAGAGTGTGGATGAAAAACATCAAGTTTCATGCCTGACTGACTCCTCCTAGAAGAGCTATACAAAACCGGACAACACTCTTCTCCCTGTCAGGTCAAGTGCATAGCTGGTGATGGAGCCATCTCTGAATCTTTGGCTTAGCTGAGGACTAGAGTGAAGAATAAGAACTTGTAAGCTGTAAAATTGTGTACATTCCAGATGATATTTATCAACATTTTCCTAGTCTGGTTGTCTAGTTCAACAACAAAAAACAAGCATTCAGAAAAATATATTTTGCTATAGTTTTCAACTTCTTTCATATATGAGCAAGATTTTTTATTGCTATATGCTATCTAAATTTCATGAGCAAGGACAAAAATCATCTCTTCTACTGAAAATGAAATCCATATGTGCTTACCTAATATTCAAGTCAAAATTGAGTATTTGCTCAGCAAAAACCCACACAGGTTTCACATCAAGAGAGTAATTTTATACTGAGCTTCTAGCTTCAAAAATAAAATGGTTTATGCATATACAAACTTCTGAAGGAGATCAATACATGTATGCAATTCTCTTGCAATGTCTGAACCTATGTTTGAGCTTGATCGTGTCACTCTTCTAGAAAGTCTAGACATGTTTCAAAGTCTAATATGGAATTATAACCCAGAGTACAGTTGTATTAATATGTCTTGGGATTATGACTTTGGGAGCTTTACTATGCAACACTACCAGTAAGTTTCCATATTGAAAATAGCAATAATAAAAATAAATGAAAAAACTACCTATATGTTAAATTCTCAAGCCTACATTAAAAAAATTAGCATCCACTTACTTAGAAATAATTTGTTGCTGCTATAATGAAAAGGAAATATAAACTACCTTTTTGCTCAAGAAAACATTCTATTTTACAATATAAATAGGTAGATTATCCTGTACATACCAGATATCATATGTCATCCTCCAATGGCATTGTGTATAGAAGAAATTTCTGAGGACTCTTGAATCTTTTTGTATACAGTAAAAATGCCACAAAAAGACCTTGTTTTCAAGACACCCTTGGGGTTTCCTCTCCCTGTGACTTGTAGAATTGATATCCTTTGTGCAAAGAGGAACCACATAAAAGAGAAGACTGACACATCAACCAAAATGAACAAGATCGTAGAAGAACATTAGCAACTAGTAGCCAGTTATTTTACCTATAGTTTATTGTCAGGATAATGATTCCATAGGCTGGAGATAAACTTTCACACTTTTAGGAGTAAAAGATTGAGAAAGAATATCCTGCATCCACCCAACATATTCAGTAGCTTACAGAGTTATGGAAAGACTCAAGAAAAATGGATTCAACAGGCTGAACTTTATGAGCAACTTAGCTCAGCAAAGCAGTGGGTTCCGCTCACCCCAGGGTTAAATAGTCAATTTACACCCCACCCTCACCAGCACAGGGAGGAAAATGCCATTTTTGCTTCCCACCCCTCTCCCCTACTTTCCCTTTTATATAATCTGCACTCTCCAAAGAACCTCAGCTCCCTGGCTCTGCCCCAGCATAGTGACTGAAGCTGAGACCAGTGGAAACTGCAGAGAAGCCGCACAGGCACTGTGACTGAGTTCGCCAGGATAAACAGCAGCTGAACAGCTTTGCATCTTCCAAGCTTGGTCTAAGTACACCTGATTGCCAGAACCTAAATTGTATTTGGAAGGAACACAGGTGCAAGTGTGTCTGAGGAGTGTGCCTTTTGCCTTTCCTGCCTATCTGGCACGTGTGGACGCCCTGGAAGGATGGCTAGATGTTGACAACCAAGCCTACACCCATGCCAGCCCCTGCGTAGCACTTGTCCACACTCTAACTTACTGGAATCATCCCCATTTCTCCCAGTGTTGATAGCTGGATGTTCGTTTCTTTTTGATGCACAAGTGCTATAAGATAGGGCTGGTAACGGTCATGAGTCTTGTTCTGTTTGTGTAGTCTCTGAGCGAGATACTAGACTCGAGGATCTCCACATGTCCTTTTCCCTTCGTGAAGCAGGGATGAAGCCATATGATTTACTTATTTTCTAGAATTAAAATTATCAAATATCAATTCTAGGATAACATAGCTATATTTGATCCCAAATAGTCCCTCTTTTATTTTATGAAAGAATTCATCTGAAATTCAAGACATATTTTTTTTAATATTGTATATCAGTGAGGGCTGACTGAATAACTCAGCAGACTAAAGGGTCTGCAAGCAGGCATGGGGGCTAAGGTTCGATCCCCGGGCCTGCTGTGTCGGACCCACCTCCAGAGTGCACTGATATGGCAATTGAGACTGGGCGCATTGGCACGAGCCTGTAATCCCAGCTCTTGGGAGGCTGTGAGCAGGTGGATCCCTACTAGTCTGATCTAATAGTGAGACACTGAACACCTTGTAGACCCTAAAAATACAAAAAAAATGTATAGTAGTGTTGAATAAATATCCTTACAGTACAGCTACTATCTTCTTTTTTTTTATGAATTTAGTACAGGGTCTTACTACACAGAGTGGACTTATAGTGATCCTCTTATTTTCAGCCTCCCAAGTGCTGGGCTTACAGGCATGTGCCACCACACCCAGTCGTAGGTACCATCTTAGCGCACCTGGTTGGCAAAGGGGGGGCAGACCTGTCATGGCACACCAAGGATCGAAGCCCTGGTCTCTGAGTCTACCTAAGCAGGCACTTTAATCCGCTGAGCTATCTGGCCAGCCCCACAGACACTATCTTCTGATGTAAGGTAACTTTGCCTGTGGTTGCTGGATCTAAAAGGATACGTTCATTATTCAGCAAGCATTTCTGAAGATCTGGGCTACAAGTGTCACTGTGTGTGTGAAACACCCTTAGTTTTCTGTTTCTCACTTATATGGGTTCCGAATCAAACTCCAGCAAGTTTTCAGCCATAACATTGGCTGGAAATTAATTGTAGCTTATTTGCCAATCTGAGGTCAGAGGAGTTTTGAAAATCTCTTTGACTTCCTTAAGGAAAAAAATATATTAGATCTGTTTTGATTAGCTACAATGGCACAAACTAAAGTGAGCAATTGTACTGTGTTCAATGTCTAAGAGTTCTTATAAGTCTCCTAAGCTTCTAGGAAGGAGCTTCCTCCAAAGTACTACATTTCCAAGCTATCCTTTTGAGTTACCTCTTGCATTCAATGAAAGTGTAACTTAGGATTCATGCAAGGATGTAAAGATTCTGGAGTCAAACTCATTTATTTGCCAAGAATCCAATATTTTGTAGTTTGGTGAACTTTGCTCCCCACTCACTTTGCCTGAGCCATCAAGCCTCCCAAATAGAAAACAGAAGCAGAGAGTGTCAGCAAGACATCTGAGCAAAGGACAAGCAGAGAATAAATCAGGAAGTCGCTGTCAAGAGAAACTTAAAGCACAAAATTTTATTTTCTTTTTAATCTGTTGCTATAAACCATCAGCCGTCTTCAGAAACAGAGTGAATCTGACAGTTTAGTGCTGATGTTCACATTTCCCATTATGGACCCCTCTCAGGTCTGTCCTGAAGCAAAAATAAATTTCCCTTTTTAAGCTTTTGATGATAAAAATCTCATCTGAAGCCTCATAAATGATCCTTTATTATCTATATTAATAATGAATAAATGTCTTTTGAATATCCCTGATCTTTCCCATTAATAGCACCATATGTATTATAGATAACCTTTTGATTTAACAGCACAAACTCTGAAACAATATGAAACATAAAGGACTGAGATTTGGAGTTACGGAGGTCAGAATTAGACTCATTTCTTTCTGGTCTGTGTCTGTTGGGCGACTCTCTCACCTGTCAGCATTTATGTTTGCACGTGTCAATGTCTGTGGAACAGAGTGCACTAGAATCCAAACTCATAAATTTTATCCTCTGTAACCTTTTAATTTTCACACATTCCATCTTCCTTCCACTTCTTTTTAGGGTAAGCTGAAGAACTCAGTGGTGACATAATTTAAAGAAGCCTTGCCTTGTTTTTTGCCTGTTTTTAAATAAAATCTATCTCTTATTACTGCATTTCCACTTGAAAAAATTCCAGTAGGAAAGAGCCTAATGCACAGTGAGGGGAAAATAATTTTTTCATGGGAAAAGAGTCTGTGAATGTGAAATCAAAATAAGCATAAATTAGGTACAAGTCTAGCTAAGAAGGTACACTGATGGGTCAATGCACGGTCCACCAGTGGAAGATACCATGTGGGAGAGCAGTGAGGACTCTGCTGAAAACACATCAGGATCCTAAGACTTAGTGTCCATGAACTGAGATATGCCTCTGAGCAGAATACAGAAAAGGAAGCAGGGAGAAGCTCAAGCTGGGAGAAGTAAGGAAAGCTGAGGCCCCAGGAACTGGTTGGGTAGCAGAGGAGCAGGCAGAGTCTGGGCCAAGGGCCACGGAAGAGAGGCAGAGGTGGAGAGCTGGGCATGCAGCAGCCCTGGGGGCCCGGCCTTCAGGATGCTAACCCTGCTGGACATCATACACATCCAAGTCCCAGTGCATAAGAAAGCCTCCCTTATATGCACACCAAATCAGCTCAGGCCTGAGACTCCAGAAGAAGACAGAACAAATGGAAGAACAAAGTCATGAGTGATGTCTACAGCCTTCATGGATTACTCTTAACCTACCCTTTTAGTGTCATTTCTTTCTACCCCATATTGTAGCTCATCTTTTGGCCAAACTAGACAGTAGATATTCTCAACTTTTCCTAGTTCTTCATCCATTTTATTTTGCTATTGTTGACTTATTCCCATAATATTGGCTTCAAAAAGTGTTTTCAGTTCTACAAGGTTGGCCTTAAACTTTTTACTTTCATGGAGTGTTTCTAGATTCAACACAGACACAATATACACACCTGAATCTGAATTCCCCCTCTTTGAATTATCACATATTTTTAATCCCAAAAATAATTTTTATTTTTAATAAGAAAATGATGATCATTTATTTAATAATGGAAGACATTTCTGAAATACTTAAACCATTATGTAATTCTTTTATGATGACTAAAAATAAAAGCAGAAAGCATACCACACTTTGGTTCACTAAGAAGCATGGCGACAAGGAAATTTCATCATTGAAAGAGGATGAATGCTTTTTTTTACAAAGAAAAAGATTATGGCATGCTACAGATCTGGGAAGCTAAAAATTACTTTTTTTATTTTTATTTTTTTCCATAATTTTATTGAGAAACAAATAGCAATGAGACAGTTTCAAACCAAATTGGTAGGACAGTTTCAATAATTAACACATTGCATACATTCTTCCTAGTGGTTAATTGCTGTACAAGATGTGGACTTGATATCCTATTTACAAACACCATTAGAACAAATTCCTCTATTCATTAAGAGAATGTAACTATACATCTATCCGAACCACTTTGAATACACAGATAAAAATGGACATTCATCTGTATCCCCCTTTTCTGTTAAGTTCCATCATTTAAATATTATAGGTGTGTAAACTCAGCAAAATATTCTAAAAGAGTTCAGTAGTCCATAATAGTATTGGGTCTTCCACTTCACTGGCAATGTCAGAAATTGACCTGAGTCCCCTACAGCTCAACATAACACCATGGCTCTACTTCTTATACTTTGTTTTTATACTTTTCTGCTGGATGGTTAAGACCAAGGTAAAGCAGGACCTATGTAACAAGAGTTGTAGCTTTTGGGTCTGATAAGGTCAGTGAAATGCCCTCAGGATTTATCCTGAAATCCTGTACCTCAGATTGTAGAACCTTTGTCAGTGTCAGCCATGTGGATGAGTCATGGCCATTGCTTGGCCAATGTGATCTCTGTGAAAGCCTGAGAGAATGTTTTCTCTCCATATGACTCTCCTTAGGCACGCTCTACATCATCGATCACTTTCCTCTTTGGCCCCATAATCTCCTTGATCAGAAAATTTGGGACACTAACGCATTACATGACATTACAGTACAAGTTCTCACATGTCCTGAAGTGGATGCCACTTGAACATATTCTCATAAGTGAAATAAACCAGACACACATGTGCAAATATCATATAGTTTCCCTAGTATAAGAACTCAAAAGAAACAATACAAATAGAAAGGTATAATACAAGTAAAAGAAAAGCAGGATCTTGAGGACTAACTAATCAAAAGAGGGAAAAGAGAAGAGCTAGGAAACATGACAATGTCAAGCCATACAGAAGATGGGCAAGGCAATGATCCTGAGAATCTCCAGAAGATTTTTGAATCTAGCAGTTAATTAGAAAGAGTCTCACCCTGACTAACTATATATACTGATACCTGCGAACTAAGCAAGTGCACTGAAGATGGTAATCTGTAATAGTAGTTTCATGCTTGGAGTGCCTGTCATTCTGGTCTTCTGAATATGGGCTGTTTGTCATGACATACCAGTTGCTGCTGTGCTGTCTCTTGAGTAAATGATTGCTCAAAAAGAAGGGGATGGTGAATGAAGGCAAGAGACAGGAAAAGGAATATTGTGGGACTGTCCTGCTTCAAGGTTGTATATGGTTAGATTTTTGGACTTATGTGTAAAAGTCTATATACCTATTTTATTCTTTATGCCTATTTTTAAAAATATATTCTAATTTTTAAATGCTTTTGCATCATACTCTATAGGGACTTAAAGCTCAACATGTCAATACTTGATGAAAAATACCTGTTCCATGTTATTCCTAAGATGTTTGGTATTCAGATAGATAGTGAGGTTAAGCTTAACAGCCTAGGTTGTATGATAATAATAATAAGCTTGTCTTCTGGATGGTTAACAACCTAAGTTTGCACACCAAAATTAGAAAAAAAGGAGGGCCGCAAGGAAAGCCAACATTTTGGCCCTAGCCTTCCAAGGTCAGTTATCACATATTTTTACGATATTTGTGTCTATCTGGTCTCATTTAACATTCCACTTTATGATAGTTATTTCCATATCTCAAACTAACAGTTACATACACCTGACCCAAAATTCAATTCTGCCCCAAGTACTCTCGTGTATTCTGCTCCATGTAACACTCCTCCCAACAGTGTGAGCTGTTTCTCCTGCAAGGACTTGCCGCTTCCTCCAGTAACTCAAAGCCAGAGCAGAATCTAAGAGCCATGTCCATGTGAGTTAATTCAGTAATCCCTCTATCACTATTTCTTTCAACCCTGTCCTGAGCATGTTTTCTTGGATCACAGAATGACGTTTTCACCCTTATCCTCGCTTCCTCCTCTGTACGTTGCATGCCTGTTCAGTCTAATAGGTGCTGTTGAGTTTGCTTTGTCGCCTTCCACGGTTTCCTCCCTCTCTCCACATTAACCTGCATTTTCTGGGTAATGGCACAAGCACTAGCAGCATTAAAGCTCTCCAGTGTGTTTGCATCACTTCTCTCTTCTTGTCACGCTCCCAGCGGGACTTCACTGGAATTAGCCAAGGAGGAGCTGGCAGGTGAGGCTGTTTCCATACAAGCACAACTGGAGGGGAAAAGAGATTGTGTTGGACAGTTCAGATCCACACCTTCATGTCTGATGCAAAAAAACATCACATGACCCACACTTGGAATTTACATCCCCAAATGCATTGAACTACTGAGGGAGACTCTTATCTCTCTATGAAACCATTAAAATAAAATTGCTTGATCAGCACTATTTCTATATGCTGTGTACCAATGTTAGGGAGATACACTAACTCACAAAGAACAATCTACCACCTTCATACTTTTGCAACCTTCGAAAACATACAGAGCAACATTTTCAATCAAACACCAAAATGTCTGAATTAAAATTTTTTTGTAAATAAACACACATGGCTATACGTAATCATGTTAAAGATTGTGGATGACTTTTGGGTTATAGGAATGATCAAAGACAGAAAGAAGACTGTCTCAGTGTGTGGAATAAATGAGGTAAGTTTCAAGTCATTTTGAAACTCAGTCATTCTGGAATTTTAGTATCAGAGCTAGAAACTCAATTTTTTTCATATTAATTTTATTGAGAAAGAAATAGCGTTGAGACAGTTTTGACACAGATTAGTAGGATAGTGACAATAATTAATGCATTGCATATTGTTGTCTTCATAGTGGTTATTCATAGTATAAGATGCAAATATGATATCTTGTATAAACACTATTAGCACGAGACTTTCTTCTCATTAAACTAAGAGAAAGTAGCTGTATATCTATCCTGGTTTTCCCCATGTATATAATTTTATTGAGAAACAAATAGCAATGAGACAGTTTCAAAACCGATTACTAGCACAGTTTCAATAATTAATCCATTGCATATTGTTGTCTTAGTGGTTATTCATTGTACAAGATGCAGATGTGATGTCCTGTCCACAAACACTATTAGAACAAATCTCTCTATTCAGTGATCCAAGAGAATGCAGCTGTATATCTATCCTAACTATAATGAATATACAGATACAAAATGGTCATTCACTTGTATCCCCCTTTTTTGTTTAGTTTTGTCAGAGCAGGGTATTCCATTGTCATTTAAATATTGTAGGGGCCTGAATTCAGCAAAATATTCCAATACAGTCCAGTAGCCCATAATAGTAGTGGGTTTTCCATAAGACTGGCAATGACAGAAGTTGTTGACTTGTCAGGAGACATGACACAGTGGAATAAATGCCTGCCTGGCAAGCGCAAGGGCCTGAGTTCAATCCTTGTTTCCGCGATAAAGAAAAAAAAAAGTTTTAGAAACTCAATTTTATATATGTTAAAACTAGGCACAAGGTCAGCCAAATAGCTCCGTGAATTAAAGAACCTGCAAGCAGGCACAGGTGCCAGGGGTTCAATCCCCAGGCCTGCTGTGCCGGCCCCGCCCCCTTGGAGTGCTGAGAAGGCCATTGAGACTGGGCATGGTGGTGCGAGCCTGTAATCCCAGCTCTCAGGAGGCTGTAAACAGGTGACTCACTATGAGTCCAGTCTAGTAGTGAGACCCTGAACACCCTGTAGCCCCTTCCCTAAAATACAAAAAAAAAAAAAAAAAAAAATTTAAAACTAGGCACAAAAGGTGTACCTGAAAGTCACATAGCAAAGGATAGAGGAAAGAGCATGCAGTGCTAACATGGGCATTTTTTATATGTGTTCTGTTGAAAAAGCTTTCAGATACTAGAGCAAGAGAATTCCTGTTGGAATTACACAAGTTTCAATTGATGGATAAGGCTACTTGCTCCCAGTCAAAAGAAAGGGAACAGTGACAATTGATAAAATAACATCGAACCTTATTCTTTACTTCCTGCAGAGATTTTATTGGTGGAAATTCTGAGTGCCCAAATTCACTGGACAATTAGACAAAGAGAAAAACTGAAAAGTTGTGCTTCTTTAGAGTGAGCAAGCAAGTTGTGTGGAGGTGAGGAAAATTTTAAAAAGGAAAAGAGAAAAGAAAAACAGAAGCAAGTTCTTGCAATCAACATTAGTCAATCATGTATTCATTATCCTGTGTTAGCATTCATTTGTCTCTCTGCCATTGGGCCATCAGTTTGTCCAACTTGCCCTCGCCATGAGAGCAAGACTGGCTCTAACCTCATTTGCTGCAGTCTGTGTAGCACCTTATAAAGCTCAATAAATCCAGAATGAAGGAACCAAATAAAGTAATTGAGGTATTTGCAATGGGTTTCTGAGAGAGACTACAAAGGCAACTGTAGGTGAGCTCCACATTGGGTAGATGGAAGAGAAGGAACTGGAGGCCGTCTACTGCTGTAATTAATCCAGAGGCATGAACTGCTATTTTAACAAGTAAGAAAGAGGACATCGTTGAAGAGAAGGGAGCCAGCGGTTCCTCTGCATGTGAGAACAGTCTCTTCTAACTGCACCAGAAATAAGCTCTCAGCCTGTGCAGTACGTGCAAATATCTGTATCCACTCCCCACACTGGAAGAATAGAATTGCAAACTAAACATAATCTAAATTACTATTCTAACTAGAGACTTATTCTTCCTAGGTAGGAAGTGAAACAAATGTACAGGCCACAAGAGTATTATTTTGTAAAATGGGCATTTATGGCTTCAGTAATTGGAAGTTATTGAAGACTTGGGAAAAGGAAGTAAAGGTGTTTAAGTGGCTTATTCTAGAGGGGAACATTCGTGTGCACACACATGTATGTGTGGGTTGACAAATATAAATCTAATAGCCTTTATCAGTCGAAATAAAATAAAATAAGAGTGGTTCCATTACCAGCCCTTACAAAGCTATTGTTCTACAACTGCCATTTAACAACACAGAAGCCAAATTCTCCACACTAGCCTGTGAGGTGAGGACAGCGAAAGCTTCACTTTTTAGAAGAAGGATTTATGCAAACTGAAGAGAAACCATAGGATAGCTGGGCTCTAGAATGTAAGAGGACCATCTGATGCTCACATGCAATGCATGGGCAGTTTTTCAACTCCCCTGTCTTCCTGAAATGTTTGCTTGCTCTTACTCACACACACAGAGAATCCAGCACTGGCCACCCTCCTGCACAAACGAATGCAAACTGTTTAGTACGTCTCTTACTGCCTTTTCCTCAGTCTCCAATAGTCTCCTATAATTACATCCTAAAGGACCAACTTTCCACTTTACCATCTGCCTACTGAATATGTTTGAGGAAGCCCATTTTCCCACTGAAATATTTGTATCCTGTTAGATTTCAGTGCTTCCTCTAATTAATCTAACAAGTATTTCTAGGCTTTTAGTTTCTCTATTATATTTCTGAACTCTGAATTCATGTATCATCAAGCGGGTGTTATTTTCAGATTTTGTGATGCTCTATGAGAGCTAGTGGTAAAAGTGAGAAGACAGCACACTGCAGAGAGATTCCATATCTCGGGGTTGAATTAAGTCTTGCTTTATCATAGATTATTCTCTTTATTTATTTTTTTTTAATTTTTTTTTTCAGAACCGGGGATTGAACTTAGACCCTTGTGCTTGCCAGGGAAGCGGAAGCACTCATTCTACTGAGCCATCTCCCCGGCCCAGTCATAGATTATTCTTTCCTGAAAATAAAGACTCTAAATCTTGAGTGAACATAAAGAGAAATTGTGGAATTATTAAAAAAGATTGCTGCAGTGTGTGAACAGGGAGGTGTAAAGGATGAGCAACTATTCAGATGCGAAATGAAGTTCAATCACTGAAAGGCCCAGGAGGGGTCTCTCCACCAAGGGCTCTGAACGGCAGGGAGACCTCCAGCAGAAGCGTGTTACTTTGGCGTGGCAAGTGACTTACATGGCCTTTGTAAGAAATAGGCTCTCAAGAGTGAAGGGAATTGTGCTTTGTAACATCTATTCAGCTTGAGAGCTAAGTGTTTGTCTGTACTGCTATGAAACCTTCTGAATCACAGTTGCGAAAATGCAAAGTTTTATTAAATTAAATTACAGTCTCAGCCCGCATGATGACTTCAAGAGTACCCAGAAACAAACCCCCACATCCAGCGCATTGATTTGTGTTCAAGTGCACACGCAGAGGAAAGGACAAGAAACAGTGCTGTGAAAACCAATACGCACAAGGAGAAAAAGGAAAGTGGACCTTGATCTTACTCCTTGTATAAAGATCAACACAAGATGAATTAAAGTTTTAAGCACATGATCTCAAACTATAAAACTACTAGAAGAAACACCTAAGGAAAAATTTATAACATTGGTGTGGGCAGAGAGTTCTTGGATGTGGTCTCACATGCCCTGCCCATAGAAACCAAAACCAACAAGGGGGACTATGTGGCCCTGAAGAGATTTCACATGCAAAGATAATAATACAATGGAGAAGAAAGTTAGGAGAAAATATTTACAAATCTTACATCAGCTAAAAGCCTGACCCCAAACTACTTAATAACAAAATCCAAAGAGTCATATAAAAAATGGGCAAAGGCCTTCACTAGACATTTCTCAAAAGAATACCTACAAATGGCCAACAGGTGTAAAAAAAATTCTCAACATCTTTAATCATCAAATAAATGCAAGTAACAGCCACAATGAGATATTACTTCATACCTATTAGACTGACTTATCAAAAAGATAAAAGATAACAAGTGTTGGCAAGGGTGTAAAGCAAAAGAAAATTTTATATATTGTTGGTGTTATGGATTGTGTCTAGTTGCCCTCCCAAAGCCTCATGCAGTCATGTGGCAGACTTCCAGACGTCGTGATTAATTCATGATCCAGCGCTGGGGTTATGAGTGTGAGTGCTTCTGGATTGATGGGAGTGAGTGCTACCCCTGGCATGGGGTGGATATCCTGGACACACAGGGTGCAGTATAAGAAGAGAGACAGACTTGCTCTCTGTCTCTGCCTCTGCTGCTACAGCCATGGCTCCTCTCTTTGCTCTTTGTTGTTTTCTGCCTCCATGAAAGGCTTTCCTTTGCCATGTGCCACTCTGCCTTGGAGCCAGCTGAGTATGGACTGAAACCTCCACTAACTTTGAGCTAAATAAACCTTTTCTTCCCTAATTTTGGATGTTGGGTATTTTGTCCCAGCAATGAGAGAAAAGTAACTGAGACAGTTGGCAATACTGTAAATTAGTAGATGTATTTTGGAAAACTCTATGGAAGATCCTCAAAAATCTAAAACTAGAATTACTCATTCTACAACTGATTTCTGAATTCCTTTATAACTACATCTTTATATTTATTGACCAAGGTCTTCTCTTTCCTTGTCTTTATAACAAAACTAGTTCTAGTTATCTGATTCAGAAATCACACAGTATCCATGGAATTGGAATCTGTGCCCACAAAACTCTGCACTGCCATCTTCACTCTCCCACTACTCATAGTAGCCAAGATATAGAAACAACCTAAGTGTCTATAACCTGATAGGTGGGTTTTATTAATGGCACTTAATGAAATACAACTCAGCCTTATAGAAACAGGCCACTCTATCATTAGCAAACCATGCGATAAACTTATAGGACAAAATTCTAAGTGAAAGGGCCGGCCAAATAGCTCAGCAGATTAAAGCACCCACAAGCAGGTGCAGGGGCTGGGGTTTCATCCCCCTGGGCCTGGAGTGCCAGCTCTGCCCCCAGGGCTCACTGAGACACGATTGGGACTGGGCATGGTGGTGCATGCCTATAATCCCAGCTCTTGGGAGGATGTAAACAGGCAGATCACTCCGGAGTATGATCTAACAGTGAGAAACTGAATACCCTGTAGACCCTTGCCTAAAATATAAAACAAAACAAAAAAAAAAAAAATTCCAAGTGAAATAAGCCCAGAACAGAAAAACAAATAACGTATGATATCACTTGTATGTGGAAGCTAAAAATGTTTAATTCATGGCAGCGGGGAGTAGACCAGTGATAACTAGAGACAGAGAGATGTAGAAGCACAAGAAAAAGGAAGACCTTGGACAATAAGTACAAGGTTGTAATTATGTAGGAGAGATCTGTTCTAGTGCTCCACTGCACAGCAAAGTGACTACAGCTAATACTAGTATATATTTCAAGAGAGTATTTTTTAAGTTCTCAGCAGAAAGAATTCATAATTATTTAAGGTGACAGATGTGTTAATTAATCTTGGTCATCCACAATGTAAAATACACATATCAAACCATCATATGACACTCTATAAATATATACAACAAAACTATATAATATATACAACATAAATAACATGCCTGTAATTCAAGTTACTCAAAAGGCTGAGGCAGGAGGATCATAAGTTCAAGACTAGAGAACTTAACAAAACTCAATCCCAAAGTAAAATTTTATTTTTAAAACTTTTTTAGCAAGGGATATAGCTCACTGGTATGTCTGCCTAGCAAGCACTAGGTCCCCAGCTTGATCCCCAGTATGAAAAAATAAAAGTGTGTTAATGGACATAGACACACTTAGAGCCCCAGGAGATAGCTCAGCAGAATAAGTACTTGCCTGGCAAGCATAGGGTCCTGAGTTCAATCCCCAGTACCACAAAATAAATACATAAATAAAATTATTTATTTATTTATTTATTTATTTATTTATTTATTTATTTATTTGGTACAGGGTCTCACTACACAACTCAGACTCCCCAGTTCTGAGATTATAGGCATGCACTTTGATGCCCAGTTTTGGGGCTGGCAAGGAGCACTTGGGGTTCCAGGGTTCTGGGGCTGGCGTGGCAAACAGTACGGGGGATCGAAGCCAGATCCTTGCACTTGCTAGGCAGTTGCTCTGAGCTATCCCCCCAGGCCCTCAAAGTAAAATTTTAAAAATAAGGCTGGGGTTGTAGCTCAGTGGTAAAGTGCTTGACTAGCGTGCATGAGGCTCTAGGTAAATTCCTATCTATCTATCTATCTATCTATCTATCTATCTATCTATCTATCTATGAAATGAGAAGTCTTCCTACTAAGAATGCAAGGCAAGTAAGTCTGTTCTTTCCAATCCTTTTTAATATCAGATTGAAGTGTTAGCTAATGCAATAACACATGAGTATGGAATTAGAGTTATATTTATTGGAAAGAAAAAATTGCCTTTGTTCAGAGATGAAATGATTATTTATGCAGAAGTTTCCAAAAAGAATCTTCAAAAATCTAGATAGACTTACAAATGGCAATGAGTTGTTCGCTTGTTTGTTTGTTTTTTCTGATACCAGCGATTGAACTCAGGACCTTGCACTTGCCAGGCAGATGCTTATGCTGCTGAGCTATCTTCCCAGCCCAGCAATGACATTTTAGATACAACACCAAAGCTTCTGATCCACAAAATAAGAAAGAATAAATCAAGCTTCATGAAAATTAAAAATTCTACTCTACAAAAGACACTCTCAAGAAAATAAGAAGACAAGCCACAAACTAGGAGAAAATATTTGCAAAACTTATATCTGATCAAGGGCTGTTATCCATAACAGACCAAGTCCTTTTAAAACTTGGCAATAAGAAATCAAGCAACACAATTAAAAAGTAGGGAAAAGACCGAAGCAGACACCTCATCATGCAGAAGTTGAATAAAGACATGAAAAGAGGCTATACCTCACATTTCATCAGGGAACTGAAATTAAAATAACAACACCTAACATAAGCTTATGAGGTTATGTGTAAATTCAGTGAATACTAAATAAGAAGTCACATGAGCCAGATAGTTTAAGCTGTTCTTTGCTTTGTTACAGAGCTGCTATCAGAATGGTTTAGTGTCAGTGAGTAGCAGTCAGGGCAATAGTGTGAACAATGATCTTAAAACACCCAAATTAGCCCCAGTTGTCTAACTACAATTCCTGCATTCCAAACCAAAGGGTGCAGGAAGGCCAGGCATCTGTGTCCATTAGGGGTGGAGAAATACAAAGAACCAAAAAGAAAGAATACGTAGAGGACCCCAGAACAGGCACATGACTTTAAAAGGTACAGAAGGAAATTGACTAATGAGTTTACACAACTTCTGCTGATAACTTATCATTGTGATAACTGGCACACACAAAAAAAAGTGAACAGATTCAAAGATCTATAAAACATACTCTTTTTATGTATTTGGTACAGGGTCTCACTACGCAGCTTGGACTCAGGGTGATCCTCCTGTTTTTAGCCTCCCACTGCTGTGATTACAGGCATGCGCTATCACACCCGGACTCAGTGAAAGGCTCAGCGCACGGGGTTGGGGTGACACACCTTGTGGGACCCGAGATGGAACTCTGGTCCCTGCACTTGCCAAAACAGGTGCTTAGTCCATTGCGCTATCTCGCCGGTCCTCAAAAAACTACTATCTTTTATCAAAGGAAAATAAGAATTTCAGAAAATCACAGGCTAGTATTTTAACATTACTGAATTCCATTCAATTAAATTCAATAAATACTTTGGGGATACATATGTGAAGCACTATCAACAGAGATTATTTTTATCTGAAGTTAGTGAACACATGAAAATAAACACATTATTAATAACAAATAAGAGCTCACATAACTGAACATTGAAAATATCATGCTCAGTGAAATAGGGCAGGCTCATAAAGCACAAATGCTGTGTGACTGCTCGTGCGAGGTCCTAGGGTGGCCAGACTCTTGGAGACAGGAAAGAGAATGCCAGCTATCGAATACTAGAAACAGAGAACATGGGGAGTTAGAGTTTAATGGGGAAAGAGTTTCAATTTAGGAAAATTAAAAAGTTCTGGGCATGCATGTTGGTGATGGTAGCACAACAATGTGAATGTACTTAAGACCTCAAAAATGTACATTGAAAACTGGTTAAAGGTTTGTTATGCATATTTTAGCATAATAAAAAATATGTTTCCTAAAATAAAATCATGAAAAAAAAGCTCATTTCTTTTTTTCTTTGTTGATAGGCTGAGGATTAGAGGAAGCTTCGCAGATATTTAGCTTGAGTTCGGCCAAGCATCTGCAAATCTCATATGCCCGGGAAATGGAGACTTGGTGCTAACACAGCTTGGTAGAGGAAAGCTAGCTAAGAAAATGCAAGTCACTACTTAGTCGCTATGCCATTTCTCAACTCTGGCTGCCCATTAGAATCACTAGATAATTGAAAATAAAATTGCTCCCAACTCATCTTCTCTAAACGCACGTCTCAGCGATGTCCAGGCCTCAGGACTTAGAGGGAGCTCCCAGTTAACTCTAATGTGTGGTTCGGGACAACTGTTTACAGGGTCCTGTCTGAAGGAAGGTATTTGTGGCACTTCAGATTACTCTACTTTGGGAAACATCAATCTGCAATGAAAAGGATTTAAAATTCGTCAGTCTTGATCTGGATTCTCCCCTTCCCCAGAATGAGCTCCAGAACCTTGGGCTGACCACATGACTTCTCGGGTCGGCTTACCTGTGTGAAGGATCAATGGTGCTTACCTGATCCTACTTAGGATACAGTCCTCAAGACACAGCTGTGTTGTCTCACATTTCAGAATTGCCTTCTTCTTTGAGCCTGAATGGTAATTCCATTCCATGTATATGCCACATTTTCTATATCCATTCTCTCGTTTGACAGGCAATTAAGGGTATTTTTTTTTCTCTACATATTGGCTATTGTTAAGAGAGTACTGTAATGGACATGAAACTACAGATATTTCTTTGGTATGCTCATTTTAATTATATTTGGATAAATATTCAGAAATGACTCATTGTCGGATCATGTAGTTTATTTTTAACTTTATGAGGACTCTGTGAACATTTCCTGCTCTCTTCTACATCCTGAAGTACACGGAGTCAAGTTCCCCTACAACCTATGAAAACCTTGTGTTTCCTTTTTGATAACAGACACACTGGCAGGTGCAAGGTTACAGCTCCTTGCGGTTTCATTGGCATTCTCTAATGAGTGATATCAAAGACATTATACTAAGTGAATGAGCCAGCCACAGTAAGGCAAATATTGCATGCATCACATATATGAGGTCTTCAGAGTAGCCAAGGTCATAGAATTAAACCATAGGACAGTGGCTTCTGAGCCTGATGGGAAGGGAAATACAGAGTTGCCAACGTTCATAGGTTTTCAATCAAGTGAAAAGAGTAAGCTCTAGGGACCTTTTGTAAAATATCACTCAAGCAGATGGCAATACAATATTGTACGCTTAAAATGCTGTTAAGAGGGTAGATGTCATATTAAGCATTTTATTAGTACATATTTGCAGTCTATAACAGTCACATTCTTCACAGGGGATTTGTATATATCATAACACAGCATAATTCCTTTCCTTTCTATCCCGTTCCCCTCTCCTCCCTCCAATCCTATCTCCATTCCTGCTATTCCCCATTTTCCCTTCATTCTCTTTTTCTTGACATCCCTTTTCCCTCCCATCTCTTGTTCCCCTTCCCATTTAAAGGAGTCCTTCCTACCACCTGTGTCTCTGCTCCTTTTGGATTTCTCACACAACAGAAACAAGGTGATACTTAAGCTTGTGTGTCTTTTATTTCTCTTAAGATTGTGCTTTTGGAGCACATCTAAAAATGCCTTAAGTTTATCCTTCTATAAGACAGAGTAGTACTCCATTGTACATAAATACCACATTGTGTTTATCCATTAATCCACTGATGGACATCTAGGCCATTTCCAAGATTTAGCTATTATGGATTGTGCTACTATGAACATGGGAATGTACCTGTCACCATATGATGACTCTAACTGTTTCCATAAGATACACAGAAAGGGAACAGCTGGGCCAAATGGAACCTATAATTTAAGTTTTTTGAGTACTCTCCATAAAGCTTTCCATAGTGGCTGTACCAATTTGCACTCCCACCAACAATGGAGAAGCATTTTTCCCCAAAGCCTCACCAGCATGTTGGGTGATTTCTTGATGATAGCCATTCTTTCTGGGGTGAGGTGGGAGCTCAACCAACAGAAAATTTTAAATATAGTGGAAAATATGGGTGAGTTTTAAGAAGAAAGATCAATATGGACTGAAGTAATGAGAGGATCTGGGAAGCTCAGAGGAAGTTTGTGCAGCATCCTGCATAAGTGGGTAAGATGAAGCAGTGAATGAGAGTCACTCGTTTGAAATAGGTGGCAAGTCCCAGGCAGTGGTGCAGCATCGGCTAAGGAGGAACAGGCTGCTGGGGGAGCAAAGGACAGTCTTACTTAGAGTTGGCAACATCCCCCAGCATAACTTCGGGACATGCATGAACACAAATTTGGAGAACTGAAGTAAAAATCCCTCCCACTGCTCTGTTGAAAACATTCCTGAATCAGGCAAAAACCTTGAAAGCCAACTGGAAGACAATTCCACTCATTCCACTCATTCCACTCAGCACTCAGGGTCAAGCCTTTTCGTGGGGAGCTCTGGGAAATACAACAAGAACAGCTAGGAGGCTCTGATCAAAACCACTGAACACTTCCGGGATAAACTGATGGGAAAACATGAATCAACAGATAATAAACAACTGAGCAAGAAGAAAGGGTAATCCAGAAGGAGAGGCTGCGTGAGAGCCAAAACTCCAAGGGAAAAGAGGTGGCTTCTTTTTAAAACTATGACAGTACTTAGATTTAGCTGATAGTGTTTGGAATTTCTTCTACTATCATTAAAATGAAGTAATAGCTCTTAATGAAATAATACACAGGTATTCCTCAGTTCTGAATGAAATTAGGTCTTGATTAAAGCAATATTACATGGCAAAAGTACCTTCAGTGGAAAATGCACCTCATCTGCCTAACCCACCCAACATCGTGGCTTCGCAGCACAGCACACTGCAGGCGTTGGCTGAGCTGCGGCTGCTGCCACCGCCCATCTGATCAGACCACATTTCACTATCCTGGGAAGGGATCTAGTACATTCCATTTCCCAGTACAATTTTTACTGAGTGTTTGCTGCTCTTACCCCATCATAAAGTAAAAGGCTCATACATCGACCCCCTGCTACATAGGGGACCATCTGTACAATGGAATGGGACAACTATCCTAAAGCTGGCCAAAGTAATGTTATGCTAAATATTGGACCTCTCCAAATGTCTAGATTCTGCTATAGTTCCCAGATCATATAATTAAATAAACTCACAGTGAACCTCATAAAGTGAAGGACGGCTAGAGAAAGGCCAAAGCCATAAATACGCTCTCTGAAAAGAATATGGTAATGGGTTGAGGGTGTAGCTCATATATAAAGCACTTACCTTGCATGCTCAAGGTCATCGGTTCAATGCCCAGCCCTGGAAATACATAGATAGATAGATAGATAGATATAAATATTTTCTTATCAGGGTAGGATTATGGAGATTGGGAAAAATTTCCTCATGGACTGATTTTAATTTTTCTATGAGAAAAGAAAAGGAAAAGGAGGGCAGGGGTTAATGGAGGAGCAGAGAGATTGATTGATTGGTTAATTCTATGTAAATACTTTTCACTAATGTAATCCATGAAATCGTTTCAGCACGTGAGGTTAAAGACACATGCAAAACCATGACTTTTACTGTGCCATCCTTTCTAAGAACCACAAGTAAGCCAAAGTGTTTTCAAAATTACATTTTCCACATCACCTGAGCTAATATGCTAGAGTAATGTGAAATATTATAAATCTGACTTTCAAAAGGGGTGTTTCAACCTGCATTTCTCAGTGTGGAAAATTAAGCCAATCCTTTTGAACTGATTGACTGCAGAAACCAAACCTGTGGGGACAAGGGTATATTTTCTGGCTCTCTAGGCTGTTCTTGGAGGGAATACATTGTGGACGTCCTCTTGGGAAGTGGTGATGTAGGGCTGCCATTAAAAAACCAAACATCACGCGCAGATCCATATGACACAGCGCCGCACATTTGTCTGACTTTGACTGGGGTGTCTGTGGGCTTCTCTGGGGCTAAGGGTGGATGCCAATGGCCTTTTCTTTTGTATTTGAGGATTGATGCCATGAACAATTAGAGTGCTGTGTGAGATACGGCATAAAGATTATACATACAGTAGATGTTTGTTTAAAAACAACAACAACAACAAAGGGCTGGCCAGATAGCTCAGCAGATTAAAGGGCCTGCTTAGGCAGAATCAGGGGCCGGAGGTTCATCCTGGCCTGCTTTGCTGGCCCCACCCCCGGGCCGCGCTGAAATGGCCATTGCGACTCGGTGCGGTGTTGCGCAAGTGTAATCCCAGCATTTGGAAGACTGAAAAACAGGAAGGATCACTACAAGTCCACTCGGTGTAGTGAGACCCTGTAGACCCTGTACTAAATACATAAAAATAAAACAAAAAATAAAAACAAAAGATAAAGAAGGATAGGATGAGTCAGAGTAAGATTAAGAAAGAGCCACAAATTTGTTTACACTTCCATTTTCATCCTCAATTTATGCATTTGACAGCTATCTCGTGGCAATCTGAGCTAAGGGGACTCTGGAATCTTGCATTTATCCATGAACATTTTAAATAAATGCCTGTAGACAGTTTTCCAAGGAATTAAAAGAAATAAGTGAGTATCCCGTTGGGAGAAGAAAATATGGATTATTTCCCAAGAAGCGAGACTGTTTGTTGTGAATTTAGTAGGAGCAGAAAGTGAACAGCCCCCACCTGTCCTGCCTCTCTCTTTTGCAGGGCGCAGCCGCGGTCTCCTGTCCAGGCCGAGGCCTCGGGAGCCAGAGCGCCATGAAGGTCTACAGAGCAGGACTGAACTAGCATTTGGCCCCTCCTCCGCCCCCAACCCTTCCTTTTCCCATTTCTTGCTTCCCCCAGCCATGGGCATTGTTTTAATCACCTCCAAGGAGGTTTGGGCCGAGAAAAGGGCTGAGGGAGGGGAGGGGGCAATGCCATAGCTGTTCTTAGACAAAGGCAGAGAAGGACGTGAGAAGAGGGAGAGTCACACAGCGGACAGGACGCAGAGCCTCATCTGTAATGCAGGGCCTGGCGTCCCCAGATGTTACCGAACATCATCATCCCTCCCTGCAAGAAAAATTGGATTAGTCACCGTCTCGTCTCCTAATGGACACACTCTGTGCTCTTTAGAGCTTCATTTACTGGGTTAATAGGGCTTTGCCTGAGTTCCTTTGCCATGGGAAAAAAAAAAAAAAACCCTGTAAGAAGAAATATTCAGGGTGCAGTCCACGACCACTGACACGAGTAATATTGTATTCAGCACAGACAGACCTCGCATCTCATTACTACTGAAGAGCTGCCCCCAGGCGCCGGAGCCTGGCCAGGCCAGGCCTCTCATGTGGAACCGTTCAGGTATATTGTGAAATGATTTAATGCGATAATAATGTCCACTTTGGGAGATAGATTATGTTTTTTATAGTGGCTGATGGTTAATGAATGATACATTAGCAAACATCACTAAAACATTATTGGGAGATGCAGATGCAGATATCGAATGCTTTTCTTCCTGCTACCTCTTGGCTTTCTCCCCAAGCGGTCCTGCCGTCACCCTCCCCCCACACCGAGGAAAAGATGAAAAGCAGAAGGACTTACAAGAATCAGAAAACTTAATTTATTTAAAAGGAAAAAAAAAAAATCCCAGCAGTGTGTGTCCCTGCATCTCCACGTCTCTCCTTTAGCACAGAGAGGGATGAATACTAAAAATGTATAAACATAACCTGAAATATCTCTTCTTAAATCAAATGAGAATCAATAAAAGTATGAACCTGAACAAATACATTATATGTTGACCCAGTTTATTAGATGAAGCCGTTTACCCTGATTTGATTTATCTGGCAATACACAGCTCAGCTGTGAAATGAGATAAGCCGAGCCCATTCACCTCCTTCACTACTTCATCCACTACTTCATCGCAGCGCCCCCTCCAAGCACGGCTGTGGCTAAGGAGCTGGCAGCGCTCCATCTCAAGCCCCTACATCCAGCAGCTGGCTCGCCTTACTCCCAGCTGCTTCATGGTCGGGCCAATCCCAGCCCAGGAACACAGCTTCCAAATCGATGGATGTCATCCGCCGTCCTATGCCCAATCTCTGCTACTGAATACCTGAGGAGAACACGAATGTCCACATGTCCATGAGCCCGGTCACCCCTGGTGAAGAGATCAAGAGGGATCTCCTTTGTATTTTCTTTTTATCCTTCTCTTTTTGGCCTGCCTTAAGCAGATGTTTCAAAAAACATTTTTATTTTGTTTGTGTTCACTTGAGAATGCAAAACTTCCCTGTTTCCCAGGATCCAGGGGCACCATTGGCAGGTCTCATCCAGAAGGTAAAGAGGGACTACAACTGTAGGAGACAAATGGGGCACCTCCCCAGGGGGTAGGAGGACAGATCCTGCTCTTCTGAAGTTTTCCATCCACATCTACAATCCAGATGCCCAGATCCAATGAAGTTATTATAGAAACACAAAAGGGGAGAAAAGACAGGGGATTTTTATTATGAAAGGTTTTGCTTAAAGGGAATAAGCAAGTATCAGGTGGATGCATTCCTGTTCTGGCCCACAGACTACCCATCCCATCAATCCACACGTGGCCCAGAATCTCTTATGTGCTCCTCCCGCATGCATCTCCAGACTTCAGTGTGTGGTACACTAAGAAGAAAGCAGATAGGCAGGAATCTGAGGGAACCCATAGTGGCACAGCCATCACCTACAGTGCGAGTGAGATCTCCATCCATCTCAGCTCCTTTGGGGACATGGTCACTGAGGGAGGGAACAGCTGAGCGTGATGTCAGAGGAAACTGTGGGCAATGTTGCAGGCTGACCCCAAGTGTTATCCTTGCCCTCTCTTGAAATGCCACAAAAATAAAAGAAATAAAATTAGCCCATAGGGATAAAGAGAGTAAGAGAATAACCACATGGACAAGATAAGCAACTTTGGGTATGCTAGTAAGAGGTAACTGACACAGCAGAATGGAAGAAATTACTCTGCAGCTAGGACATTCAAACATAGCTCATTCCAGAGCAGCCAACACAGATTTAGTCTCTGAATAAATTCGCCTAAAGAGGCTCCAGGTGCCAGGCACAGCAGTGTAGAGTAGAGCACCCTAGAAGCACACAGGCAATGGAAAGTCTGTGCTACTGTTTGGATGTAGAATGTTCCTCATAGGCTCATTTGTTAAGGCTTCGGCTGCCAAACTGTGGTGCTCCTGAGAGCTGTAGAATCCTTAGGAGGTGGAGCCTAGTGGGAAGTGGTGAGGTCACTGGCACACTGAAGGGGACTGTGGGACTCAACTGCTTCCTTCCCTTCTTCCATTCTGGCCACTCCTTCTTACACCTTTGCTCCACACACACGCCCCACCTGGCCTTCTGCCCCACCATAGGCTCAAAAGTAATGGGGTCAACCAACCATGGACTGAAGCTAGGAGACAAAATCATCTTGCCTTCATCTAAGATTATCTTTCTCCAGGGCTTAAAATTATGGGAATGACATTCAGAAAAGTGGCTTAAAGAAGAAAGAATGAGGGTTTGTATCTCAGTTACTCTTTGGTCATTGCTGTGACAAAATACCCAATGCTCAAGGCTAAGGAAAGAAAGGTTTATTTAGGTCAAAATTAGTAGAGATTTCAGTCCATACTCAGCTGGCTCCAAGGCAGAGCGGCACACAGTCAAGGGTAGCTGTTCATGGCAGGGGAAAACAGCAAAGAGCAAAGGGAGGAGCCACAGCTGCTGCAGCTGGCAGAGCCCTCTCCCCTCCTGACATGTAATGCAGATTGCCCACCACAGGGCAAGGATAGCACTCCTATGCATAACCCCACGTTGGGTCAAGAATTCATCACAAACTCTAGAATCTGCCCCATGACTGCATGAGGCTTTGGGGGAGCAACTAGATACAAACCAGAGCAGTTTGGGAGGCAGATGAATACAGGTTATAGGTGGAGTGGGGGTAACCCTGCCATGTCCAGAGGATTGAATTAGAGCCTTCTAATATTCGTAAACTCCTAAAACAATATGTAAGCATGTAGTTAACAGTAAGAAAAGAATCCTAGTCCATAGGGAGAGCCTACCTTTCCTCTTTTCACTGGATTTAACTCTGATTTGAAGATGGCTTTAAGCTGGGGGGATCACTTTCTCTCTACCTCTCCCTCTGCTGTGTTAGTCAGCTTCCCATCACGGTGAAAATTTACTTTAAAGAAACTTTAAGAAAAAAAAAAAAAGATTTATTTCTGGTCACAGTTCTAGAGGGTTCAGCCATGGCTCCAGGTCCCTTCCCTGTGGGCTGCAGTGGCCCAGCATGCCGCGAGGGGAGGCAGGACTGAGGAGGCCTGCTCACCTCAAGGCAGCCAGAAGCATGGAGGAAGCGCAGAGGGCAAGGTCTCCGAATCCCTTCCAGGGCTCCCCCAATGACATTTCTTCCTGCTTCCCACAAGGCCTCACCTCCCAAAGCTCATACCACTGCCCGCAAGCACTGCAGGCTGGGACCAAGCCCCTAGAATCAGAGCCTCTGAAGGATAATTAAGATCCAGGCTGCAGCACCCTAAGGATGTCAGCCTTCTCTCACTCACTGACCACTTAGTAGCTCTCCTCACAACACAACCCCAACAAGAGGTTTGGTACAAGCCGTTCTTTCTCCTAAATATATAGCAGCTGTCATTTACCCATGGAGGTTCTATTTCAAGGCTCCCAGTGGATGTCTTTATTTCTAGAGTTTTCCATCCGATAATTTCAAACCACAGTTGACCCCAAACAGCTAAAGCTGTGGAAAGTGAGACTGTGGATGAGTAGGAACAACCACAAGCTTTTCTCTCCTTTTCTTCTTCCTCTTTCTCTCTCTTTCCCCAGATCCCGGATCAGGATATCTTCCGCAGGAAACCTATGCTGACCACCCATCGAGCACACCCTTTTATCAATTCTAGTGTTACTTGAAAGTTCTCACTGGAAGCTGTGCCTGTGCTCCTGATATCCTAGCTTTAATGTCTCTCTGCCAAGTGTAAGTTACAAATACCAGTATGTATATTCTTTCTCTCTCCTCACAATTCTAATAACTCACCACAGTAGCTATGCATAAAAGGTACTAAGAGGATCAATGAGATAGCTCAGTGGACTAAGCACCGACTTAGGCAAGTGCAAGGATCAGGGTTCAATCCCTGGTACAATGTGCTGCACTGTCCCTGCCTCTGGGCATGTTGAGTCGGCCACTGAGACCGGGAATGGTGGAGCATACCCATAATCCCTGCACTGGGAAAGCTAACCACAGGAGGATCACTATGAGTCCAAGTTTCATAGTGAGACCCTGTACCAAATATATTTTTTAAAAAAAGATACTTAGAATGTGCTAAATGAGGGTCAGAGCTATAGTTCAGTGGTAGAATAGGTAGTTAGCATGCATGAGGCTCTGGGTTCTATTCCAAACACCAGTGGTGGAAAAATAATTTATGAATGGATGTATGGAAACATAGATGAGTGGATGGATGGATGGATGATGGATGGATGGATGGATGGATGGATGGATGGACAAAATCACAAAATAAGAAATAACTGAAGATGACATTGTTTTAAAGGAGAAATCTGATTCTCCCACACTATAAATCCAGAAAGAACCTTCCCATAAAAGTGTACACTTCTCAGCCTTGAAGCTCGTACTGCACAGTATTTAAAAGGACAGGGACGCCTGTGCCCTGGGTCTGTGGTGAAGAAATGCCCCTGTCCCCTCAGGATCTTCCTCACTGCCTCATTGTCATAGGCCAAGAAACAGAATCAGAAGCAATATGGAATGACGCCTTCGTGGCAAGCAGTTAGGAAACTGGTAATCAAGTGGCATTTTCAATGTCTGTGTACACATCACGGAATAACTTAGCTTGCTTATTTTAAAGATTACTTTTTTACTTCTTTATATGCAGACATGTTTCTATTTTGTATTATGAAACTTCACAATAAATCCTAAGACATTAATGAGGATAAGTCACTGATTTGGGCACAGACCATTGGGGCTTTATGAGCTGAGAAAGTCAATTTTACTGATATTGTTTGGTAAAATTGCTGAAAGTTTACGAGTTTTCCAACAACACACCCAAATTAAATCTACCTCTTTTCCCCTGGGGTGGGTAGAAGGTAGCATTGGCTGTCATCACACTTTCTCAAATGCTAAGTTGGAGGACTTCACTAATTTCACATCAATCACTGTTTTTAGCTCAGACATAGAGCTAGTGTCAATATTCACTATGAGGGCCAGCCAAATGGCTCAGCAGATTAAAGCACCTGAAAGCAGGTGCAGAGGCTGGGGTCACTGAGATAGCAATCGAGATGGATGGCCGTGGTGGCATGCACCTGTAATCCCAGCTCTTGGGAGGCTGTAAAGAGGAGAATCACTATGAGTCTGTTCTAGTAGTGGGACCCTGAACACCCTGTAGACCTTTCCATAAAATACAGAAAAAAAAAAGACTCACTATGTAAAAGGAGCCACTGTGGACCAATGGACCGATTATGTGGCTGTCTGGAAACAAATCCAGAAGACCAAGTTGTCTGGGATAGATGGTCTATCAAATTGTATTAATGCTAAGTAGATATTCTTCATTCAAAAATTTTTCCATAGCTCTGGGCCTTTCAGGAAGGACAATGGCCTGTGGGAAGCCTCTACCCTTCTAAGCTATATATTGATATATCCATACCCATGTCGATATTTGTATATCTATATTGAAGTGCAATAGATTAAACCTTAGTTTTTGAGAATAATTTTTTCTACTCATAGCCCAAAGCACTTGTAAAACATGGAAGAGAGAGAGAGAGAGAGAGAGAGAGAGAGAGAGAGAGAGAGAGAGAGAGAGAACAAACCAGTTGTGATCATGTGACTCTTCGAATGGCATACTATTCATACTGCAAGACTTCACTTTTTATTTTATTTGTATAAGACATTACTCTTTATCAAGTTAAAATTTCTCAAAGATGATGGCTCATCTTGAAGAACACTCACAGACCAACATACTCACAACCCAAGATTTGACTGTGCATATATTCTGTCATGACAAAATATAAATCAGACCTTGGGATAAAACCTAGAGTAAAATGCTCTCAGGCGTCCCCTGAATTGAAGACCTAAACATTTCAACACTTGATTAAAATGATAATGCTAACAAATAATGGAACACCTGCCTTCCAGGACTCATCTGGGCTTTAGTCCTGTACTGAATCATGAACTCTTTTATGGAAGCAAAGAAATGCTGCTAAAAGGGTCTAGGGACCAAAATTACTCCCTGTGAGCTAGCTTCAGAGATTTCTCTGATCAGGAAGGACTGGGCCAATGCTTCCATTGGACCTTTTCTTTGCATTATACAACCACCTCTTCCCTGTGGTTTGGTTTGATTTGGTTTAGCTGTGAGACAGGGTCTCGTTATGTAGGTCAGGCTACATAGTGAACTTACTAACTCATCTACAAAGTGCTAAGATTACAGGCATGCAGCACCATGCCGGACCCTTCCTTTGAAACTACCTCTCTGTACTATCCAGTAATATTCTAGTACAGAGAACACTAGGAAGCACCTCTCATATTAAGTTTATTCTTTTTCCTAAACTCCAAATATTTCTGTACATTTTCAGAAAGCATGAAGTATTTGAAGCCACTAGAGTCTTACTCGCATTTAAGCTTGAGCAAGTTTTCTAATCCTTCCGAACCATGAGGATAAAATTTTCTGCTTCACAGTTTTGAAGGAGTAAATTCAATTAGGTATGTGCCATCTTCACCAGAGTGTAAAATGTGGATAAACCAAAGATAATCCTAATTATACCAGAAAAGGTTTTAGCCAAAAGAAAAGGAGTGTCATGGTACACATATTTAAATTTTCATTTCATTTCATTTTGGAGAGCAGAGATATGGCTTATTTCATTCTAACATATTATTAGAAGTATACCATAGTCTGAAATCCAATAAAAAAATCAAGGTTTTTTCCCCTAGTGCTTGTATTTGGTCTATATACATCATTTCTTCCAATCTTTCTTTGTAGCAATCTTTGATGTTTACTTAAGCACAGGTTCACAAAGATTAAGAATTATATTTTCAATTTCCATTATGTTAGAGATAAAAGCAGTGCTATATGTGACATCTTGTAGGAAACCTCCTAAAACAGGAGGCCCACATCCACTGTTGCTTTTATCCTTCCCCCTTCTCATTCTAGGTGTATGAAAAATATTACATTAAATGAGTCTCAGAAAGCCTTTGTCAACCTTGGGGCATCAGAACAAGCCTGGTGGATCAGTGAGAGGAAGAAAATTATCTAGATCCTGGATGACCTGAAGTTACTGGACCAGACTGTGTAGTCCAGCTGGGTGCTCTTTTGTTAGAGTGAAGAAAAAATAACTGCCTGCAATAAGATGCTATTTAGGATTTTCTATGGCATACAATGGAATGAAGTTCTACTTATTATGTTGTTATTTCCAATTCCCTTCTAGTGTTTCTTATATGTTTCATACATCTAGAAGCTTTCACTTTATTTCTTGTCTTCCATGTTTTATGGTTGGTAAAGAAAAAGCCTCATTATATTCATTTGCCACCTATCTTTTTAAAGTTTGCAATACCGAAATTGAACGTTCATAAAAACTAGTCACTTCTAAGTTTTAAGTTATACTAATAAAATTGACTGTAAATGCCTTAAGAATTATTTCCCATCACAGGGACAAAATAGCTGATGCCTTCAACTTAAAGTAGGAGAAATTCGTGTTTGACTAGCAGTTTGGAGGCTTTAGCCCATGACTGCCTGGCTTAGAAGCACATTCACCATATCAGCAAAATTGGTATCACGTAGATGTTGTAAGGTCTGACCTAACATAGGCGGTAGTCATGTGCCCTGGGACCGTGGATGCCTTGGCCTCTGAGTGCCCACGTGGTTCAGCATAGAAATGAATTCCAGGGAATCACTGTGCCAGGTGGCCTAACTCAAACAAAGAGTCCAGGGTGTCTCTGATCAAATGAATATTTTATACTTTTGTACCTTTGAATCTGGGGAGTTGATGAGTCCGAGATGCTGCCAAGGCATCTTTCTTCTAGTCCTGTTACAAAATAGTTTGTGTGTTTTTAACGATGCTAATGTAGCAACTACATCTTCTCTGGCTTCAATTTCACATGTGGTTCTTTGAGGAACAAAAATTAGCTTTCAAATCCCCTAACTTGGTTTATCATCTTCATTCTCACTATAAATCTAGATAGCCATAAGTAGCCAGCAGTACCTATGCCACAACCTGAGTAATGGGCTTCTTTGACATTTTCCATTAGGTTCGCTATTCTACCACCTTTAAACTCAGTCTCACACAAAATCTTAGGACATAAGCAAAGTGTAGAGTTTTTTCTCCAGAATGAAAAATGCATCAACTGCAGTCTGCTTCCCCAAATAATCCTGATTCCCATCTTAAACCTCGTCAACCTAGTCTTTGTTCACATTCTTACTGGCCTTCTAGTTTTCTGAGCTCCTGCCAGAACTGCCCATTAATTCCTTCTTATAGGGCTTTTCAAGCCTGACTCTCCAATTTTTAAATATTCCTCCCATAATCTATCTCCAAATGCTTCTGAGTCACATGGTTAGATATATTTCCAGTAATGACCCTACTTCTCTAATATCGATATTCCACATGAATCAACTTTCGCACAGCTTGAATGTAATGCCTGAAGAATATTTTGTGCTGGATCACAGTTTCAGAAGGTTTAATCCATAGCTGGCTGGATCCAAGGTAGACGCATTGCTGCAGAAAAGCAGGGCAGAGCAGAATCATTCACTTCATGGCAGCATGGAAGCAGAGCCCAGGGAAAGAGCAGCAAAGAAATATATTCTTCAAAGGCAGGTCTCTGGTGACCGACCTCCTCTGTCTGGGCATCACCTCCTAGCAGCGAATTCAGGTGTTAATTCAGGTCAATTCACTGGGGAGTATAGCACAGTTGGGATCCAATCACTTGCACAGGAGTTTCTTAACTCAATCAAGTTGACAATTAAAGACTGGCACACTCGCCTATAACTGATCTCTATGAATAACAGAGGCTGATGGTGATGATGACCACTCAGCCAGGACTCGGGAAACCTCTCCCACCACAAAGAGAGCTTGAACTCAGCTAAGAGCACAGTATATCTGACTATTGCTCCCCTATAGGAAAAGAAGTCCCACAGGTTAGTAACACAATGCTGAGTGTGTCTATGAGAAGGTTTCCAGAGACAATTAGCATGTAGGTCATTGAAATGATGGGTGGAATGTTCATCTTGAACAAAAAAAGGTGCCATCCGCTAGGCCAGAGACTCAAATGGGACAAAAAGAAGCCAGGTAGTGTGTGCAAGCTCCATTCTTCTTGAACAAGCATGTCTTCTGCTGCTGCGAGCACCCATGGACTGCATACTCTAACTTCACTAGCCTTTCAACATGGACTCACGCCAGCAGCTCTCCAGGAGCTTCCAGACCTTAAGCCCTAGAGTGGAGCCACGTCCGCATGTTCTGAGGCTTCCAACTCCTTGTACTGAGCAGCTACTGGTTTCTCTGATCTCTAGCCTGCAGATGGTCATCTGGAAATTATTTGGTCTCTGATCCTATAAATCAGTCCAATAAATCTCATTTTATAATTCCACTAATTCAGTTCCTCTGAAGAACCTTGACCAATATATGTTGTTATAACTTTTTATAAGCCCAAATATCATGCACATAGGGACTGATTAGCTATTGTATCAGTTTTAAGGACTACTATGCACATCTGCACTTACACCTTGGAACAACTGGAAGCTCCTAACATGGTGAACCTATCAAGTTTGATTTCTTAACTGCATTATTCCTAAACTGTAGCAACAAATACAAAGGTATTATCTAAAGATTTTCAAAGCAATAGCCCCATGCATTGCATGTTGGTGAGGTAATGACCCCCATCTCAGATCCATTTGAATCCCAGATCTCTAAACACATGAACACTTGTCAATTCAGCCAGCTGTGTGGAATCAGCATGCTTTTGCAATGAGAAAAGAATGGAAAGATAGATGTATGGAAGACCTGCCTTTTTGTCCTTTCATCGTGTGCCCATCCTCAAGAAACCTATCAGCTGTAAAAGGACAAAGGTCAACCCACAGTCATGGCTGGATCATTTATTTGCATAATACTTTTTCTTAGAATTAATAAGTCCAGAGAGAAGATGTTATGAGAATCAAAATAAATAATGTATGGAAAAGAGCTCGAGTCTCTCTGAACTTTATTCTCCCCCAACAGACTGAACTAGAAGTGGCAGTGTTATTTCCTCAGAAGCTGTGGTCCAATCTACCTAGTGTTTCGTAGTCAGTATGCTTAGACTAAAGAAGAGAGAAATCTGACTTCTTCTGTTTTGAAATTCACTTTTCAGTGAACATTTTCAGGTTTGCCACAGCACCTTCTATATGAGTGGACATAGTTGCTGATACAATATCTGTCTTCTAGCAAATTTTGCAGAAGTGAGTGAATGAATGAATGAATGAATGAATGAATGAATGAGTATCCTATGGAAAGTTCACTTATTTTCTTGATCTCTTTCAGGATGACTTATGGAAATCTGATTTAGTATTCCATCAAGAATGCAAAATAATCTTTGTCACTGTTTCCCCTGTCAGACTGGTAAATGATGCTACCCACCAGAGAACCAGGATTTTGATAGCCAGTAGATGGAATAGTCATACAAATGTGATATTGACAAATAGGAAGAAGATGTGAGTATTCAGAGTATTCTTTCCTGAAATAAAAAGAGGGCCACAAAGTCTTGGACACATCTCCTGCGGAGAAAGGGGCCCAAACCTCCATCCTATGGATCTGGGCAGGCTGTGTGGATGCTGTTCATAGCTGTGAGAAACTGGAAGTTTCCTCCTTCTCTCCTGAAACATGCTCTGTCAGAGTTGCCATAAAAGGAATACAGGACCATCTTCACCCTGGAGTGGTTATGCAGACTCCCCACTCAGGAGCCTCAGTTGAGTCCAGTTTTCTGATCACCTCTGCTATATCAGTTTCCTGTGACTGCTGTATAAATTGCCAATAGCTTGTTGGCTTAAAACATGGACACATCACACCACACACAAACACACACACACACACACACACACATACACACTTGTTTTCTTGTAGTTCTGGAGGTCAGGAGTCCAACATGTCAGCAAGGCCTCCCTCCCTCCATGGTTCAAGAAGAACATCTGTTCTGTGCCTTTTCCCAGCCACACCAGTCTGCCATAAAACATATTTTATCAGTCCTCCCATGGCACCTTCTCTGCACTTAAATCTCTCTCCCTCTCCCTTGGAAGGACAGCTCTGATTAAATCTCTCTCCTTTTCCCTTGGAAGGACAGCTCTGATTACCTGTAGGCCTCACCTACATAACTTAGGAACATCTCTCTATTTGAAATACTTAACTTAATTGCCTATAAAGTCCCTTTGCCATATAAGCTAACATTCTGAAGTCCTTGTGTCTAGGACTTGGATATCTTTGGGGACCATTATTCAGCTACAACCACCTCCAAGGAGGCAGACCTGTGAAGAAAACTGTCTTGGATCCTCCAGAGAAGATCAGACCACTTTACCTTCCCCACAACAGACTGAACTGAGTTGACCCCTAAGTAACCATAGGCAATGCCTCAAGGGACAGAAGAACCATCAACAGAACCCTGCCCAAATTCCTGACCCATAATAAAATGGTGGGTGCTGTAAGCAACTGAAATTTTAGAATAATTTGTAACAGCCAATCAGAATAGCACTGATGAATCTGGGTGATCTGTTGTCCTCTCTGTGCATAGGTTCATCTTGTGATAGAAATACCCATCTTTGGGTTGGTTGTCAAGGTCAAGAATACTTGGAGGATTATTCTGGTTCCGTCCATCGTTACTGCTTGAGTTAAGAGCAGCAAAGGGGATCAATGCTCTTTACCCATCTCTTTACCCATGAAAAGAATTCTGTGCAGGTGAAAACACTCCTGAGTATCTTCCCTATTAGCGTGCCAGACTCTCTTCTGCCCTCATTCTCTTCATCTTTTCCCTTAAAGTCTGAAGTCAGGACATACTTCAGAGCAGGACTGATGAATGGATCTGAGGAGAAGTTTTTCAGTTCTGATTTTTCCTCACTTCGATATCTGCCCTCATATGTCAGAGCAAGTTGACCACGTACCTGCGTGGCAGCGGCTGCTGCAGTGGTTTCCCACCCCCAGCTCCACTGGGTCCTTCTGTGGGCCTGGACATGCCTGTCAGGGTGTTTTCAATATTGTAAGAGATGAGCTGTCCTAATAGCCTTTGCCCTTCTTCTATCGCTGTGGGAACAAGACATGCTTTCTAATTTTCTTATTTGGGAGGTTGAAATCCTTGATGCTGACTCTGAAACATGCTGGGTTAATAAACACTCCCAAACAGTTTAAAGCACTCAAGAGTCTGTTTAAAATTACAAAGGACTTTCCAGAAGAATTACCAAGTTTGTTTACTGGAGCTCGACTCGGGACATTTTGTTCCTGTAATGCACTTCATTTCTTCGTGGGCACAGATCATGCATTTACTTAGAGGCACTTATGTCCCTGGGAGCAGGGACAAAACAAGACATCGGGATGGAAATAAACTGTCCTCACAGCATAACCCAGGAAGACAGAGGAATCCTAGTGTCCATCACCCTCATCCCCAGAGCTCATGCCAACACCCCATCCCCCACTTCAGATTCGTAGCTGATGGAGGTTAGATCATCTCTTACCACGTTATTTCAAGAGAGTGAATATGATTTACTCACAAGCTTGTGGATAGGCAGGGGTATTTTGAGAATGAGCATTCAAATCATTTTGAACAATGGCTCTTCACCATCTTTTTCTCCCATCTGAAGCAATATCTTTTGGGGTCTGGGGACGTTGAGAGTAAAGGATAATTTCCCTTTTATCAGCTTTCAATGTGCCCCAATTCTGCCTAATGCAAATATTCTAAGCACAACGCATGTGCCAGTCTTGTTTTAGGTCTGGAGTATGGAGTGAACAGGGCTAGTATGAACAACCACCCTGCCTGGGACTAAGAAGTGACCAGAACACTGAACTTTAAGTTGTAAACACAGGAAAAACCCACAAAGGCAAGAACAAGTCGGTCATCCCTCTGCTGTCTAGCATTATCAGCATAAAATAGAAAATGAACAGTGAACATGGAGTTTCAACTGTGGGATATATTGCAAAAAGACAGGAGACAGAAGTTCTAGTGTGAATGGTTTAAGAAGGTTTCTTTCCCAACACAGATACCTAACTTGGTATTAGGAGAACCCCTAGAAGCTAGCTAAGAATGGAAGGGGAATAGGGTTCCGAGAAAACTCACAGAACATGCAAAAGTCTTGGCACTAGAGAAAGCATAGTACATGTAAGGAAGGAGGCTGTGTCCTCGTGACTGGCGTCCAGACAAAAAGAAACAATGGCCCCAGGCCACTCTGTGAGGTGCTCTGTTCACATTTAGTTGGCCTTTGGTGTCTGTGAGGAACTGATTCCAGGACCCCCACAGTCTTTGGGTGCTCAAGTCCCTTAAATAAGAATGGCACAGTATTTTCATATAACCTACAGATATCCTCCCATATACTTTAAATCATCTCTAGATTACTTATAGTAACAAATGTAATGTAATACTGGACATAATGCCTAATACAAATATTGAGTCATTAGCTGTTGATACTGCATTGTTTAAAGAAGAGCAAGAAGGAAAAATTCAACTTTTTAAAAATATTTTTGTCCCCCGCAAAAAAATATATATTAAAAAAAATTTTTTTGGCCTGAAGTAGAGGTGATCTGAAGTTGTGGAGTCCCACAGACATAGAAGACCAACTGTATTGCAAGAAGAACTATTATGATATGAAGTCCCTCAAAGGTTTTTTTAAAAAAAATAATAATAATAATAATAAGGTCCTCACACCATCAGGTTTTGCTGAAGGCTTCCGCTGCTCAGCTCTTTGGCTCTGGGAAGGTGCCAACTCTACTCCACACTGGATCTGAACCAAAACCCTTTCAGGTGCAATGAGATGAGCTGCTCCTCTTTTTTGGCATCAACCAAGTATGCATGGAGCGGCTCCCACTTTAAACCACTAGTGACCGGTGCATGTGAGCTGCCTGTGCATACTTCCACAGCCCTTTGGGGACAGGCTGGAATGAATCTCTCCAGTGTGCCCTGCCGTGTGGGAATTCCTGAGTGCCCGCCAGGCGCAGTGCCTCCTGACCCCAGGCTCCCAGTCACCCCTCCCTCAACCACACTGAGTCTCCTTCCTGGAATCTTCCTTGAGAGACAGGCTTCTTTTGTCCTCATCTTTTCAAGTGTGTGGTCTCCTAAGTCACTGTTTCTTAGGCTGTTGTCCCAGGACCACAGAATGACCATCACCTAGAAGCTCGAAGGAAGAGAAAACTCACAGGCTCCTTGCAGACCTGGGGAATTAGAGCATCCGTGTGAGGCGGCCATGATGCCAGTGCTTCTGAGACTTCTTCACATCTGACCAGCACTACTCGGGACAAGGCATCACCCCACAGCCAGCTCCAGTGCCGCACCGCCCTCTCTGCCTCTCTCAGACTGCAGGACATGCAAGTCATTCCAAATCCAAACTCCTCTGCATCCTCACCATCTCTGAGCTCTTCCCTCAACAGGTGGGCAGCTCCAGTGCTTGGTCTCGCTCACCTTTCCATGCCGGCCGCTCTCCTCTCAGCTCTCACACTGTCCCGTTGGGCCATGAGGCTGCATTTAATCTCTTTGCTCTATCTTGACCTTCAGCTCTCTGCATCTTTCCCATTCTGATTTCAAGTTAATGTAATTCTAATGCCTCTGTCTCATTCCCAGATTGCTGAACTCAGTTACTATAAATCACTTGACCGATGCTTATCGGGGAGCTGAACCTGTACACCCAGCACACTGCCTGTGCTCTTTTCTTTCCTTTCTTCCTTCTTTCCTACTGTAGAAGAATTCTGAAAGGCAGAAACATGAACCTGAACCCCAAATCCAGAGCAATATCACGGAGACAGCGCATCTAAAGTCCCACCCAACACAAGAAAGCATCCAGGACTCAACATTTCCAAACTCATGCAGAGCCGCAGAAGGCAGTCCACACAACCCCATTCTTTGCTGGAATGAGGGGGTGTTGGTCCAACAACTGGAGGCAGACTTCCACCATCCACCATCCCAAAGGAACTGGATCCCTGCATCCCAGAGACCAGCCAATAGTTAGCCTCCAGGAGAGATGCTCTTCTACTCCACGATGATGATGGGGACTCCTCTACCCCACTGAGAAATACCAGAGCTTCCTTGCAACAGATACCGAGTCAGGGAAGCTCCCTCCCTGGTCCCACTGAAAGCCCCTTGTTCCCTTTAAGGTAGACAATGCAAGGAGCTCAGCTGAAGAAGGCCCTCAGCCCCTCAGAAAGTCCCCAGAAGGCACCATTGGGCACCTTACTGGGACCATATACTCAAGCAAATAATGAGGCAAAAGCTCAGAAACCACAGTCCAGAAAATTTGGCAGAATCCTGTAAACTAACCTATATGGAACAACTGCCTGCTAAGGTAAAAGATTTAAGCTGGGCATGGTGATGCACATCTGAGCCCCATACTCTGGGCCTAGAAAGGAGGGTCATGAGTTAGAGTTCAGCCTGGGTAACTCAACAACTTAGTGAGACCCTGCCTCAAAAAAATAAAAATAAAACATGAGGTGGAGGCATTGAGAGGAGTGGGGAAATACCTCAGTGAGAAGCCTCTGGGTTCAATTACCAGTACTGATGCTAGGATTTGTGTGTATTTATCCTCCCAAAGCCTCATGCAGTCATTGGGGCATGGTTCTAGAGTTTGTGATTAATTCATGATCCAAGGCTGGGATTAGGGGTCTGAGTACTTCTGGGATTAGGGGTGTGAGTACTGCACCCAGCCTGGGGCAGATAAGGAGGAGACAGACTTGCTGTCTGTGGCCATTGTTGTCACTACTCCTCCCTTTTATTCTTGCTGTTTTGCTGTTTTCCGCTGCCATGAACTGCTGCCCTCTGCCACGTGCCACTCTGACTTGGAACCAGTGGAGTAGGGACCGAAACTTCCAGTAACTGTGAGCTAAATAAACCTTTCCTTCCTTCATTTTGGTTGCTGGGTATTTTGTCCCGGCAGCAAGTGAAAAATAACTGAGACAACTGATAAAAAGAAAAGAAGGAAGGGATGGAACTTTAAAAAATAAAATAAGTAAATAAAGTAGAATATTTCAATGGAACCCAACATGTCCAGAATGCAATAGATTTTCTGTCACTCACAGAAAATCATGAGCAAGATAAGACAACCAATTCATGACAATCTGGCCCCTTTACTGTTGGAAAGATTTCAAAGAATTAGAAACAAGCCATCATAAAACCACTACAGACCTGCTTAAAACAAATCAAGAATCAGAAAATCCTAGCATAGAGATAGATGGTCTTTTTGTTAAGCCAAGTGGTAAGTAGAGACATGAAAAATAAAATGAACATTAAAAATCTATACAGTCACCAAGAAAACACAAATTTTGGGAAACATCATTTTACAGCTCCAGTTTTCAGTGTTCAATAAAACATGTTAGATGGATAAGAGTCAGAACACTGAAACTTTACACTGGAAATCTAGATTTCGGAAATATGTGGCAATCCAATGAGCGCCATAAGAGAAAAGAGGGGCACATAGAGGGACACACAAAGTAAGTTCCAAAGGCACCAGTCATGTTAAATTCACTGCACAGGGTATTCAAGGAGGCTGATCCTAACCAACTGCCATGGTTTGGGTGCTTGCCAAAGTGCCAGGTGCCCCGGCCCCATCCCAAGTGATTTTAGGTTTATGGGTCTGCCCCATCTCTGAGTTTTTATATGTTCACCCAGCTTCCCAGGGGACATTGAGGCAGCCAGCTTGGGACCTATTTAGGGAGAATCAAACTTGATCCTATCTCTTGTGGGTATATGTATCTCTCAAAACTCTGGTCTTTGAAACAAGGCTGCCTCTGTGACTTTTAAAAGCAAGATGACTTAATAACACTCAAAATGGGCATGATATTAATGTGTTCTGCATTTCAAAAAGCTAGAAGAAAGGATTTGGAAAGTTTCCACCAAAAAGAAATGATAAACAGCTGAGGGGATAGGTATGCTTAGCTTGACTTAAACATTACACAATGCATTCATGTACTGAAATATCACATTACCCCAATAATATGTATAATGTTTTAGTTTTTATCAGCTAAACTTTTTTTGTGTGTGTGTTTTAGGGAAGGGTCTACAGGGTGTTCAGGGTCTCACTACTAGATTGGACTCATAGTGATCCGCCTGTTCACAGCCTCCCAAGACCTGGGATTACAGGCATGTGCCACCATGCCCCGTTTCAATCGCCGGCTCAGCGTGCCCTGGGGGTGGGGCTGGCATGGCAGGCCCAGGGATCGAACCCCTGGGCCCTGCACCTGCTTGCAGTTGCCTTAATCTGCTGAGCTATTTGGCCGGCCCTCAGCTAAGCTATTTTACTTTTAAAAATAAGAAAAGCTTAATTAGTAGAAGGAAATCAACAAATGTGTTAAAACATGAATCAAAAAAGATACAGCAATCTCAAAAATTCTATAGCACGTGCTTTTTGGGGGTTTGGTTTTTCTAAGAGTGACCACCATCCATTCTCCTACCAGCCAATAATGTCCATGAGAACTATGTTAGAAGACAGACCCCTGCTGTGTGGATTTTGCTAAGTCTCTTCTCCAAATATAGGCACTGACACAGCAAAAGCTTGATAATGTGGTCCTGTTTTGTTGTACAAAGTAGTCAAAGAATTATATTTCACAGCACATAAATGAAATCATTTGCTCTAGCTCTCCAGCGATATCCCTCTCCAATTTTAATCATAAGCCCTCTATCTTAGAAACTGTAGAGAGAAAATTGCTCATGAATAATGATGGCTGAATAATGTTGATGAAATGCCAAGTCGATAAGAGGAGCTGTTCATATACACTAGCTGAGAAATAAGAGTTCTTGAACTTGATCTTAATTTTGTCCTAAACAATCAATTAATGTTTTTGGAAGAATTTTGCCTTGGAGTCACTTAATTCTCTTCAAAACCGTAAACTCGGAGGTATCTCAATTAACAGAATCCGTTTTCACTTTCATTCGTCAGTTTTAGTAGCAATGGTAAGTGTAGAGGCTCTATAGAACCATTTTGTGGACTCCAAGCTGGTCGTAAGACCTTGTCAGGTTCCCACTTCTCACTTTAAGGAAAACAACAAAGAGGCTCCAATTAATAAACATGCTTCATGAAGGTACCTTGTCGGGTAGAGGGGCACTCCTAAATCACATGTCCCCGGATTTGATCAGGCTTGTTTTGTCTGGCAAATGAATTATGTAAACCTTATCCACCAGAAACTGTTTCAAGTCAATTAATTGTTGTAATTACTTAAGATTTCTTTTTAATGAATATGGCTCTCCAGGGATTCAATGATATCCTGTCATTTGTGGGGCCTGATAAATGGAATGTGATTTGCGGCTCACTGCCAACCGAGCCCCGCACTTGGGCAAGGTCTGTTTTCCTGCCTGCCTCTTAAATGGAAGCAACGCCCTTGATGGAGGGAGGGGCGGCCGCTGCTGACAGCTCCTGGTTAGCTAGCGGGAAAGCGAGCAGCCCAGCAGCTGCGCTCACCCTTCTCACTGTCCTTTCCTTCCTCGGAGAGGACTTCGCCAAGCCCATGACCCCAGGAACGCTGCACATCGTGATCGTTAGCACCTCACCATCTCGCCTCTCATCTTAGAAGTTTCAATAAATTGAGATCTCAAACAGGTATTTGAAGATGATATTAGAAACTCACATAGAAAGGGCAAAATTCTCTCTCTCTCTCTCTCTCTCTCTCTCTCTCTCTCTCCACCCACCCACACCCACCCACACACCCCCCACACACACACACAGACTTATTTCTGTCAATTTTAAGGATTCATCTCTCCAAACATTGATAAAGAAGAATCTCCCTTACCTTTCATGAATGCACTGTTTCCCTGTAGCTATAAAGAAATAAAAAGCAGCACAACAAAGTTCTGGAAGTCAAACTCCACGTGTTCTGGACAGATGCACTGCCTACACTAGAGGACAAAATTCTTTATTAAAACACAGTTCTTAACATATCTGCTGTCTTCAGTGGTAAGGATTTTGGTTTGCGTACTAGGGATGGAACCCCAGGGCCTCTGCACTGAGCTACATCCCCAGCTCTTTATTTATTTTATATTTTAAGACAGGATTTTGCTAAATTGCCCAAGCTGTAGTTGATCTTGTGATCCTCCTTCTTCAGCCTTGAAGAACCTGGAATTGCAGATATATACTAACATGTCTAGTTTTTAGGGATTTTATTTTTGTCCAGAAAATAATTTAGTCCACCTCAATAATGTAATGCAGAGTAACATTTTACTATAATCATAAAGAGATTTCTAGCCAAAATCTACAGTGAGGATTAAGATAAGTATTTATAAATGCACAAAGCCCTTATAAAACAGCATTGCTACTTCATTGGCTCAAGTTAAATATTTGATTCACAACTGAAAATGGTCCTACTGGAAATACTGCAATAAATACACGTTCCTTTGGAGCTGTTCATTTTTGTTGAGCCTAGTTACAATGCATATCATCTAAAATAAAACATATCAGCCCAAATTTCAGAAACTAATCAGTTACTATTCCCAAACATTCAATCAATACTGTCGATCCAAAGGGAATCGAGTTTACCTTCTTTATTTCAGACTTCTCTAACTCCACACAAGTCCAGCAGCTCTCAATAAAATTTAGGTAGGAAAGCTTGCATCTTACACAAACAGATTCAGGACCAAATATTTCAGAGAGGAGTAAGTCTTATTCCCTATAATTATAACTCTGGGAAATGTAGGGATTTCAAACACTGTAAAGTTCGGTTAAAGCATTCATTCACTAAATAAATACATATTGATTGGCTAGGACTGGATTCAAACACATCAATAGCCCCATTTATTGAAAATGCATCACATGCCAAACCATGTCCTTAGAGCTTTGCAAACCAAACATAGTCTCTAACCTCAAGAATTCACTTTCCTGTCTTTGAATAAAGACGGTGCAATAAAACATAGTTTGTTCCTAACGTGCCATCGCCATTCACCGCCTCTCTTGTGGGAGAACCTATATTCCTACCTGGTTGCTCTCATTCAGAGGCATTCATTGCTGATTTATTATTCATTGACTGTGTTGTCCTTTATTCCCTCTACCAGGTAAAATTCCACTGCTAGGTATTTACTCAAGTATTACCTTACCAGGAAAAAGCTACCCCTCCAGGCCTGATGCCAAGAGTAAATGCTGGTGACTGTGGGCAAATGTAAAATTTTCCCTCTGCTTTCTCATTTCTAAGATACATGTTATAACCACAGTGATGGTGATGATGGATGGTTGTACCTACCCCTTAGCATCTGTGTGACGAATTGAATGATTTAATGTGCAATAAGCAGTTTGCGCCTGGAGTACTGTAAGTGACCAATAAAGTATTAGTTGTTATTACCTTCATCATCATATCTCCACTGCCTCATGTAAATTGAATGCCATGATCTGAATTTTTACAAAGACAAACTAGAGGCATAAAGATATTATCCAACATTCCCAATAGTCTAGCTAGAAGTAGGGCTAAAATTCAGAGCCAATTTCATTACCCAAATGGACAACCATTTCTTAGATAAACTGCTGTTTTGGTTACGTATCAAGAGAAGCTCTGTCCATTCATCGGCTCTCTTCCTCCTCACCCTCTGCTTCCGCCCCTCTGCTTCACTGTCATTATTAGTAACCATGACACAGTCACTATTCTAGCTGATGCACCTATATTAGAAACACTGCATTTATTACTGTTTTAGTTAGATGAAATCCCTTACTCCTAGAATTTAGAGAGGTGTTGAGAATGGGTAGAAAACAAATTCTAATCCTTAATTAACCCCAATAACTTGTGTAAAGTTGGCTTAGCATTATGGCAAAATTGGTACTCAGGTTGATGATATAAGTTCCTTACATTCACTACAGCGGTGGTAAGTCTACAGCTTGTGGGCCACAGTGGACTGTAGCACTGAATGCTCTAAAAGGCTCCTCATCGCAGAACTAGAACCTTCTATTTCCAAAATCTTGTGGCCTAAAAATTGCTAAAAGAAGAAGTGAACTTTCCCTCTTCTGATGTGTGTTCATCAGTTTTCCACCACTGTGACAAAATACCTGAGTAGGTTAACTTTAAACAGCAAATGGGTATGGTTTTTGTGCGTTGCCCCTCCAAAGCCTCATGTAGTCACGAGGTGGGGACTTCTAGAGTTTGAGCTTAACTCATGATCCACTGGGATTATGGGTCTTAGTACTTCTGGAATTATGGGATGAGTACTTCCCCCAGCCTGCAGTGGGTAGCCTGAATGCAATTTAAGAGAGACAGACTTCCTCTCTGTTGCCATTCTTGCTGCTACTCCTCCATTTTGCTCTCTTGCTCTTCATTGCTGCCATGAAAACTTGCTCTCTGCCATGTGCTGCCCTGCCTTGGAGCCAGCTGAGTACAGACTGAAACCTCCAATAACTGTGAGTTAAATAAACCTTTCTTTCCTTCATTTTGGGTGTCAGTTATCTGTTCCACAAAGAGAGAAGAGTAACCAAGACAGTTTATTGTGGCTCCTGGTGTCAGAGGTTTCAGTCCATGTTCAGCTGGCTCTTCTGTTTTTTCAGGCCTGTGGCAAAACAGAAAAATCAAGGTGCAAGAATGTGGCAAAGAAAATCTGCTCTTGGCAGCAGGAAAATAAGAGAAGGAAAGATCCAGAGAGTCATGCCAGGGTTTTGCCTTTCTTCTGTCTTAGTCCCACCCTATCAGAAGGCACCACCCACATTCAGCTTGCGTGGCCCCTGCCAATTTCCTGGCCCACCGGCCAATCCTCTCTAGAAACACCCTCACACATGCTTGGTCCCATCAAGTTGACAAGCAAGATAACCAACAAACAGTTACATTATTTCTCTTAAACTCCCTTTTGACTGATGTGTTCCACAGCTTAATATCTGGAAAACCAAGTTCCCTCTCATTTCTTTTATTTCCAAATATTTGGGTGGAATTAATTTTCTCTACTTTTAAAGGCACATTTTTAAATTACATTATCAAACCTGCAGAGTAATCTTGTCGCAATTCTTGCTAAAATTGTACTAAACTGATCACTTAAAATTTAAAGCTCTGCTTCTTCTTTTTTAACTGTTTTGTCTTTCCCCTACTTTCTTAACATTTCTTTTCCTTCTTATATTTTTTAAATTTATCCTTAGGTATAATATGAATGTTTCTATTTCAAAAAGTCTTAGGAAGCTATTAGAGATATTTTGCTATTGTAAAAGATCAGTTGTTCACTGTATTTTCTAAATGCAATTACTGATACTCTGAAAAATATACATTCCTATTTTAACCAGTAAGGCAGGAACTGTATTTGCTAATGAGATATTAATAAAAGTGAAATTTGCAAATTCCAAGTCATCTCTAAACTAAAATGTTTTTCTTCTGGGTCACAGATATCAGATGAATCATTTTCGACCACAAAGAAGTACACAACAGTCTAGAGGACTCTGAAGCAAGAGTTACTAGACTCTGGCCTATAGATCAAATGAGATATGTAGCTTAATTTTATGTGACCTGTGAGCTAAGAATGTTTTACATTTTTAAGAAGGTGGAAAAACAAAGATTCAAGGGAGGGTGGTATGTGGAGGAGACTACGTGCACTAAAAAGCCTAAAGCATTTACTTTGGCACCCATAACAAAGAGTGGGCCATCCCCTGTCCTCTAGGACTGTGGACAGGATGATACAAGGAACCGGTGCTCTGAATAAGCACATGGGCCAGAGCAGTGCCAGCATTCTATATTTCTCATCTCTGGCCTGTAGTGAGAGAAAAAAATGAATTTCCATGTTATTCAATCTATTAGATTCAGGGTGTCCTTGTTGTAAGAGCCATTCATTAAATAATCAACTAAATTTATTAATTTTAATAATATTACAATTGCTTTCTTGAAATTTCTGGATGATCATGCCACTTGTAAGCAATAATATTTTTTTTCACTAGTGGATGTATTATCCTTTCTGGTCTGTTTTTGTCTTAATTTTAAAGACTGGAACTTTAAGGACAATATAAGCTGACCATGGCAGCAGAAAGCAGCCCTGCTTTTATGCAGCTTGAATGTCAAGTCCTCTGCTTTTAACTGCTGGATGGACACCTGCCTTTTGATTGTAGATAGTTTTCATCAGGTTAAGAATATTCAGCGGAAAAAAATGTCCACTGGAGATTTTTTTCTTTTTCATGTTTGGTATCAAATTTTTAATATTTTCTATTAAAAGGTAATGGAATTCTTTCCATGTATTCTTAGAATAGTCTATACAGTATTAGACTGCACTTTGACTTGAAAATTTGAAAAAAAGCTATGTCAAAATAAGACAGCACATAAGTGTTTCTGTTTCTTTTTAGGCTACCTTACAAATAATTCTTTTTTAAAAAATAAAAGCAATTCTATCCATTTATCTTTTCTGTTACTTGAAGTGCATTCCTGGTAAGCATAAGTTAAGGCTGGGATTTACAAGCTACAAATTTCAAGCTTGGGCCTCCAATGGTTGGACAGTCACAGCATCTGTTGCAATGTGTAATTACAGATTTGCTTTCACTTTTATGTAATAATTTTTTCCAAGGAATTTGCTGGGTCTTAATTTTTAAAATGTGTATGCATTTAGATTTTAATAGAAATACTCATTACACATTAAAGCATGAACTCTTGGCTGTAATTTGTCAATTTTTCTTTAAATGGAAAAAGGCAATTACAGATGATTCTGTAGGAAACTCGTATTTCAGAAAAATAAGAGTATTTTATCATGGTCATTTTACAATTTCTTCTGCCCATTCAATTAGTATTTGTACACTATTTACTCTGCGTGTCATTGTTCAAATCATTTAACACTTTTATATTCATTTTCAAATTTTTTCATTCAGATATTATTTCTGACTCACAGAGAAGTTGGAAGGACTAAGAGCACCTGTATAAACTTCCTCCAGATGCACGAGTCTTCTTCTGGCCCCTGCTCTGTCCCATTGATCTGCCGAGGCATTCTGAGAGAACTGAGACACATAGCTGAGTCTTAAGAACTGGAGACATAGCTGAGTCTGAAAATCAGAAAATGCAAGCATTTCTATTCTGTTATTCATTTAAAAAGGTTTGCCTTGGGCTGGGGAGATAGCTCCGTAGAATAAGCACTTTCCTGGTAAGCACAAGGTCCTGAGTTCAATTGCCAGTAACCGCCCCCCCCAAAAAAAAAATTGCCTCATTTCCTTGATTCCCACACAAACTTCAACATGAGCATTCAGATCTGCAAATCTCCCTCTGCCTGTGCTTTACTCAAATTTAACAAACATTATCACATTGTATTTTCATTATTATGCCATTAAAAATGTTTTCTAATACCCTTGTGATTTCTTGCTTGACCTCTGGATTACTTAAAAGTCCATTTATTAACTTCCAATATTAAGTATTCTTATTTTTTATTTTTAATGTCATTTCATTGTAGTTAGAGAACAAATTGGAGAGCTGTATAACTTAAATTATTATAAATTTATTAGAAAATGGACAGATTCCTAGAAATGTACAAATTACCAAAACAGAATCAAGAAGATATAACTCTCAACAACCCAATAAAAGCCAATGAAATACGAAATGTAATAAAAAGCCTGCCAAAAAAGAAAAGTCCAGGTCCCGATGGATTCATAGCTGAATTCTGCAAGAAATTTATAGAAGATATAATCCCTACACTCCTCAAACTCTTTAATAAAGTTGAAAAGGAAAGAGTTCTCCCAAAATCATTCCTTGAGGCAAGTATTATACTGATACAAAAACCAGGGAAAGACACACACAAAAAAAGAGAACTACAGGCCAATCTCCCTCATGAACATAGATGCAAAAGTCCTCAATCAAATCCTAGCAAGTAGAATACAGCAAATCATCAAGAAGATCATATACCATGACCAGGTAGGATTCATCCCAGGGATGCAAGGATGGTTCAATATTTGAAAATCTATAAATGTAATACACTATGTCAATACAGCGAAAACCAAAAACCACATAATCATCTCAATTGATGCAGAAAAGGCTTTTGACACTCATTCATGTTCAAAGTCCTACAGAAAATTGGAATAGAAGGCCTCTACTTCAATTTGATAAAAGCCATCTATAACAACCCAAAGGTTAATATAATTATACATCGGGAAAAACTGAAATCTTTTACTCTCAGATCTGGTACAAGACAAGGATATCCTCTATCACCCCTCCTATTCAATATAGTTTTGGAATCATTAGCTAGAGCCATTAAACAAGAGAAAGAAATAAAATGAATAAAATAAGTAAAGAAGAAGTTAAATTATCATTATTTGCAGATGGCATGATACTTTACTTGGAAGACCCAAAAAACCCAGCCAAGAAGCTACTAGAATTGATACACAAATTCAGTAGCATAGCAGGATACAAAATCAGTACTCAAAAGTCAATAGCATTCCTCTATACAGATAACAAACACACTGAGAGGGAAATTAGAAAAACAATACCTTTTACAATAGCACCACGGAAAATGAAATACCTTAGAATTCACTTAACTAAAGAAGTCAAAGATCTTTTCATGGAAAATTACAGTACTCTGAAAAAGGAGATTGTAGAATATTGCAGAAAATATTCCATGCTCCTGGATAGGAAGCACCAACATCGTGAAGACGGCCATACTCCCAAAATTGTTGTACAGATTTAATGCAATCCCTGTCAAACTACCACCAGCATACCTCCCAGACCTAGAGAAATCATTCCTAAAATTTATTTGGAACCAGGGAAGACCTGGACTAGCAAAGGCAATTCTGGCCAACAAAGAAAAGGCAGGAGGCAGTACAATTCCTGACTTGAAATTATACTACAAAGCTACTATGATAAAATCAGCATGGCATTGGCAGTGAAATAGACCTGAGGATCAATGGGATAGATTGGAAGAGGCACAGGCCTCTATGAACACACTCAGCCACCTGATCTTCAAGAAAGGGGCCAAACACACTTACTGGAAGAAAGATAGCCTCTTTAATGAATGGTACTGGAAAAACTGGCTCTCTACATGCCAAAAACTAAAACTTGAGCCAGGCCTATCACCATGCACTAAGCTAAAGTCAAAATGGATTAAAGATCTGAACATTAAAACAGAAACACTAAAACCCCTAGAAGAGAAAGTAGGAGGAACTCATGAAGACATAGGGGTAGGCAAAGAGTTCATGAACAAAAATCAAATCACATGGATAACCCTTGAAAGAATTAACAACTGGGACCAACTCTTCTTCAGAAGGTTTTTCACATCAAAAGAAATTACCAACAAAGTGAAAAGACAACCCACAAATTTGGAAAAAAAAAACCTTAACTAATAAACACTCAGACAAAGGTCTGCTCTCTAGAATTTATAAAGAACTAAAAAACATCAGAGCCCCTAAATTTAAAGACCCAATCCAGAAATGGGCATCTGAGATGAATACACACTTCTCAGAGGACGAAATTAAAGAAGAGAATAAATATATGAAAAAATGCTCCACATCACTAGCCATCTGTGGCTTTTAAAGTGCAAATTAAAACCACATTAAGATATCATCTCACCCCAGAAAGAATGCCTATCATAAAGAAATTAACCAACAACAAATGTTGGAGAAGCTGTGGGGAAAAAGGAACCCTTCTCCACTGCTGGTAGGAATATAGACTGGTGCAACCATTATAGAAATCAGTGTGGAGACTCCTTAAGAAAGTAGGACTGGGAATCCCATTCAAGCCAGCTATCCCCCTACTTGGAATTGTCCCAGAGGTACTGAAAACATCTATCCTAGTGATATATGTGTACCTATGTTTATAGCAGCACAATTTGTGATAACCAAATCTTGTATACAACCAAGATGCCCATCACAGGAGAAATGGTTGAAAAAGATGTGGTATTTTTACACAATGGAGTATTACTCAGCCATAAGGAATAATAAACTAGAAGCATTTTTATTTAAGTGGATGCCACTTGAAGATATACTCACATAAAAAATAAATTAATAAATAAATTTATTGAAATTTGAACAATAGCATATAGTGAATTTATACTACAATGCTAATCATACTGCATTATCATGGACTCCTCCAATGGGCTCCAATCTCCTGCCAGGTATTACAGTGAAGAGAAAGAGCAAGAGATAAAATGGTGGTGTAAGCAGAGATTGGGGATGACCAATTGTTCACAGGAACGAACGATCATGAGGCAGCCAGAACCTGAGTATTCACTGGTCACATTCACACTGAGGAAAATGGTGAGGGGACTAGAGCTGACTCAGAGGGTGGTGTGATCTTAAACCAAGGAGGATTTCTCCCTGGATCATCACAGCAGCACGGGATGAGGAAGGCCTCCAGCCCAGCCTCATTTTATAATCTGTGGTCCCCTACTCTGAATATACTTGAAAATACATATTCTAGATTTCTTATATATTCTGTAAACATTGATTAGGTTAAGGTTATTGATGAAGTTGTTCTAATATTCTGTGGCTTTATTAATTTTTATATGTAATTACTTTATTGATTGCATGTTAATAAAGGCAAGTTACAGTCCCAAGATTTTATGCGCTTGATTAATTGATTAATCTTTTTATTTTAATTTTATTTTAAAGAGTAGAAACAAATACCATAAACAAAGACAGAAACACAGTAGCAATGCATATGGTAAAGAATTTCAAAACAAGAATAAAAATTTAACAGTGGTTGTTGTTTTACATATTTTCCTCATCAAATCTGTTGTTCAGATTAACAGGCATATATGCATGCAAAATTGGCCAAATTAATTAAAAATTAACACTTACTTTCAGTAAACATTCATTTTTTTCTTGTCCTACTTCATTTCAATAAACCTTTTTTACTTTTTTTTAAGTTTATATTATAAAGTGAATTAATTGATGACATTAAAGACAGTATACATTTAGAAAAACAAGATGAGTGATTGACTAATTTTAATTCTATCAATTTTATTACATTTTTAAACTGTTATTTGATTTATGCATATTAATGATTGTTTTTTTTTTTCTTTCTGAGTAATTTTTTACCATTTTAAAATGTCTATCTCTAATGAAGTTCCTTGTCTGGAGATCTGTTTTGTGTGATATTTGGTCTACCCCACACTCACTGTGGTTACCATTTATTTGTACTAGTTGGAATATTTTCTATCCTTTTCCTTTTGTTTTATGTACATATTTAGATTTAAAGAACATTTTTGCAAATAATGGATGGTTATGTCTAGCTTATTATTCAGTCTGGTCACCTCTGTCCTTTAATCTATGTACTTAGTCCACTAATATTTAATGTACTGACAATAATGCTTGAAATTAGGCCAAGATATCATTTAGTATTTATTTTCTATCTGTCCTCTTTGGTTTTGATCTGCAGTTTTTCTTTTCTTTACTTGAAATTCTTTGATTTTTAAGTTCCATTTTAATTATATGTCAGCTTTTTAGCTTTATTACTTTGCATATTTTAAGTGGACTTTGTAGGAATTATAATATATGCCCTTAATTTTTCAATATTTTTTAAATTTTCAATATTTTTATAATCTGTGTTATACTTCTCTTTCCTTTATGCAATAGTTGACATATGTATTACATCTACAAAGAATATACACCACTCAAAAGAAAATTGTATAATTATTGTTTTAAATAGGCATATGTACTTTGAAGAAAAATAAGAAAGGAAAAATTCTTTTATATTTACCTGGATATTTACCATCTCTAATGCTTTTCATTCTTTTCTGAAAAATATAAATTTCCATCTGGTTTTGCTTACTTTCAGTCAGAACTTCATTAGTGCTTCTAGTGCAGGTCTGCTGCTGACAAATTCTCTTGATTGTTTTTTATTTGAAAATGCTTTTCCTTTGCCTTTATATTAAAGAAAGACTTTCAATGAATATAGAATTTGGGGTTGACAGTTTTTTGTATTTCCTTCAGAATGTTAAAAAAGTTATTCCATTTCTCTCCAGTCTCAGAATTTTTGATGAAAAAAATCAGTGATTATACCAAATAGTATACTTATATATATAAAATGTCTTTCCTTGACTGGTTTATATATTTTCCTCATATATTGGTTCTACTTCACATAAACTTTCTTTCCATTCTTTTCTTTTCTTTCTGGAATTCAAAACTATACCTCTAGCAGATGATTTGAGTTTTTCCATAGTTTCATATGATTTTAGGACAGTTTCTGTTGAAATTGTTATCTCTTTGTCCTATAAATTATATAAGTTTAAGGTCAATTACTTTCTTCAATAATATCCAGTATGTTATCAAAGACACAGTAATTTTTAACATTTTAAATACTTTATTTTTAATTATATAATTACTTTTTGATTTTTTAATAGCTCAAGATTCTCCACTGAAATTTCTTAAACCTTCCTTCATTTCAAGTATATTTTCCTCAATACCCTGGAGCAACAATCGCTAATAGTGGTTTTGAAAACTACCTGTGAATACCACCATTGGAGTCATATTGACCCCGTGCTCATTTGACTTCTTTCTTCCTTAAGTGTGAATTACATTTTTTATATTGCTTCATGTGCTTAGTAGTTTTAAGTTATAGTCTCAATATCAGGACACTGTATTGTAGAAACTATGGGTTCTGGTCATTTCTGTAACAACATATCTGTGATCAGGTGGTTATCTGGCTCAATTCAAACACAAATTATAAAACATCAGTTTAGTTCTCTCAGCTTTGCTTGGCTGCTTGAAGTCTGTCCCCCAAACGTATTATGTTGTGCTCACCCAGAAATTTGGGCAGATTGGTTAACACAGACTTGGAGTTTCTCCACTTCTGTGGCTCTGTCCTCACTGGGACTTCCCATCTCAACCTTCGGTCTAAATCTCAGACTCCAAATTATGTTTTCTTCACATTCCTCTTCATGATAATTATTGAAACCCACACATACCTGGTAATAAACGGAAAACAACGAGGCACCGCCTCCATTAGCAGGCGCGGTGGTTCTTCCCCTGCCTTGCTCCACTTTGCCACTCACTTGGGGTCAGCCCAGGAAGGCTCGCCACGATGACAGAGTCTCAGCAGCTCGCAGGCAGGTGGGCACCGTCCTGACAACAGAAGCGTTGGTCCAAAATCCATATGTAATAGTTTTCAGAGTGACCCCACTCAGGGACTGCAGGCCTCGATCACTCGCCAGGCACCGTTCTTTGTCGGTGCTAAACTCCTTGCAGTGCATAGGCTCCTCTGTCTGACTCTGAGGCGTCCACCCAGGCAGATGCCCCCCAACAGCCAGAACCAATAATGCAGGCTCCGCCTCTAATTATTCCTACCCTCAGCCCCACATGGATGTGCACATTTACTTTTTATATAATTCATTTTTTCTCTAATTACCTTCTCATCTCTTGAATATCATGTTCCATGACACTATCTTAATAGTTTGTAAATTACATAAGATAGATGACAGAGGATAGGTAGACAGATAATATTTAACTAAAGACATATTTTACTTGTTCATATTCATATTCATGCATACCAATCTGTTCATGTACGATGTTTCTACAACACACCAAGCAGGAAATGGAATTCCTGCAATGGGTTGTGAGAAGTAAATTTTATTCACAAAGGATTCCTACACCTGAAGATTTTTCTGAGCACCATCTCTACAACATTCATGAAATTCAGATTTCTGTTCAGCCTCTCTGAGCCGATGCTTCCCAGTGACCTCTAGCATCTGCAAGCCACTGTCCCTATGATGGCATCAAGCGCCCACCAATCCATCACCTTTGCTGCCCTCCAAGTTTTAAATTCACAGCTCCCTACACTGCCAGATTTTCCTTTTGGAAATTTCTAAGCTCTATTGCCTCCTTCATCAAAGCTGTCTCTATCATCTTTTGATTCTTCAAAGCGTGTGCGTGCTACAATAAAACTAACCACACTCACCCTCATTTGGATGAACTTTTCACTTCTGCAAATTGTCACTGTTGGTGGATAGAATCCTTTCAATTTTGTTGATGTTGTGGTTGGTTGGTTGGTTGGTTGCTTGGAGTTGTGTGACAGAATCATAAGAAACTGACCCAAGCAATATTTTTAAAAATCATACGGGCAACACACAACAAGCACGGATAAAACAGGGAAACTGAATTTGTCCCCCTTAGCCCATTATTTGTAGACAGAAATTTTCACTCATAGTTCACACACGAGGCTCCTGCTTCGGCACACTGTGGCTGCGCGGCCACGTCTGGGAACCCACGCGGCATGGTGGTCGCTGTAACGTACACTGCTAATATCCTCTCCCCAAAATCTGTAAGAGATATTTTAGGTATCGCTGAACCCCTAACTCAAGCTGTTCATGTAGAGTGAAAATAACCAGAATTGAGAGGAGAAAAAAAAAGAAGAAAAATAAAAACCATCCCCCGCCCCCCAAGAGGTGGAGCGCATGAAAACCTACCTAGGCTAATCATCAGGAGCGTAAAATTTTTATTTCTCAGTTAATAAGCACCACCTGTGTTTATAAAAAGTCTCTGATGACTTGTTGTTTTACGTCTCACAAAGAATATAAAACATTCTCAGAATGAACTCTACCGGGTACAAGGGGATTATTAATCTACTTTAAATTCCTGCATTTTGGCTGATGTAGGCTCCATTATCCTCTTCCACTCCCTCCTCTATACTTTCTTCTTTAATTTTTTTATTGAAATGATATAATATAAAAAATCAGTGACTACATATAAATCAATTGTCTGTGACATGTTACAGAGGAAAGGAAAACATCAAGCTTGCCAATAACAGGCACTCAGTCTCATAAAACTTGTAATCAACTTCCAAGGCAAGACGTAAACTGTAATATATTGCTACAAACCTATGACAATAATAAACTATTTGAATTGCACCTTCACATTCTCAGTCGTTAATAACAAATAAGCATGGAGAATTTTTGACAGTCATTCATTTTAATGGGTGTCTGTTTGTTTATCAGAAATTGTCATCTGGCATTATAGAACATAGCCTTTTCCTTGGGAAGTTATGGAGATTGAGGGTAGAGGTGGGGGGATTCTA
>NW_004524599.1:10654528-10662378 GCF_000260255.1 Octodon degus
CTTTCTCTCTGCCTAGTATGGCTCCAGCTAGCCATATTTCTCACATAGGGCCTGAAGGCTCAGAGCAATGGTCCTGAGGCAGAGCAGGTGCACACTGAGTCCCCTTCTGTGGCCTCACATCGTGATCACACTTCCACCATGCTCTACGCTCTACAGTCAAGGCTGCCTCACAGGCACAGATCTAAGGACAATAAGTGGGGCCCATCTCCTGAGGACTCCGCAAACTTCCCAGGCCATGCAGATCACTGTGTGGGAAATGTTGCTACAAAATACAACGTGCACCCTAGATTTCCAGGGTGCACTTACATCCTTCAGAGAGCGAACCCCCACCCTCACTCCCAGCAAGTGGAATTCTGCATTGGAAATACAGTGAAACACTATGAGGCCAGCACTCATGTTTCCAGAAGATCTCGTCATGGTGCAGTGAGTCAACAGATTCCTGTCAGACAAAATGGGGTTAGGCGAAAGAAGGTCTTGACTGGACTAAGAGACACAAAGCACCTCAGAAAATTTGTCATTCAAAATATGACTCATGGCCCAGAAGCATTGTGTGCCCTTTTGCTGGCCATAAATTCAGACTCTCAGGCTGCAGGTTGACCTCCAGAGTTACCACCACTGTCCCCAAACGACTGAGTGTGTGTAAGCTTTGAGAGGTCTTAGAGGACACAGCGCTGACCATTGATTGAGTTCCACTTTTACCCAGGGCTTTGCTGGGACTGCTGGAGATCCCCTGAGAGATCTCGGTGGCCAATGTTCTCAAGAAGCTGACCTGCAGACCCCACCCAGCCCTCCAGATGTCTCTCAAGAGACCCTGATGGCTCTGCCACATCCTCTGCCCAAGGTGTCAGGCCAGATGCTGGCAAAATGAAGGCTGTTGGCCCAGCCCTCATGGAGTCCTTCTGGCTTCCTCTTCTCCCCTCCTCCACAATCTTCTGGGCTTTAGGAAAGCAAGCATCTGTCTTAGCTCCTGCTCATCTCTGATTGGAATCCCTCCCATACTGTAAACCCCTTCATAGTTGGCTTTACTCTTCCCTGCATCCTGGCACCCACAGGAGGGCCGGGCACATGGCAGGGAGTTGACTGATAGTGCAGAATGGAGAAATGCACAAGCACATGTGAGCATACAGCAAGGGGGCAGAGGACAAAACCACATAGGTGGACTCTGAGGACATAGGTCAGTGGGAACAGCCACCATATCTGCTCTCTAGTCAGGGGTCCTTGTACTGCCCACCTAGGGAGCTGGAATTCCCTCCTTGCCCCCGCTGCTCTGCAGTGAGCTAGTAGCCTACCTGATCCTCAGGGCTGTGTGTGCTCTGGCAGCTTTCCCACTTCTCTATACCTGTCCTCCACCTCCTCTGAGACTATGGCAGTGAATGGGAAAAGGAGGAGGAGGAAAACAAAGATGTGTTAGTCAGCTTGGTGTGACAGTGACAAAATACCTGACACGACGACTTCAAAGTATGCAAGGTTTGCTTTGGCTCTTGGTTTCAGAGGTTTCAGGCCATGGGTGCCTGGACAGGTTGCTTTAGGACTTAGGGTGAGATAATGCATTGTGGCAGAAGCAGGGAGGAGAATGCTAAGCTTGTGGTATCCAGGAGGCAGAGAAAGAAGGAAAAGATAGGAGAGGAAGAGGCAGCGACAAGATACACCCTTCATGTTGTGCCCCTGTGACCTGTCGCCAGGAGGCCCCTCAGGCTGGGAACTCATCAATGGATCCATCCTGATGAGGTCCAAGGCCTTATTATCCAGTCTCTCTCCCAGTCCCACTCTGAGCATGGCTACAATGGGGGCCAGGCCTTCCACACATGAGTCTTGAGAATGCCTCACGTTTAAGCCATACAGAAGAGAAGGAGAATTAGAAGGAGAAGGAGAAGGAGAGGGGGAAGAGAAAGGAAGAAAAGAGGTGAAGGAGGAGGAATAGGAAGAAGAAAAGAAATAGGACTGGGAGCAAAGAGGAAGCCAGGGATCTTCGGAATCTGAGGCAGCAAGGCAGAAGTGTCCGTAGGCAGCACCTGGACAGGCAGGGTAGAGAGGAAGTCTCCTCACACAGAAGTCAGTTAGAACTGCAGAGCAGAGGTCACTGCCCAGCAGGAGTCGAGGCTCAAGAGCTGCCAAGAGAAGGAAAGGCCCTGTGTCTCAGTGCTGTCCCTCAACAGCTGGGTCAGAGAGCTCAGAAGGACCCCTCTTGGGAAAAGTGACAGTTAGGGACCTTGTAACTAAAAGGCGCTACCTATCAGTGCGGGGCAGCTGTTGGGTAATGTTCCACAGGGTGTGCAAACCAAGCAGTCCCAGGATGATTTTAAGCTTTGCTTGTTGGGGCTATTTGTTAAAATAATTGATGAATAAAACTTTGAACTTGATGTTAGTAGCCTTTAGAGCTAAAGGGTCTCAATCTGCTGTCAAAAATTCAACAAAGTAGGGGCCAGTACACAGAAGCCACCTTGGCCCACTTACAGAAGCAGAGAGGAGTGTGGTGAGCATTTGCTGGAAAGTGGAGGAACCCAGAGCTTCAAGAAACAGGTTTTGTCAGACCCCAAATTTGGCTGATTATGTGTCATGTGACCTGGGTTAGTCCAACCTGTACGATCCTACAGTGACTGAATTTAGGAAAACACTAGAATTGATCAAACAATCAAGAAACTCAAATAATTCCCACTTAACAAGTCTGTAGGAATAGAAGGAACATACTCCACTCTACCAAAATCACCACACCTGCTGAAAAGATCCAATTATTTTACATTTGCTTCCTACTTCACTTTAAAGTCTTTAAAACCAGCCAAAAGCTGACTTTATGTCTATATTGAAATGGCACATAGTATATGGTCCAGATGACAATACTGACTGGATTTTGGTTATGCATTTTTTTTTCGACTAGGAAATAATGTTAGTGGGGTTTGTGTTGGGTTGCCTTTTTCTTTTAAGTGCCATTAGTTGAGCACACAGATTGCATAACCCTTTTTAGAGCAGGCTCAGCCATGAGGAACCATGTAGATTGGAAAATGAAACGTATTACTGCACACCCGGAAGACACCTTTGTGAAAGCACAGGGGATGGGAGGGCTGCATCCGGATCAATCAGCCTCAAATACAGGATTAGATATTATCAAAACAGGTCTCGCTGGAGCTATGACCCATAAGCTCGAAACCTCAGCTTTTTCCTAAATACATCAAACTTTCCATTAAAAGGCAAATGCTTGGTAGAATTATTTTGCAGGGAGAACTAGGGAAAATATATTTTAGAATGTTCACCTCCTCTTCCATGCAACAGAAGGAAGTAGCTTTCTCTCTAGGTACTTTGAAAACAATAAAGCCTTTCATGGGGAAGGGAAATAAACCAATTTTTAGTACTCAGGAATACAATGGCTATTTCTGTGTCTAACCTGACCATTTGTTTGCACTTTCAGAACCATTAGAGATTGCCTGTGAGACAGAGGAAGTGGAGTTGGTTTGCACTCTTACGAGCCTTCATAGTCACATCATGAGATGGCAACTCTTCTGCTTCAAGTTATGCTAAGTGATGACAGAACACAAGTGACATTAGGTGAACATGGAAATTATATACATGAGTTGTTTAGGTAAAAACCATTGTTAAATCAAACTACCTATTTACTAACTTACAAGGCTCATTTGTAGACATTGGGCAACATGATAAAAGGTGACTTTTTATCGCTTTTGTTTGGAAACACATGCATACTACAGGTGAATTCTTTTTACAAACTCCTGACTTAGAAACCAGTAGTGGTATCTAGTAGTTTGAAAGATCTTTCCAGGGTGGAAATGTAGCTTTATTTTGTTTTATTTTTGGTGTTTTATCATTGTTTCTATTTATCTTTTTTTTTTGAGAAAATAAGTCACAATTTGGAAAGATTAATGAAAAATTTAAAACCAAGTGGTTAGAAACCATCAGCCCGTTCCCAGGCAGACCCTCATGGGAGTAAACCATCCAGGATGTGACTTAGCCCCTGCCCTGATCCATCCCAATGCCCCACAAAGCTTTTATGCTGCAGTTACTTTGCAGAACTTTATTTGTATCAAAGGTGAGAAAATTTTATTTTCTCAACTCCTCATTGGAAGGGTAGTACATAAAAGGCAGCATAATTCTGATTTTATGCAAATACACCGGTCAGCACAAATGAAAATGTTTATACGTTGAAAAATATCACCATTGTTTAGTAGTAACAGAAAACCTCAGAAAAGCAAGAAAGAGGGAGGAGACCTGGGGCAGAGCGGTCCAGCTGTGTGGCCCCTCCCCATCCAGCACCCTGAGTCCCTGCACATCCCCCTGCCTGTCTCTGTATATAGTTCTGAGCATGAGGTAGTTGGTCACACAGGTTCATTTTCTACACCTGCTGCCGTGTGAAAGCCACCCTGCTTCCAGCCCTGAGGAAAAGTTCCCTTTCCTTCCAGCAAGATAATGTTTTAAAAAGCTGACTTTTAAACCTCTTACTGAATTTTTTAATGGATTAAATTCATCATGTCACCAGCTGCTGTGCCGCTAATAGAGCCATAAAACACTGTATTAAAGGATTACCCATGCAAAATTTCCTCTGGTGCTAATGTGAATTTTAATACTTTTAACATTTAGTTGAGATGGGAATGTCCAAGAACAGCTTGTTCAATAGGTTGTTCTATAAAATTAAGTTCCTCATCTCATCAGAAATGCCAGGACTCCATTAAGTTAAAATTTTACAGAGAGGCTAAGATGATTCACTGTGCAGCATTTGTGAGGAGGGAGACAACATCTGCTTCTACATTAATGCCATAAAAAAAAAAGAGAAAAGAAGAGAAAAGCAAAACAATCATGAAACCCATCAGGTCACAGAGGAAAATGCTAACTTCAGATTTGTGGAAGGTCAGTTTCTACAACTCCCAAAATGCTGCTAACTGGAAACACCTGAATTTATGTCCCCTTGAATGTCATTTGTCAGAAGGTCAATAGGTCTTCATGTGTACAGAGTGAAGACTATACAAAATCCCACAAATATCAAAATTTGCATAACAAAATGTGATTTGGTATATGTAAGAGACAGAACAGGCAGCGGAGGACAGAAGATTCGTAAGGAAACATGCTCGAAAAGATTCAATACAATTTCTCTGTTTTACAGGGAGCAAAGCTCAAGCCTGAGAGTCCAGCTTGCCCAGGGTCGTGCAGCTAACCAGAAACAGATCAAAGGACAACACCTTGGTCTCCCAACACCCACATGAAGGAAGCACATACCCACCTTACCTATCTATAAATACAAACGTATTGCTTTTGACCATCTGAAATGGCTTATATATTCAACAACAATAAAGAATCAATAAGTACACAGTAATACAGCCAGGATTTTCCTGAGAAAAGATTAGAAATAAAATAACAAAGCTATCTGCATTGCACACTGTTTCCAAAGTCGTTCTCAATCCGTCCATCTTAAATATTTAACTTAAAATTCTGTATTCTTAGTTCCATCTACTTTCCAATTCATGAGTGACCCTTCAAATCCCAATTGTCACTGCTACCTACGCATCTGAAAGGTGACAGCAATTTCATTATTTCCTAAAGAAATTGCATCTTAAATGAGGTTGTAAAAGCGATACAGACATTGTCTTGAATGTTGTTCAATAATCAGTCTCAGCGCAATCTTCGACCGAGGCTCCGAATTCTCATCACAATTAAACCAGACATCAGGGTGTGTACTGAGCCTTATTTGAAAATACAATCCAGGGACAATCAGTTTTAATCAAAATTCTCCAAAGCCGAGGTCCTTTGCCGGGGCTGAATTTTGTCCACAGCTCCACATTTTGTACTCTGTATGTATTACTGTTCTGAGATCCTGTCATTTCTTATCAGAATGAGAAAGGCTAAAGAGATAATATTTCAATAACATACTGGCCTGATCATAAAATAACTCAATGGAAATGTGTAACTGCCTCCGGCAGCCTGGCAGGGTACTCAGCAGTCAGATGATTTCTATTCTGGGTGGTTTTTTTTTTTTTTTTTTATGGCTACATTTTCTGTTATATCAGACATCCCCTCAAGTCTTAGTTATGCTTTTATTCAAAAGGGAGAACCACAGTATAAAGACCTACAAAACTTATTATGATATATTGCTATCGTGAAATAAAAATAGCTGCCACAGTAGCATATTAAGAAGGACAGGGCCGCCACGTTAATTGACCTTTTCCTATCTCATCCACCAGGGCTGCGGCCTGAGTTTCTCGGTTGCTAAGCAACCGGGGTCACAGTTTCCAGGTCTTAAATGCACAACCTAGTCAAAAAGAAGACGTGATCTTCAGAAAGCAAGCAGATACTCAAAGAAGCAAGGATTGCAATAGACATGGAGGGTTTCGCTTCTATTTTAATCACACTGAAGGCTGAAAGGGAGAAACTTTGATGTTTGTCGAAAGATTACAGGAACAGATTTTTAAGTTCTGGTGATTAGAATCTATTGCTGAAACAATATGAAGGAAATACAGTCAGGCTTCTCTTTGATAAACGCCTTGACATATGGTTTAGGATTGTTGCTGCCGGTAGAATGATGATCAAACTCGCATGTGGAGAACACTGGCGCGTAGACATGTCAGGAGCACGCAGTGATCTCAGAAGATGAATTCAGGGGCTTATTTGCAGGTGAGGGATTTGGGTTTTTTTAAATTTTTTCACAAACAGTCCTGCATTCTCCTGTGTTTAATGACCGCGCTTCAGGCCGCACACCGACCCCTACAGGTCACCTGCAAGAGAGCGTTTTCCCTACCCCTTCCTCCACAACCTAGTGAGTCCACACTTCCTTTAAACTTTAATGAAGGGCATTACAGAGAACCTATTTCTCAACCAGAAAGAAACCCCGCTGCCCTATCTAACTGCATCGACAATATATTCCATGGATATGCACTTAACTTCCATAAGACACGCACATAATTCCCCATTACATGTCCATCCTGGCAATTTTGTCTTTAAGAAAGAATTTGGTAGATCTACATAAGCGGCCAAAATAAACAAGGGAGGACTTTTACGCTTCCCACTTCCTAATTAATTGGATATCTTTGCTGTAAAACAGTAGCTACTTTTATTTCACTTTCTTTCAGTACTCACTCTGTAACTATCTTACTGCTTGGGAGAACAAACATAGTTATTAGCTCTTAAAATTTTAATTTTCTTGATGGGAGGTTTTGGAAGGAAAAAGTGTGTGTGTGTGTGTGTGTGTGTGTGTGTGTGTATGTGTGTGTGTGTTTGGGGAGAGGAGTAATTATAGACTACATAAACTACAGAGGAATAATTTGGAATCCAGACTTTAAAGAGACAGATCGAAGGGTTTTGTGGTTTCTTTGACTGCAGGCCATGTCTAAGTTCTTATAGATCCCACGTGATTTCAGCCCAGGCTACAAGGTAGACATCCCAGCTCATATAAATAGCAATGAGATAGCCAAGAGGCACGTCCTGCGCCCGGAGACTGTGGCTGTCAGATAACTCTAATGATTTCTTTGGCCCTTCAGGGTGAAAAATTTACTTCATACTTTTTTTGTCTAATATTTGCCATTTTCCTTTCCCTGAAGATAACTGTCATTTTTAGATCTGTCTGCTGCCTTTTCCAAGTTGTCAGTCTGGAAAGAACATAAAATCTAGGCACTTGGACGAAGATACAGACTTTAGTACAGCACTAAAGTTCACACATACACGCAGGGCTGAGAAAGAGAATGGCCCGGGATGATTTCTCCCCTGCACCTAGCCTCCTCGAAGCCATGCACACCTGGCTCTCAGAAACTCCCACACCCTGCCTTGTCTTACAACCTGGGCACGACTTCCTGCCACTCACAGGTCACCAAGGACAGAAATGGAGTGGAAAAGGAACAGCTTCCTGCAGAACAACTCCT
>NW_004524599.1:10662478-10685116 GCF_000260255.1 Octodon degus
GAGAGGAGTGTGGTGAGCATTTGCTGGAAAGTGGAGGAACCCAGAGCTTCAAGAAACAGGTTTTGTCAGACCCCAAATTTGGCTGATTATGTGTCATGTGACCTGGGTTAGTCCAACCTGTACGATCCTACAGTGACTGAATTTAGGAAAACACTAGAATTGATCAAACAATCAAGAAACTCAAATAATTCCCACTTAACAAGTCTGTAGGAATAGAAGGAACATACTCCACTCTACCAAAATCACCACACCTGCTGAAAAGATCCAATTATTTTACATTTGCTTCCTACTTCACTTTAAAGTCTTTAAAACCAGCCAAAAGCTGACTTTATGTCTATATTGAAATGGCACATAGTATATGGTCCAGATGACAATACTGACTGGATTTTGGTTATGCATTTTTTTTTCGACTAGGAAATAATGTTAGTGGGGTTTGTGTTGGGTTGCCTTTTTCTTTTAAGTGCCATTAGTTGAGCACACAGATTGCATAACCCTTTTTAGAGCAGGCTCAGCCATGAGGAACCATGTAGATTGGAAAATGAAACGTATTACTGCACACCCGGAAGACACCTTTGTGAAAGCACAGGGGATGGGAGGGCTGCATCCGGATCAATCAGCCTCAAATACAGGATTAGATATTATCAAAACAGGTCTCGCTGGAGCTATGACCCATAAGCTCGAAACCTCAGCTTTTTCCTAAATACATCAAACTTTCCATTAAAAGGCAAATGCTTGGTAGAATTATTTTGCAGGGAGAACTAGGGAAAATATATTTTAGAATGTTCACCTCCTCTTCCATGCAACAGAAGGAAGTAGCTTTCTCTCTAGGTACTTTGAAAACAATAAAGCCTTTCATGGGGAAGGGAAATAAACCAATTTTTAGTACTCAGGAATACAATGGCTATTTCTGTGTCTAACCTGACCATTTGTTTGCACTTTCAGAACCATTAGAGATTGCCTGTGAGACAGAGGAAGTGGAGTTGGTTTGCACTCTTACGAGCCTTCATAGTCACATCATGAGATGGCAACTCTTCTGCTTCAAGTTATGCTAAGTGATGACAGAACACAAGTGACATTAGGTGAACATGGAAATTATATACATGAGTTGTTTAGGTAAAAACCATTGTTAAATCAAACTACCTATTTACTAACTTACAAGGCTCATTTGTAGACATTGGGCAACATGATAAAAGGTGACTTTTTATCGCTTTTGTTTGGAAACACATGCATACTACAGGTGAATTCTTTTTACAAACTCCTGACTTAGAAACCAGTAGTGGTATCTAGTAGTTTGAAAGATCTTTCCAGGGTGGAAATGTAGCTTTATTTTGTTTTATTTTTGGTGTTTTATCATTGTTTCTATTTATCTTTTTTTTTTGAGAAAATAAGTCACAATTTGGAAAGATTAATGAAAAATTTAAAACCAAGTGGTTAGAAACCATCAGCCCGTTCCCAGGCAGACCCTCATGGGAGTAAACCATCCAGGATGTGACTTAGCCCCTGCCCTGATCCATCCCAATGCCCCACAAAGCTTTTATGCTGCAGTTACTTTGCAGAACTTTATTTGTATCAAAGGTGAGAAAATTTTATTTTCTCAACTCCTCATTGGAAGGGTAGTACATAAAAGGCAGCATAATTCTGATTTTATGCAAATACACCGGTCAGCACAAATGAAAATGTTTATACGTTGAAAAATATCACCATTGTTTAGTAGTAACAGAAAACCTCAGAAAAGCAAGAAAGAGGGAGGAGACCTGGGGCAGAGCGGTCCAGCTGTGTGGCCCCTCCCCATCCAGCACCCTGAGTCCCTGCACATCCCCCTGCCTGTCTCTGTATATAGTTCTGAGCATGAGGTAGTTGGTCACACAGGTTCATTTTCTACACCTGCTGCCGTGTGAAAGCCACCCTGCTTCCAGCCCTGAGGAAAAGTTCCCTTTCCTTCCAGCAAGATAATGTTTTAAAAAGCTGACTTTTAAACCTCTTACTGAATTTTTTAATGGATTAAATTCATCATGTCACCAGCTGCTGTGCCGCTAATAGAGCCATAAAACACTGTATTAAAGGATTACCCATGCAAAATTTCCTCTGGTGCTAATGTGAATTTTAATACTTTTAACATTTAGTTGAGATGGGAATGTCCAAGAACAGCTTGTTCAATAGGTTGTTCTATAAAATTAAGTTCCTCATCTCATCAGAAATGCCAGGACTCCATTAAGTTAAAATTTTACAGAGAGGCTAAGATGATTCACTGTGCAGCATTTGTGAGGAGGGAGACAACATCTGCTTCTACATTAATGCCATAAAAAAAAAAGAGAAAAGAAGAGAAAAGCAAAACAATCATGAAACCCATCAGGTCACAGAGGAAAATGCTAACTTCAGATTTGTGGAAGGTCAGTTTCTACAACTCCCAAAATGCTGCTAACTGGAAACACCTGAATTTATGTCCCCTTGAATGTCATTTGTCAGAAGGTCAATAGGTCTTCATGTGTACAGAGTGAAGACTATACAAAATCCCACAAATATCAAAATTTGCATAACAAAATGTGATTTGGTATATGTAAGAGACAGAACAGGCAGCGGAGGACAGAAGATTCGTAAGGAAACATGCTCGAAAAGATTCAATACAATTTCTCTGTTTTACAGGGAGCAAAGCTCAAGCCTGAGAGTCCAGCTTGCCCAGGGTCGTGCAGCTAACCAGAAACAGATCAAAGGACAACACCTTGGTCTCCCAACACCCACATGAAGGAAGCACATACCCACCTTACCTATCTATAAATACAAACGTATTGCTTTTGACCATCTGAAATGGCTTATATATTCAACAACAATAAAGAATCAATAAGTACACAGTAATACAGCCAGGATTTTCCTGAGAAAAGATTAGAAATAAAATAACAAAGCTATCTGCATTGCACACTGTTTCCAAAGTCGTTCTCAATCCGTCCATCTTAAATATTTAACTTAAAATTCTGTATTCTTAGTTCCATCTACTTTCCAATTCATGAGTGACCCTTCAAATCCCAATTGTCACTGCTACCTACGCATCTGAAAGGTGACAGCAATTTCATTATTTCCTAAAGAAATTGCATCTTAAATGAGGTTGTAAAAGCGATACAGACATTGTCTTGAATGTTGTTCAATAATCAGTCTCAGCGCAATCTTCGACCGAGGCTCCGAATTCTCATCACAATTAAACCAGACATCAGGGTGTGTACTGAGCCTTATTTGAAAATACAATCCAGGGACAATCAGTTTTAATCAAAATTCTCCAAAGCCGAGGTCCTTTGCCGGGGCTGAATTTTGTCCACAGCTCCACATTTTGTACTCTGTATGTATTACTGTTCTGAGATCCTGTCATTTCTTATCAGAATGAGAAAGGCTAAAGAGATAATATTTCAATAACATACTGGCCTGATCATAAAATAACTCAATGGAAATGTGTAACTGCCTCCGGCAGCCTGGCAGGGTACTCAGCAGTCAGATGATTTCTATTCTGGGTGGTTTTTTTTTTTTTTTTTTATGGCTACATTTTCTGTTATATCAGACATCCCCTCAAGTCTTAGTTATGCTTTTATTCAAAAGGGAGAACCACAGTATAAAGACCTACAAAACTTATTATGATATATTGCTATCGTGAAATAAAAATAGCTGCCACAGTAGCATATTAAGAAGGACAGGGCCGCCACGTTAATTGACCTTTTCCTATCTCATCCACCAGGGCTGCGGCCTGAGTTTCTCGGTTGCTAAGCAACCGGGGTCACAGTTTCCAGGTCTTAAATGCACAACCTAGTCAAAAAGAAGACGTGATCTTCAGAAAGCAAGCAGATACTCAAAGAAGCAAGGATTGCAATAGACATGGAGGGTTTCGCTTCTATTTTAATCACACTGAAGGCTGAAAGGGAGAAACTTTGATGTTTGTCGAAAGATTACAGGAACAGATTTTTAAGTTCTGGTGATTAGAATCTATTGCTGAAACAATATGAAGGAAATACAGTCAGGCTTCTCTTTGATAAACGCCTTGACATATGGTTTAGGATTGTTGCTGCCGGTAGAATGATGATCAAACTCGCATGTGGAGAACACTGGCGCGTAGACATGTCAGGAGCACGCAGTGATCTCAGAAGATGAATTCAGGGGCTTATTTGCAGGTGAGGGATTTGGGTTTTTTTAAATTTTTTCACAAACAGTCCTGCATTCTCCTGTGTTTAATGACCGCGCTTCAGGCCGCACACCGACCCCTACAGGTCACCTGCAAGAGAGCGTTTTCCCTACCCCTTCCTCCACAACCTAGTGAGTCCACACTTCCTTTAAACTTTAATGAAGGGCATTACAGAGAACCTATTTCTCAACCAGAAAGAAACCCCGCTGCCCTATCTAACTGCATCGACAATATATTCCATGGATATGCACTTAACTTCCATAAGACACGCACATAATTCCCCATTACATGTCCATCCTGGCAATTTTGTCTTTAAGAAAGAATTTGGTAGATCTACATAAGCGGCCAAAATAAACAAGGGAGGACTTTTACGCTTCCCACTTCCTAATTAATTGGATATCTTTGCTGTAAAACAGTAGCTACTTTTATTTCACTTTCTTTCAGTACTCACTCTGTAACTATCTTACTGCTTGGGAGAACAAACATAGTTATTAGCTCTTAAAATTTTAATTTTCTTGATGGGAGGTTTTGGAAGGAAAAAGTGTGTGTGTGTGTGTGTGTGTGTGTGTGTGTGTATGTGTGTGTGTGTTTGGGGAGAGGAGTAATTATAGACTACATAAACTACAGAGGAATAATTTGGAATCCAGACTTTAAAGAGACAGATCGAAGGGTTTTGTGGTTTCTTTGACTGCAGGCCATGTCTAAGTTCTTATAGATCCCACGTGATTTCAGCCCAGGCTACAAGGTAGACATCCCAGCTCATATAAATAGCAATGAGATAGCCAAGAGGCACGTCCTGCGCCCGGAGACTGTGGCTGTCAGATAACTCTAATGATTTCTTTGGCCCTTCAGGGTGAAAAATTTACTTCATACTTTTTTTGTCTAATATTTGCCATTTTCCTTTCCCTGAAGATAACTGTCATTTTTAGATCTGTCTGCTGCCTTTTCCAAGTTGTCAGTCTGGAAAGAACATAAAATCTAGGCACTTGGACGAAGATACAGACTTTAGTACAGCACTAAAGTTCACACATACACGCAGGGCTGAGAAAGAGAATGGCCCGGGATGATTTCTCCCCTGCACCTAGCCTCCTCGAAGCCATGCACACCTGGCTCTCGGAAACTCCCACACCCTGCCTTGTCTTACAACCTGGGCACGACTTCCTGCCACTCACAGGTCACCAAGGACAGAAATGGAGTGGAAAAGGAACAGCTTCCTGCAGAACAACTCCTGCAATCCTAGGGCCGATCCCAGGGGTAGGATGTTCCGAAAGTGTGCACAGTATGCAGAAACTAGCTGGCTCATCTCCAAGGAAATAAACGCAAACAGTCAAGATTTAGAAACTTCACCACAGTTCAGTGGAGCCACTTTGTGTCTGTTAAACACAATAAAAATATTTGAATCTGCACTGTATATATCCTGCTCCATTATATTTATTTTTTAGTAGTTTTTTGAGCACAGGTCCACAATGGATTGAAGTGGTTTGTTTGTTGGTTTGCTTGTTAGCTGGCTCTTGAGAGGAACTACCCTAAGCTGAGGTCATCATTCCCAGCTTGCCGGAGTCCTCATAAAAATGTGATCGATCAAGCCTCTATTGCAAGGGTCTTGAAGCAGTCAGACAGGAGTGCGCTGAGGGTCCCAGGAAGACCCTTTATGCCCCCAATGTCTTTCCTTTAAATTCCACATATTAGCATGTTTTTCATTGAGTTCGCTACTCTTTCTCCCAGTCTCTGAGAGGCCAGTCAGTGCAGACTCATTGACACCCTTGTGGATTCACTGATTTTCTCGGGGTGTAAAGGGAGAGAGGTTCAGCACCGCAAGAGGAAAAAGTGAATGAAAAACAAAGAATTGAATTGAACTGAGTGTAGGGCTTGAGGGAGAATCCAGGAGTCTTGGTCCCAGAAGGAGGTTCGTAACTGCTGCGTTGCTGTGGCCTGTCCACCTCCCCTGCTCTCCACGGAGGATCCTGTCCCCACTATCGCCCCAGGACAGGTCCTGACCTTCTCACACACAGCTCCTATTCTGAGCCAGCTGAGGACAAGTTCCTCCCGAGGACAGCCGGACTTTGTTCCTCAGTGGACTTCATTCTTGGATCCATTCTCCGCCTCTCCTGGCCCTGCTCTGAGCCGCAGGAATGGTGGCTTCTGACCACCTTCAGCTCTTGGCTTCCACTCAGGTCTGCTCTGCAGAGAGGAGGGAAGGGGTTGGAGCACAAGAGCAAATGGAATCCCTCGACTCACTCCCCTCTGCTCAGCTGAGCACTGCTAGGAAGAAGGACCTGTGCTCAGGATTCCAGCCTGGCTTCTGATATGTGTAGTAACTGGGACTCTTCAGAGAAGCACAATCCTTCATCCATCTGTCCACTCCTTTGCCTATCCGTTTATCTGTTACAGTGATTCCTTGGTTGGCAAGCTCACTGAACAAATCCATGTTCAAATACTGAAAATTTCAAGAAGCGAACACCTTTCTCCCATAAGAAACAGTGGAAAGCCAAGCCCCCAGTGGGGCTTAAGAATCCATAGCAACCCAGGGAGTGAGCTGTGGGGTCTGATGACATCATTTGCCAGTGGTGCTTGAATCTGTCCTCCAGGCCATGCTCCTGGAGCAGCTCACAGTCCTGCCTGTCTCCTCAGGTCACCTCCATCCCCCATTCCCTGTGTTACATTCTCTGTTTTGAATTCTCCCCATTCGATAGCCCAGTGTGACCGTTTTTCTCCTTGTATAAGTGCTTCACTTCCTTCCAGGTGAGAGACCAGGCTCGTGGGCAGCTGTAACCAATATCCAGGGCTACAGTGGGTACAATGACTTCTGGGAAGGAATATGCGTGTGCTGACTACAAACTTCCACCTGGGCTCGGAGCGCTGTAGGCATCAGGATCCTGTCTTGTCCCCCTGGGTCCCCGGCACCTAATACAGCGCTAGCGCAAACCTGAAGATTGCTTATGTTCACTTTCAAAAAAGAAAGGAAATATTTTATATGAATATTTTTAAAAACAAAATTAATACGTTCGTGCTGTACTGTGAAACACAAAGCTTGAAACCTTCATCTCGTGTTCGTAAGCCACAGGAGTCCCTGGTCATTTTGATATTGTTGTTACTGTAGTTGTTCACCCACCAGCCTAGCGTTTCAGTGTTACCCAAAGGAATGTAATTTTGAAATCAGACCCCAAAAAGTCAATCAGATTTGCCTTCAAAGAGGAAGAAACAATTTCAGTAGAATTCCTTGCTGAAACCTAAATTTAGCCAGTCAATTTCTTACCTGGGCTAAGTGTACTTACTTGTGAGAGGTAAATTATCACATCATAAAACTGTCTGGTAGGATTCTAGCTGTTTGAGGTGTTAAATACCTGTGTCACCTTTAAAGAAAACTACTTTTGACATTTACTTCTTAGAAGAAAGGCAGGTGCTCAAGCAGGCAGCGGTGGCCTGCGGCAAAAGCGGGATCTTGCCTTCCCACCTCTGGAACCCTGCCACTCCTTCCGCTCTCGTCCCCGCAGGACCTGGGCCTCATTTATGTTGCGCTACAAATGAGTGCAACAGCTTAGAAACTTAGCCCATTCTGGAATGTGTCCATTTTTGTAGTAATCAGCGGAGTGAGACATTCCTCAAATTTTAGCATCAGAATCACGTGGGAGACTGCTGCAACCCACGCAGGATTCTCCCTAGTACTTCTGAGTGGAGTCCTCCCGTCTGTGTTTTTTTTAATCAATTTTATTGAGAAACAAACAGCAATGAGACATTTGCAAAACAGGTTAGTAGGACAGTTACAATAATTAATACATGGCATATTGTTGGTTTTTTGTTTTGTTTTTGGGGTGGTTTTCCCCATAATTTTATTGAGAAACAAATAGCAATGAGACAGTTTCAAACCAAATTGGTAGGACAGTTTCAGTAACTAACACATTGCATACATTCTTCCTAGTGGTTAATTGCTGTACAAGATGGGGACATGATATTCTATTTACAAATGCTATCAGAACAAATCCCTCTATTCATTAAGAGAATGCAACTATATATCTATCCTAACCATTTTGAATACACAGATACAAAATGGACATTCATCTGTATCCCCTTTTTTTGTTTAGTTCTGTTATTTGAATATTATAGGTGTGTTAACTCAGCAAAATATTCTTAAAGAGTCCAGTAGTCCATAAGAGCAGTGGGTTCTTTCTTCTCACTGAGTTAAGAAAATGTAGCTGTATATCTATCCTAACTATTTTGTATATATGAATACAGAATGGTCCTTCATTTATATCCCCCCCTTTTTTTTGTTTAGTTTTGTCAGAGATGGGTATTCCATTGCCATTTAAATACTGTGGGTGCGTGAACTCAGCAGAATAATCCAATATAGTCCAGTAGTCCATAACAGTAGTGGGTTTTCCGTAGAACTGGCAATGTCAGAAGTTGTTGACTTGAGCCTTTTACAGCTCAGCATATTAATATGGCTTTCCTTTTATACCTCGCTTTTTATACTTTTCTGCTGGATGCTTAAGACAAGTGCCCATGTGCTGCTGTGTGGAAACCGCCCTTCCAGGGCCCCTGGAGGAGAAGACCCCATCAGGCTGCCGGAGGCAGCTTCCGCTCTACCTCAAGTGAGGATTGCCCGTTTCTGCTTTCCACACACATCTCAGAGCATCAGAATTCTGAAAATAACCCGATAGATTAGTAAATACTATTTTAAAGATATAAACTCCTGTTAATTTACCCCCCAAAAGTTATATCTATCAGCGCTGTGGAAGCATCCCAAATTTTTTTAAAGTTCCTCCTGCAGTGCTGAGACTCGGGCCTTCGTTAGGTCTCTGTCAGAAGGCGAGGTACAGCGAAAACAGCCTCCTACCTCGGGCCACCCTCCGCTCCCTCCCAGGCCCCTACATCACTGCCGGTGGAGCACTGGAGGAAGACTGGCATCCTGTAAGGCTTCCTGTGTTCACCTCCAGCATCCTCCCCTAAAATCACCCTTTGTTGGCAGTGTCCTGCCTACCTACAGGGACGCCCCAACTCCGATCTCCGCAAGGGAGAAAAGGGCGGGAGAGGAGACACAGCGCCTTCCGTGATGAGGTCTCAAATGTGAGACTCTCAATAAAATTTCAAGGCTGAAGGAACAAACGTTAATCTTCTTTCTTTGCAAAATAAACACTCTGCTCACTGATCGCATCCTTGAAAAACAGAGGCTGCTCGAGTGAGCAACATAACCCATTTTGTAGACTCTTTAACTACAGGAGAGGTTATGCTGGCTGATTATTTTGAGCCCTGGGCTTTACTGTGTCATCCTCCACCCCAATTTCTGTATTTTTTAATTGGAGAAAAGCCAACTAACAAAAATAAAAAATAACCTGAGAAAAAGATATTAGATTCATCCTTCTAAACCTGTCAGATTGATTAATAGATTTTATAGTCCCCTCTTGCCACAGGAAAATGATGTGTGACTTAGCAGTTCACTTAATTTGTTCAATAAACAATTCCAGAATGCTAGACACCAGGGCGATGAAGATGAATGTGACCAGGTTCTCAGAGTGCGCGTGGTCAGTGACAGTCATGGCAGTCTAAGCAAATTTCTCAAATGAAATGTTGCAGGTGCCTAAACAGAAGCACGTAGAGTTCAGTGTCTTGAAGAGAAGTTATGCACTATATCTGAGTGTGTGTGTGTGTGTGTGTGTGTGTGTGTGAGTGAGCACTAAGGATGGACAATTGATCCCAGGGCCTTCACGCTGAGTTACATCCCCAGCCCTTTGTTCTTATGTTTAATTTTGAGACAGGGTGCTTCTTGGTTCTACATTGCCCAGGCTCTTTTTACCAAGATGGTGCTGAAGACAAAGAAGGAAGCCCCTGCCCCTCCCAAAGCTGAAGCCTAAGCAAAAGCTATGAAGGCCGAGAAGGCTGTGCTGAAAGGTGTCCACAGCCACAAAAAGAAGATACAAATGTCACCCACCTTCCACCATCCCAAGACACTGCAGCTCCAGAGGCAGCCCAAGTACCCTCAAAAGAGCACTCCCAGGAGAAACAAGCTGGACCACTATGCCATCATCAAGTTCCCCCTGACCACAGAGGCAGCCATGAAAACAACACACTCGTGCTCACTGTGGATGCCAAAACCAATAAGCACAAATCAAACAAGCTGTGAAGAAGCTCTCTGACATCGATGCTGCCAAGGTCAGTACCCTAATCAGGCCTGATGGAGAGAAGAGAACATATGTTCAACTGGCTCCTGATTATGATGCATTGGATGTTGCCAACAAAATTGGGATCATCTAAACTGACTCCAGTTGGCTAATTCTAAATATATACTTTTTCCCAGTAATAAATAAATAAATAAATAAATAAATAAATAAATAAATTGCCCAGGCTGGGCTTGAACTTGCAATCCCCCTGCTTCACCTCCCAGAGGGTTAGGAGGGTTGGGATTCTAGAAATGTACCTGTACTGCTGACTGCTTTAAAAATAATCATTGGCTATTCTATGATTTGTACCTGGACCAGAGAGATTAGTTAAAACATTGCTTTCTGGGTTTCAAGCATACATCTGAATCACTCAAAAAGCTTGGTTAAACACCTCCTCCTCCTCCTTTTCCTCCCCCTCCTCCTCCTCCTCCTGCCATCTCTCCCAGTTCAGAAAATCTGGGGAAAAAAATCCAGGAATATACATTTCTACCACATTCCAATACATTGATGATGAAATCTGCCCTCCAACCTCACTTTGGGTGAGCAGAAGTTGGGAGCGGGCTAAGCCAGTGGTGGCGAGATGTGTTCCAACAGGACCCCAGCAGCAGGATCACTCAGCAGGCAGACATGCAGGGGAACAAACGCAGAAGAGCTGGAAGAGGCCACGTGATGATGGGGGGACAGCGCAAGAAAGAGAAGTTGCAGACTCAGACCTGAGTTCAAATTTCAGCTCTGAGACTAATCAGGTGATTTCAAGCGAGATCCCCAACCTCCAGACAATGTTTCTATGCCTCTTCTAGAACAGTGCCTGACTGCCAGATGCTTTATGGAGTGAGGTAATAATGTAGGTGAGAGGATTTTGTACTGGTGCCGGCGTGTAGTAGGCCCCCTCACCTCCCAGAGTGGGCATGTGAAAACTCACATTTAGTAAAGTAAACTTCATGATAGGGTGATTATGACAAAAATCAAGTTCAGTGGAAGAGCAGATTACACAAGCCACCTCACAGGAATGCTTCGCAGGTTAAATGAAATAATACAATGCAAGTGCTTGACATGCATTTATTAATAGACACTCGACAATGTTGATGTCTTTCTCCCTCCCTCCTCCTAACTCTCACTGAGGTGATTGCTGAGGAAGAGAGTCTTAGGAAGCAGCTATCCAAAATAGAACAGAGTTTAAATTCTGACTCCGCACAATGGGACACACCACTCCAATTCCCAGCACTCAGGGAAGCTTGTGGCAGGAAGACTAAATTCAACCCCAGCCTGGGCAACTTACCAATTTAGCTAGATCCTATCTTCAAATTAAAAATAAAAAATGGGCTGGGGATGTAGCTCAGCACAAAGGCCCTGAGTTCAATCTCCTGTACTACAAATCCATAAGCTCTGCTAAACCAGGTATTGCTTTTGTGAGCTTCCCCAATGTTTGGAATGAGCAACGTTCAGTCGGGTTACCCCCTGCCCAGACAGCATTCTGGAGTACTTAGAGACCTCTAATAATGTTCAGCATCACAGATTTCAAGGCATTGTTACTTCCCCTGCCGCCAAAAGGGTCCTGTCTAAGCTTGATGAAAGGCAGGGGAGAACCTGCTGAAGTATGACATTTAGGATCAAAACCTGAAAATGCTTTTTAAAATTCTACAGGAAAGATCATGAAAGCTGCTTTGGTCAGAATTGCTGTGCATGTAAAAGGCTTTTTGAACTTTTTACCTTTTGGTGACGCTTTTGATCTGCAACGCACATGATCTCATTAAAAGCATATTATTTAGCTTAAACTTCGAACGCTTACCATTTTTCCCAAGTAGCCTGGGGCCCCGGGGCAGTGTAACGCAGCTCAGGCAAGCTTTATGTCATAGCAACGTGTCATAAAGTATCTGCCAGGATATTGCTGCGGAGGAATGCTGGGGAGAGGGATTCTCCGCTCAGATGCTCGAGACAGCTTTGCAAGGTGAGGTCAGGCTCACCTGCCAATGAAGTGAATCCTAATTACTCAGGAATGCTCAGCCTGTGCTGGCTGACACCCAGGCAATCAATCTTGGAAGAGCCAGAGACACCTGGTTTTCAGAGCTTCCTGACTCTTGTAGCACCGGTTAATTGTCTTGTTTCTCAATCCCCCAACCACCTTTGGAGAAAAAGTACAACTTAGATCAAGCAAAGCCGTGTAGCTTAGCTTTCTGTAGTGAACCCATGATTGTTGATGTGGATATGGTTATTCATATTGCTTCTTATTTTCATTATGTCTGATAGAGCTTACTGGTCCGAGTCTCAGTAGGTTCCTAAGTGGTGGGTGCAAAATAAACAGAAAACAAAACTTCAGGGCACAGAGCTGCATGGTTTTGATTCAGAATCACTGCAAACCAACGTAAACAGAATGCCAGAAATTGTTGGTTTACTTTCAGGGATGATATTTTTCCCAAGTAATGTCACTTTCTCTCCATATATAAGTCATCCCCTTCCTACTTCAATAATGGCATTCACTAGGGGGAGAATGCATGGCCCCTTTGATGATTTAGCCTAAAATAAAGAGCTGAGTAGGACCTGATCTGACAAAATGTTCAGAGGCTGGAGGTCCTCGAGGCCTAGAACTTCATGCAGCTTCTGACATCAGACCTAACCAGAGGCAGGAAGACATAGGCAAGAGCAAAATAGGAGGGGGAGAGGGTGTTACAGTCAAGGAACTCCAGATAGCATAACCAGTAGGAGGGACGGAGGGATGGAGGGAGGGAGGGAAGGAGGGATGCATGGATGGATGGATGGATGGATGGATGGAGTAGATAGATACATAGATGGATAGATAGATAGTTCATAGCCAGATAACATAGAGATATGTGTAAAAACACATAAATATACATATACTGAAAAGTATTATGAGGAAATGGCTCGCAGGACAGGAGATGCTGCACTGTCCCCTGATCTTCCATCATCTGTAAGACAGAGCCCCAGGAAAGTGAGTTCAAAGACCTGAGACCCGGGGAGGCCAAGGGTATAAATCTCAGTTCAAGGACAAAAGAGGAGGTGCAATGTCCCTGTTCCGGTTGTGAAGCCAGGGAGAAAGGGGGCAACTTCCTCCTTGCTCCCCTTTTGGTTTAGCCAAGCCCTGAGAAGATTACAGTGTGTGATACCCACACACGTGAGGGAACAGGGTCTACTTCACCGATTCCAACATCAGTCTCATCCAGAAGGACCCTCATAGGCATACCCAGAGATGATGTCTAATGTGAGCCTGTTGTACCAGGGGCTCCTCCTAAAGATTTGCTTTTGTTTTATTGGCTGGAATTAGGAAACATGGCCACTGCTAGCTGCAAGGGAAGCTTGGAAATTAGGAAATAGGATGATTTATAATGGCTGAGACCCACCACAAGTCATACCCAAGAACAGGCTACGTTCCTAGTACAAACAAAATTGAGGTTCCATTAGCAAGAAGGAAAGGGGGAATTGATATTGGGTGGATACATGACGGAGGCTGCCCACACTCTGTATCTGGGGAAAATTAAAACTGTCTTGTAAATCACAGATAAGACTCATGAAGGTAAGCGGAACCTTCCACACATCTCAATATGTCACAATAAAAATTAAGATTTATTAGAGTTATGATGGATTAAAGGTGTGATTACAGTGTTGAGAGAAAGAACTTTAACTCAGAGTTTGGCGCATAGTAACTCCATTCTCACAAAATACCCAAGCACAAGGCCTTGAGTTCAATCCCCAGTACTGCAGAGAGAGAGGGAGAGACAGAGAAATAGAGATGGAGAGAGGCCCCAAGGCCGCTTCTTGGCCTCAGGCCCATGTCGGAGACCCTGCAAGGCACACGATCACCTGCCAAGAGCATGGACTCCTCAGAGCTTTTGTTCAGCCTTTTTATGGCTTTTGTGAAATGCCCTCAAAAAGCAGCCTTTCGGACCCTCCACAGGAGTAGCCGCTTGGCTTTGTTTGTAAGAATCAATGGCAACATTACCAACTCTTAGATCCCCACACAGAAATAGGTAAAATTATTTATATATTAAAAAACAACACGGAGGGAAAATGCAAAACGCTGAGGTGGATTCCAGCACATTTTCTCTGATGAGTTACAGATAAATAATTTCAAGATGCGTCCATCAAGCAGTCACATGTGACTTCGACTCAAGCTCTACGCATTCTGTGCTTTGCCCAGTAGCACCGTCAGCTCAGAGCAACTGGAGTCACAGAGGGGAAAACATCACAGAAAATTAAGTGCAACCAGCCCATTAAAGAAGCAATCACTTAGCCTTTGTCCCCAGCACCCAGTAAGACTTGCACCATTTCTCAAACCACTGATCACATCACAAACACCCTCCTAAATTAAGCAACGCTCATTAAGGGGTACCTTAATGACGTTCAACTTCGGTCTCTGGAAAGAAGTGGAGGTAATAAAGCTTTCCAAGGTTCCAGGGAGACAGCTCAGCAGTCTAAGCACCTGCTTGGGAAGCACAAGGGCCTGGGATTGATCCCCAGTACAGCACGCCATGCCAGCCCCACCCCTACCTGACCACCGAGACCTGGTGTGGTGGCGCACACCTGTAATCCCAGCACTGGGGAGGCTGAGACAGGAGGATCACTATAAGTCTGAGCTGCACAGCAACACTCTGTACCAAATAAACAAAAGATTAAAAGTAAGCAAATAAAGCTTTCCTAGAAGGGACAGCTTATATTTTTGTTCAAAATAGTCAAAAAAAAAGTTAAGTACTTTCTACTGCCTTGATAAGCTAGACTTGTTTAAATGTTCCTTTAAGAAGCATTTCCTTAGATGACAGACACAAAGGGCTGGGAGAAGCCTTCGGAAGAATCCACTTCTGCTCTGTCATTTAACAAATACAGTGAGCCCTAGATATGTCAGATCGATTGCACAACATCTCATATTTAGTTACTTGCAAAATTAGCTTAACATATAGCAAATATAGCCAGAATAAAGCTCACTGGACAAAAGTCTAACAACATTTCCCTGCTGGATTTTACCCACACTGGCAGGTACCAGGAGGGCCCCTGAGCCCCGCTGAACGAGCAGAACTATGATAAGGGAATAAACTTTGACATCTTTCCCTGGATTTCTCACCTCTAGAACTGGGGGACAGGAGATTTCTGTTGATAAAGCCACCCAATTTTGTGATATTTTATTATGAGTCCATGTAGGTTTTTAAGATTAAAAAATAAAAATATAGGCCATCCAGTTACATTTGAATTCCAAATGAGCAATGAACAACATTTTTAATCTGAGTATGTTTCATGCAATATCTAGGACATATTGAGTCTAAGAACAATATATGTGTGTTATCCAAAATTCCTTCATTGCCAGTCCTATGGATAACCCACTACTATTATGGACTACTGGACTATATTGGAATATTTTGCTGAATTTATACACTTACAGTAGTTAAATGACAATGGAATACCCACCTCTGACAAAACTAAACCAAAAAAGGGGATACAAATGAAGGACCATTTTGTATCTGTGCATTCAAAATAGGATAGATATACAGCTACTTTCCCTTAATTCAATGAATAGAAAGATTTGTACTAATAGTGTTTGTGGACAGGATATCATGTCTGCATCTTGTACTATGAATAACCAGTAAGAAGACAACAATATGCAATGTATTAATTATTGAAACTGTCCTACTAATCTGTTTTTTGTTTGTTTGTTTGTTTTTGTTTTGTTTTTGGCAGAACCAGGGATTGAACTCAGACCCTTGTGCTTGCCAGGGAAGTGCTTGTCCTACTGAGCCATTTCCCACACACTCCTACTAATTGGTTTTGAAACTGTCTCATTGCTATTTGTTTCTCAATAAAATTATTTTTAAAAAATTCAAGTTCAAATAAGCATCCTGTACATTATCCATCAATCCTAACTCAGGTCCTATGAAGATGACAGAAAGCAGTGTTTAGAATTGCCAATCTTAAGTATTTATTAGCCACAAACTGTGTGATTTAAACATAGAAATTTATTGTCTCAATAAATTGTGGAGGCTGTAAGTTCAAGAGCAAGGTGCCAGCAAAGTTAGTCCCTTCTGAGAGAGACTCTGTTCCATGCCTCTCACTAGCTTCTCTTCCCCTCCCCCAAGCATTTTGTACAGGGTCTCACTGCGCAGCTTGGACTCGCAGTAATTCTCCTGTTTTCAGCCTCTCCAGCGCTGGGATTGCAGGCATGAACCACCATTCCTGCTTCTCAGTGAACCACTCAGCATGCCCGCGGGTGGGGCTGATACCACATGTGGTGCTGGGGCTCAAATCCTGGTCCCTGCACTTTCCTAAGCAGGCACTTGGTCCACTGAGCTATCTCACTGGCCCTCGTAGCTTCCTTCTTCAATTGCAGACACATCATGCCAGCTTTACCTTCAGGTTTGCAGGGCAATTTCTCTGTGCACATCTCAGGGTCCAAAATTCCCCAATTAATAAAAACATCGGTTACATTGACGAGGACCAGACCTCGTGTTAAATTACTTCTGCAATGACCCCATTGCCAAACAGTCACATTCTGTGGTTTGGGGGACTAGGTCTTCAGAATATGGAGGGGGAGGGCACTATTCAACTAAAAACAAATCAATGCAAATTACGTGCCTTGATATCTTATAACACACTGCTAGGTATAGTTGCTCATCAAAGGTTACACCAGAGTGTTGTTCTGACAGCCAGCACTGGTTCCTTCTCATCTAGGCACAGAAGATACACCTCGATCTGTTTTGATGAGAAACATACAAAGTTTTTGACTTACAGTGGTCTAACATATAGCTATAGATAGATAGATAGATGATAGATAGATAGATAGATAGATAGATAGATAGATAGATAGATAGATGATAGATAGGTAGATAGATAGATAGATAGATAGATAGATAGATAGATTTTTAATTTATGACAGCATAAAAATGGTATATATTTGACAGAAACCGAGCTTGGAATCTTGAGTTTGGACGTCCTCCTGGCTGGCTGTGTGCCCATCAGTCCTCTCCCATGGTGCCAGGAGGCAGCAGCCACTGTGGCTCCCAGCCAGCCGTGGGGCCCTCAGGGCTGTGAGGCTAGGCTGGAAGCTCGGGAGGCAGGGTGTAGTCAATTTCAGCTTGGATTACTTTGGATTTACCTTGCATCGATAAGGATGAATCAGCATCCTACTGTATTTCATCTATAAGCACCTATATATCAAGAGGAACTTGGTTTCTCTTCAGTCAGTTGCTATTTTTCTCCAAGTGTGCCCTTTCTGAATGTGTACCAAGGACTGTAGGTGTCACACACTAGAGTGTTAAATCATCTGGCCTTGTATAAAAACAGATAAAGAAGGACTTATTACAACGTACTATGGCATGATACCCTTGATATGGCATTTCACTGACACCATTGTTAAAAATAAATTAACAAAACGTTGTATCTTTGAACATTGAAGTTTCAACACCAGAATAAATCATATTTCTTATTTTACATCCTCACACAAAAAATCGTTACTCACAATTAATATTGGTAAGCAATCAAATTAATGCATTTTATTTTTTATCAGCATCTCTGTTTCATTTCCTACTTGGATAGAACGTCAGAGCAAGATTTCACCTCTAAGACTATAACCTATTTAAAAGTCTCCATAATCTCAGGGATTTCAAGGGGCAGAATGGGTTAAATGAAAGTACTATTTTTCAGGTCCAAAGGTTTGTACGAAGTTAGAGCAAAAGATATATAATTTATATCTAAAAGTTTCCTTTTTTCCATAATTTTATTGAGAAACAAATAGCAATGAGACAATTTCAAACCAAACTGGTAGGACAGTTTCAATAATTAACACATTGCATACAGTCTTCCTAGTGCTTATTTGCTGTACAAGATGCAGACATGATATCCTATTTACAAACACTATTAGAACAAATCCTTCTATTCATTAAGAGAATGTAACTATATAACTATTCTAACCATTTTGAATACACAGATGCAAAATGGACATTCATCTGTATCCCCTTTTTTGTTTAGTTCTGTTATTTGACTATTATAGGTGTGTTAACTCAGCAAAATATTCTAAAAGAGTCCAGTAGTCCATAATAGTATTGGGTCTTCCACTTCTGCTTCACTGGCAATGTCAGAAATTGTTGACCTGAGTCCCCTATAGCTCAACATAACAGCATGGCTTTCCTTCTTATACTTTGTTTTTATACTTTTCTGCTGGATGGTTAAGACCAAGATAAAGCAAGACCTATGCAACAAGAATTGTAGCTTTTGGGTCTGATAAGGTCAGTGAAATCCCCTCAGGATTTTTCCTGAGATCCTGTACCTCAGATTGTAGAACCTTTGTCAGTGTCAGCCATGTGGATGAGTCGTGGCCATTGCTTGGCCTCTAAAAGTTTCTGACAGAACAAAATTAGGATTTTATAGAGATTAGGAAAATATGTGATTTAAAGTCCCTTTTCATAAAACCAGTTTCACAACACTACTTCATCAGGTTAATTGAGCTGAGCGATCTAAAATTATTTTAGCTCTGACTTTAAAGGCAATCTCTCTGCAAAATGACAGAGGATACAGCCTAAACCCAATCTTAACTTATTATTTCAGGAGGGTTTTCTATTTAGTGATACCAACAATAATATCCCTCACTTAATGAAACACTACAAAAGTCTTACAATCTTATACTGGGCACAGTGATAATACAAAACTAGATCTTTGAGCCAGAATTATATGATGGATTTATTGTCCACACAAGGTGACCATAGTCTAGAATGTAAAATCTTACCTAGGTTTGAGAAAAGCAAGATTAACTCTTAGGAGTAATATGTTGTGGTCACTGTTGATTGTACTCTACCAAATAGATAACATGTATATGAGTATACAAAGCAGCTGACTAAACCTCAGATTACAGAAATCAGTGTTTATTGGGAAAAAAAGAAATGCCGAGTTGGTAAAGATTAAATCATTTCTAGTACCTTAATGAACAGCCTCTCACAGTGCTCCAGCTTAATATGATATAATTCTTAGCTATAGTTCTCAGGAGCACCTGAATATAATTAAATATTATTGGTCAAATTTAATGGCAAATGCTCATGGATACGTATGTGCCAATAAGTGCATAAGACTCTTCTTTAAAGTTAATTATTTTAACTTAAAAAATTATTTTTGGTCTTCAGACAGACTAATGGTACCTCACAAGTATTCTTGTGTCAGTCCATGTCGCACCATCAGATGGTGGACCATGGTCCCATCACCACCACTGCCACTGAACACCTAAAGAAGACGATGCCTTTGGAAAATGTTGGGTTTGGCTTATTATTTGTTTTCATTTATGCCCAAAATTTATCAAAACTAACTTAGCAACATCAAAATATGAAGCTACACATGGGCCTTCCTTGACTTTGATATTTTCATTACTATAAACTTAATACTACTATATTAATTTTTTGTAATAATAAAGTAACAATGGTTGTTGTATTACCTATTTTTATCATCAAATCTGTTGCTCAGATTAACATATATAGCTATATATTATTATATATTTTTACTTTGCCTTTTCATTAAGCTTTTAGTCAACAAGGCAAGCAAAGTAACAGAAATATCAAAACAAATGAGCCCATTGGTACTCTCTCCATGGAAATGGAATCTGAGGAACCATGGTAGGTGGACAACTGGTGGTCAACTTGTAAACACCCAGATGAACTGTACCAGCATGATGCTGGGTGTGGGAGGACCAGCAGAGGACTGTTGCTGATAAGCAAAAGGAAGAAGTTGAGAAAATTTTAAGAGCTGTTGTTTTCCCCTGGAGCTGTTGCTTCCCTTGGTGCTGTTGGGTCTCTTGGAGGAGCTTGCATTGCTGGTTTTCCTGATAAGCTCAGCTGTTCTCATCCTCTGAGGAGCTCTGGACCTTGTTGTCACTGAGAATGGCTGCGGTTCACTTTGGGGGAGCTCTGGACCTCAACTTGAGCACCACTTCCTGGCTCTGGAGGGGAAGGTGTGTGCTACGTACTCTCCTAAAGAAGCTGTCGTGTTGGTTTTTCTGATGGGAATTCAGCTGTTATCATCAGAGGAGCTTGGGACCTCACTGTTGCTGAGGATTGCTGTGGTACTTGTCGAGGGAGTTATGGTTCTTCCTTTGAGCATCATTTCCTGGCTACAGTTCAGACCTCTCATTCTGATAGATCCTTCATCCGCTGGCACAGACTTTCTCACTTCTACCACTGACCTTTGGGCCTTCTCAGTACACACCCATGAAACAGGCCAGCATGAGATGTTGTTATGGGTTCTCAGTCTCCAGCTGGACTTGGTGGTGGGCATTGTTGTGTGCTCTAGGTCTTCAGCAGGACTCATGCGGGACATTATCATGGGATCTAGGACCTCAGCTGGACTCTTTGGTCTTTAGTGTGTGGACAGATTTACTGCAATCTCTTTGCATATGCCTCTTTGGGTAAGGTGACTGTTATAAAATAATCTGATAAACTATGTGCCCTTTTTTTGTTTTTGTACTGGGGATTGAACTTTTATGTGTCCTATATTGTTTGCTCTTGTAAAACCCTAAACTACAACAGGAAATGCTTTTACCTTTCTGAACACTTGAGCAAGTATTACTGGAGCTTCCTCTTCTACGTCTGCATTTCATATTTGCAAGTTATGTTACCATAAATTTATAAATAGCCATTATAGTTAATATGATAGAGTCAAGGGAAACACATTCAGTGTGGTCAGAAATCTGAACATTGTAAAGATTTTGGTAGATTTTCTAACATTTATGAAATTATTTTACTGCCAACATAATTAAAATCAACTCACTACTTCAGTAGTTTAACAAGATTCCCCATGTGTACTTTAGATTCAGAGATTGTCATAATGCCTTAGAAGTAGTCCTTCTGCCTGAAAGTAAATATGTCCAACTTCAATTAACTGGAAACACTGCCCTTTTTGTTTATTGGGGTATAGCCAACACATTTTGGATTTACCCCAGTTCACTAAATACTGGCAATCAGGAAGCTAACTGGCACTTTACACAGAATTTTTAACGTCTATTGATCAAATGAGCTGTACAAATGGGAATTTAGTTTCCTCTAGCTCTAAAATCACAAGGCAGAATGAGGTAAATTCCACTCTGCTCTGCCACTGCCTAGCTGTGCCACTTTGAGCAAATTGTTGGAACTCTTTATACTTTCTTTTCTTTAAGTGAACACTAAAGTGGAATGTTTCTAAAATTCTGCGTGAATTTGTACACTTCAGTCTAACATCATAATGTATTATAAAGTATTTCAAGGTGATGGACAAAGTAGGAACAGCTCAAAGAAAACTCCTGACCCAGGGGCTATCTTTCCAGATACGTAGAACCAAGTGCTCTAAGCACACAAAGAAGTCTAAACACATCATTTGCTTTACAGTGTGTTGGCTTACGCTGGCTAAATGGTATTAACCCCCTCCTTGAGTACTTTCTCTAGCTGTCATGCAGAGAATCTTTAATAATACAGATCTCTTAAATAGATCTCGCCTCCTAGAACTCACAATTTAAGCTTCCAGTAAGAATGAGTCACAGCCTTAGAAATACAGCTGAGTGTCACATCGCAGCAGTGCAGCCAATGGACGCCAGTGGTAAAGCCTGGCCACATTTTTATCTGTCTTTCTGTGAGTACACTCTGTGATATCCGCACAATGATAGAGTCACCTGGGGACGCATTTCACAGAGCCTATCACAAAGTGCTGCAGGACTGGGTATGATTTACCCACTTAAATTGGTCCTATAGCACGAAACCCCTTTTTTCACAATGTTCTATATTTAAAGGAAAAGTCAAATGTTGCTTTATGTTTGAGCAGCATCGTATCTCTCATACTGAGGTGACACAAGCAAACGTTTCTGAATTTCCTTAATTTGAGAAAGATTTTACCGATGCACATGCTATATACAAAAATCTACACTGAGTAAGCAACTCGCATGTTTTTTCTTACTAACATATTATTATCTCTCTCATAATAAACTAATTATGGTATGGATTTAAAAATACATCCAAGGCATTCAACGGACTAATCATGAGAAGTTATGATTCTTTTTTTAACTGACAGGGGCTTCTTTTCCACTTTGTTATGTATTTCAGATGGCATTTTTAAAAAGACTTGCACAAGGGAGAGGTCCTTAATTAAGACTTTAAAATGAGAGCAATAAATACATTTTATTGGCTATAATACCTTTTTCTTTGTTAGAAGGACAACAGACTGCTATTTAACTGGTCATGAAATATTAATTAAAAAGAAAAATAGGGGGCCTGCCCCTTAGCTCAGTTCTTTAAGTGGCAGCTTCAACAAAGCCGTCAGGCTCAGGTTGCTGTGGTTCGATCCCCACAACGCAAGCCAGCCAGTCATGCCTTGAAGGCATTC
>NW_004524599.1:10686076-10698778 GCF_000260255.1 Octodon degus
GCCCGCTGAGACTTGAGACTGGTTGTGGTGACGCACCCCTGTAATCCTAGCACTCGGGAGGCTGTAAATAGGAGGATCACCATGAGTCCCATCTTTGTAGTGAGACCCTGAACATCCTATAGACCCTGCCCTAAATACAGAAAAAAGTAAATAAATAAAAGTGAAAAGTGAAAGCTCAAACAAAAGTCTATTACACTTAGGAAGTATGTGGTGACTTCTTGTTTTGTTTTGTTTTAATGTATTTAGTACAGAGTCTACAGGGTCTCACTATGCAGCTTGGACTCGCAGTGGTCCTCCTGTCTCTAGTGCCGGGGGTGGGGTGAGGTGGTGGGGGGCGTGGGCAGGACCAGCACGAAGCAGGTGCTTTAATCTACTGAGCTATCTGGCTGGCTCAGTGGTGACTTCTTAAGTATTCTACCACTTCTAATATTATTTAAAACATAAAAAAACTTTAAATTTTTGTTTAAAAAAATTGGTCATATGTTGAAACTGTACTTTCGATTTGATTTGAAACTGTCTCATTGCTATATGTTTATCAATAAAACTTTGAAAAGAAAAAAAATAAAATAAATAAATAAATAAATAAATAATAAAAAAATTAAAAAAAAAATTGGTCATAATTGAGAATGTCCAGACTTTATTTTCAAACTTGAACAGAATCAGGGCTTTTACTTCTTCCCTGGTTACCAATTTCCTTTTCCTTTTAAAACTATCCCACAGGAACAAGGTGGGAGATTTGGATGTGGCAAACCAGTGGGCAAGAGCTGGTGGATCTCCTCCTGTCAAACATGGAGATCTAGGGAGTGCTCCGAAGAAGTTACAGGGCTGCACCTGGGACCAAGCAGAGAGTTCTAGCTTCAGCTCTTCCAGGGAAAAATCAAGCAAGCGTTTTTATTTTCACTGTTTAAGGAATTTGTACTAAAGTGAGAATTTTATAATCTAAGTTATGTTTCCATAATTGGTTCTGATCAAGTTTAAGCAGTTGGAACTCCAGGGCACTGGTCACTGGTTTCTGGGCAGCCTCTTTAGCTCAACCGGCTAGTAGCTCAGCTACAGCTTCATCAACCTTAGAACTGAGAGGCTCCTGGCTCAAGTAACATTTTGATAGGCCGGCCTAGATCTGACGTCAGCCAGAGCAGTGACAGATACAAGAGACAGCCGCCATTAAGCTCATGGCCACTGCGAGCCTTTTCACGCCTTTTCGTGCTCACTCTGTAGAGCGGAATTCTCTTTCAACCTTTAATTGTCCTACCCTCACTCTTCAGAGTGTATTTCTTTTCCTATCTTTACTAAATATAAAATCTCTTTACCTTCTGTGCTTGTTTGACAAATTTTTTGTTCAGGATGACGGGAATCTAGAAATCATCTCTGGGAGTACCCTAGAACCCTGCTAACACAAAGGTCAACTTTATTCTTTTGGTGTACAGGTCTATGATTCGTATAACCACCAATACCATCAAGAAGTAAAGACAGGCTGGGACCAGGGTCCATCAGTGACCTTCCAGGCCATGCCCAGATGACCTCACTTCTACACACTGGGTTCCACCTCCAGTAGTTCTCCCGTCTCCCCAGAGTGCGCCAGGCTGGCAACCAAGTCTTTAAACCATGAGCCTCTGGGGGACATTCTAGAGTCAAACTGTAACACTGAGGTTGAGAGATTCTCTTGGATAATCTCTTTATTGTGTTGCCAGTGTCATACCCAGGAGACAGTTCAGGCCGTCTGCTACCCGGCCAGCCACAGCCTACAAACTCTAACCTGCAAAGGTGGAGAAAAAGCAGCCAGCAGTACAGCAGCTGCATCAGAAAGCCCCCAATATAGGTGACTGGCAAAAGGCGGAAACACGTAATTTATTCTGCTTCATCTTTCAGGACAGAGGAAACTGTTGAATCAGAAAAGTTTCAAATCATGGAAAAAGTCTCAGATTTTTAAATTATTCATATTAACAACTACAAGTCAAAGAATAAACCTTCAGGAGATGACAGAAATGCTTTAATTTGGGAGCTACTGCCAGCCCCTGTATACTTACAACTCCATTCATGCCATATAACTAAATGTCTTGTAAGACTGCTTTTGATTTACAGAAGGAAAAAAAGATGATATTACTAAAAAGACCCATTACTCTTGTGCCTCCTCATGTAGTTCAATGTTAAGTACTCTACAAAACTGAATCCTTGGTGGAATGCAATTCTGTAATTCAATTGAGAGATCTTGCTAATGTCCCCGTCTGCAAGAACATAGCTTAAGGGTTTAGGTTTAGCAGGAAACCTTGCAAACCGGAGACAGAATTACAGCCTGCCTCTTCCATGGAGGGATGAGTGAGGGTTGTTGGCAGTGTAATATCAAGCAATTATTAGGATTTCTAAAAGAAAGTGAAAGAATTACAGAGTTCAGTTCATCTTCATAAGATAAAGGATGGAGAAAAAAACAGATGAGAGACAGCCAAAAAACGTTGATTACTATGGAAACTGGGTGATTAGTATGTAAATGAAGGCTAAGGATGCTCGCTATTCTCTCTACTTTTGTGTATGTGTGACATTAAGAGTAATAAAATGGCTTAAGAGAAATATGTCACCCAAAGCACTATGAGGGACAAATAAGGATTATTGGAGCTTATAGAATTTGTAGCTGTTTCCCACTATATTTATTATATGTCACCGTGAATGACTATCATGTGATAACTTCTGTAAGACTATAAGTGAATTCATCAGTATAAATGAAAGTTTACTGTCAATACTAGGATAAGATGCCTTCTCAGTACACTAAAGGAGTTATCATATGTCAGGAAGCCTGTGGATTTGTGCCACTCATGTATTATTCATATATACACATATATACACATACATATATTTAGACCTTCAGATGGAAAATTAGAATGTTAGGAAGCTGGGATCACTGCTTATTTGTATCACAAAAAGGTCATGGGCATATTCCCATACACATCACTGCATATCAATAATATCAATAAAATCAAAAATGTCTAACAGTCTGTTTTGAAGCCTTAGCTGCAACTGCCATTATTTAAAGAGCATTGGAAAAATACATATTCTCAGGTGCTGCCCTAGACCCGTGAAACACACTCTGCAGATTTGTCTCGTAATTCTTTTCATGAGCCCACGTCTGCAGTACACCGTGACTACACTCCTCAGGGGAGTGAACGCGCACACCTAACACACCTTCACCCTCTTTACACCCTCTCCCCTTCTCCCTTCCCATGCCTCCATCTCTTTGTGCAGATGATTTACAAGCTGACTTTGCTTTCTCCACTTGCTCACTAATATCTTGGCCAGGCCACTTACCTTTGTCAAGTGATAAGAAAGACCTGCTGCCTCTAACATTGGCCTAATGGAAGAACCAAGAGAGATGGGGCCAGGCACTGTGACATGTGCTTCAGGCTCAGGCATTCAGGAGGCTGAGACAAAAAGATGCTTGAGCCCAGGACTTTGAGACCAGCCTCGGCAGCATAGTAAAACCCTAATCCAAAAAGTTAAAAGAAAAAAAGAAAGAAAAAAACCCTGAAATCAACATTCAGTATACTCTCACTAATGTCAGTCATTGCCTTCCAGAATAGAGACGTGGAAATGCCCAGAAATGCAACCAGAAGATTGTCCTGCCCATTTGATTACAGCTGGAAGACAGGTAACTGAACTGGGATGTACAAAGCACAGCCTTCAATCTTATTCAGTGTACTTTTGTATTATTCGAGCTACTTTTAAAATAATAATGAGAATATATCATTGAGTCCTTTCCAGAAGGACACTTTGCCTTCCTCCTATTATGAGATATTAAACCTAATAACTTATTAATGATGCTGCCCCAAAATAAAATAAGCATCAAAAGAAAAATTCCCAAAAAAATAAAAAGAAAAAGTCCCAAACAGTTATATGTTGGTTGATGGGTGGCCAGTGACAAATTGGGCAGCCTGTAGTAAAACAATGAGGAATGAGGGAAACACAGACAGTAAAACAGCCCAGGCCCGATTCCCCACGCAATGCTGGACGGTTCCCTCCAGCGGAATTCCCAGCCATGGCCCCCAGTGCCGTGGCACCTTCCGTGCTAGCAACTCCGCACGCAGCGCTCCTCCTAGTTCTCTTTCAAGGAATCTCATGCCTCCCAAACCTGGATTTCCTGCGACTAGTTTATCTTGTCTGTTCTGCTTGTCTCAATCCAAAAGACTTTCTTTGTTTCTGTCCCCAGCATCAAATATGACTCAAGTGAAAGAGTCGCAGGGGAAATGTTCGTAGACATCTATTTCTTGCTTCTCCTGTTCAAGGTTGTCTGTTTGTGAACCCGCAACCTCAATTATCATACAATACAGAAGGCAAGACAAGCACTCCTAGCTTTGGACCACCCTGATTCCGGTAGCAAGCAAATGTGAAAAAAAAAAAAAAAAGTATCTGCTCGCCATGCTTCTGAGGATGTGCCTTTCCCAGAACGATATGCCTACAGTACAGACATGATGATGTATGTTCAGTAAGACTACAGTGACGCTTAAAGAGCTTTTGCTCCAGGATAGTATGAAATAATCTACATGATGCTTAGAAGTAGTCAGGCTGACCCTGTTAGCTTTATGATGAGTGTTTTACATACGATGAGGATCAGGCTCTAAGTGGTTATGGCTTGCTCGGTTTCACAGTCACATACAGAAGGACATGCTCTACCTCCCGATCAGGTGACACCCGTCAGGTCACAGTGGCCCTCTGGCATCAGATGTAACACACCCATCAGTAACAAATGAAACTGCAGGGCTGGGGAGATGACTCAGGGGAATAAGTGCTTCCCTGGCAAGTGCAAGGGCCTGAGTTCAATCCCCGGTAAAAAAAAAAAAAGAAAAAGAAAGAAAGAAAGAAAGAAAGAAAGAAAGAAAGAAAGAAAGAAAGAAAGGAAGAAAGGAAGGAAAGAAACTGCATGCCATGGAGGAGTTGAGAACCAAAGTTTCCTGGCCTGTGCTAAATTGGCAGCTTTGTTTCTATACTTGGTTGAAAAATGTGGCCTAAAGCTGCCTCCACAAATAGTGAGCTGCAACCTAAGTGAATATGTAAACAAACTGCCAATTCACTAAGAGCGGATTCTTATAACAGACACTGGAGTCTTGGCCAATCATAGCAGTCAACTTCAGCCCATACAGGCTGTCAGCCTTCAGATCATGTCCATAAAAGGAAAATGCCACCTCATACCGCGACCATATAAGGTAAATGCGAATGGGAGCCAGCCAGGTTGTTTCAGTTCAGAATAGGTGAATGTGTTTGTCTTAAATATTACTGCCCCATTTCAGGCTGGCCTCCCGTAACCCACACAGCCCCTCTGTTCTGTCCATCTGGTCTTTTCACGAAGCCACTCCTTCTACAATGTCTTTGACCTCTGTCTGAATCCTGGGAGCCGTTGTCCTGGCTTGGTCCTCAAAAACACCCATTCATACACTACTTACCTTTTTGGGTCAAGACCTTCCCAAATCCAGTCACAGTTATTTTGGTATTGCAAGACTCAGAGTTTTCCCTCTCAGTGAACTCTTTCCTAAAGCAGCTGTAGGTAGACTCTGTCCTGGGTCTTCAAGAGGCTGTATCCAGGGACATTGAAGAAAGGCTGTATCTTATATTTTGATTCCTGCATAGTGTTGATCACGTATTATGCACTCAATAAATACTCAAACAAGTAACTATTTCAAACTAATCTCCTGCATTATTAGAGATCCTAGAAAGAAAAAGTGGGTCTTATTTTTCAATAAATCCTGTTTTATACTATTTTATTGGAAGATACTGAATGAATCTGCTTCCGTTTTCCATATCTTTTGACATCTTTCAGATAAAAAAAAAAAAATCTCAATTTTAGGTTATACTTTTTTCCCTACCCCTTTTTGCCCTGTCAGTAAAACTTTCACTGTTTTTTCCCCTTCAACAAAATGTAAAAACTGAACTTCATGATTCCAATTAATTATAAGGATTCTTAATAATCAAATCAAGGATTCTTTATCCAAGAACAAAAAACTAATGAAAACCTTCATACTCATGGAAGAAATCTGCAACTTCTTACTGGCGCCCAATTCCTGGAGCTACCTTCACTGCAGTCGGCCCTGGGTGCCTCATTCCCTGAGAAAGTGTCAGCCGAACGGCAGATCTCTGAAGCACGCGCAGGGTTAAGTCGACCAGGACCCGGGAAATTTCCACCTGCCATTCTGTGTAGCGTAACTGTACGTGATTTTAAAGATCTTAACCCACCTCGCCGCCCTGCCCCCCAGAACTAATCTATATGCTAATTTGTACTTGATAATGCCGCCCCACAATATGGTAATTCTTGTAAATGTTTTCCAGGGAGAGGGAGAAAGAAAAGGAGAAATTGAGCGTTGGCTCCATCGCTGAAGCCCGCGCACTGCAGACACTCTCAGCAGAAAGAGTGAGGGAGAAACCTGGCCTTGCCACGCTGGGCGCAGAATGAAATCCTTCTGCAGAAGCAGGAAGTGCTCTCTGAGGCCCTGCCGTTCTGCAGCGATGCTCAGAAGCGCAAGATGCAAAGAGCTGCCGCTCTTGCTGGTGAGTCAAAGTCAAACAGCCTGCACCTGCCTGGGCGCCCAGCCCTCATGGACCTGGCTCAGCCGAGCAGCCCCTGGGGATGGCAGGGCTCCCGGTGCCGCTGCTCCTCATCGCACGAGGGCCTTCCCTGCTTGCCTGTTTTCCTACAAGTACCCATGCTATTAAGATATCAAACGCAGGAATGACAACAAGAGTCCTAATTAAACAGGAGCCGCATGCGCCTCGAAGGAGCAGCCTGAACCCAAATAAGAGAAGCTTGGGACTGGAAGGGGGGAAAGCAATAGCGAGGGCTTCCAAGTCAGCTGGGTGTCGAGCTCTGTGTTTGGGGTGTGTATTTAAGGGGCCCAGTGAGGCAAAGGACTCCCAGCGCTGTCAGGCCACAGACAGAGCCCCTGACACAAAAACGGAAGCAGTCTCTGAATCTGTGACCAGAACCCAATTGTAATTGGCCTCCTAGATCACTCACGGCAATCAGTGAAGTAATATGCTTCTGAATAATTATGAATAATTAGGCACATTTATGAATAATTACACTGATAATAGCTATCTAACTCATTCCATTTTAAAATTGTAATTCAGTCATTACAGATTGGGGTGTCGTTTCCTCCATCCTGCTCATGGCCTCATCCATCTGCCAATCTGACAGCGAGGGTGGGAGTCCCTCTCTGGGACAGCACTGGGCTCTCCTTGGGCACAAAGGGACATCCTGGTCCTCAGGGTTAGAGCTTCATAGCCCCCTGATTGATTGGAGAGGACTCCAGACAGTACAGAGAAGCAGAAAGGCCAAAGGAGACAATTTTCCTAAAACATTAGTGTTTCGCCATCTAGTGACTCATTTATCAATATGTAAATGAATTAAAAGTGATGTCTGGGAGCTCAAGGCCGGCTTCAGTACTGACGGAAAAGGACACCATTGTTTCCTTGTATCATAGTGACAAAAACTCAACTGTGAAAGAGCAATTTTTCTTAGTGTTCTGATCAGATTCCAAGCTACTTAGAAAATCTGAAGTCCCAATTTGAACAAGGAGTCTTAAAAGAAAGTGTTAAACAAAAGAAAGTGTCCTGGGGCCGGGGAGATGGCTCAGTGGCATAAGCACTTCCCTGGCAAGCGCAAGGGCCTGAGTTCAATCCCCGGTTCCACCAAAAAAAAAAAAAAAAAAAAAAATTAAAAAAGAAAGTGTTCTCAGACTTTAAGCAAAGTGTGTCTGTTCCTCACTGCCCTTGCTCTCTCTTTCTTTTCTCATTCATTTCTTTCTATTCCTTTCTCTTTTTCTCTCTCCCTTCTCCTCCCCTCTCCCCTGTGCCTAATTCTATATGAATTTCATGTCTCTTTCTGTTCTAATCCTAACAACATCAATCACAAAAGTGAACATATATATATACACATATTTTGACCCTAAAATTAATATCTGTTAATTCAGAAATTTGGATGACAGAGAAGAATGACAAAGAATTTTAAAAATCAACAATCTCAGCTTTTGAGGATGCCAATGTTAAATTAATATTTTAAAGTGCTTTATTTCTAAATGTGACACAACTACCCTACTGTTTATAAGCAAGATCTTTCCTGCCAAGAAACCTGGACCTTACTGAGAGGGAGTGTGGTCTCTGAGGAGTCAGGTGACATGGCCAGACACAGGACAAAGGTGACATCATCACAGTGATCAGAATGGACTGAATGAACTGGAGATGGGGCATAGCAGAGAGCCAGGATAGGGACACACACAGATTCCTTACCTATTGCAGGGACCCTCAAGTCTAGTCAACAAATTATGAAGTAAGGAAGCGTGGTAGGGCAATGAAGAAGATGATCAGCGCAGAAGCCATGTGTGACGGAACCAATAAAACAGTGTGTGCATGGGCTGGGAGAACCTGGACTCACAGCTGTGTGACTTGGATACAAGCACGGAAAACCACTCACTATCCTTGTGGAAGGCAGCGTGTGCACTGCTAATGGGGCGCAGCCATGATGAACACACTTGCTGACAACAAGGGATCGCAAAGCGAGGCGAACCTCTATGGCCACACACCCCTGACTGGAACCATCTCATCTGATCTCAGAAGCTAAGCAGGGTTGGGCCTGGTTAGTATTTGTATGGGAGACCAAAAATAAGGAAAACACCTTTTGTTAAAAAAAAATAATAATAAAATAAAAATCCATTTCTGAAATGATCACTTCGGGTTTTTTATAGTGAAACTCAAGTTTTCCATGGAAGTATTTCTACATGTTGCAGGACAGTAGCAGCCCCAGAGGCTGAGGCCCTGGAGGCTGTTGGTCTTTCCTGAGGACCCTCACAGAAATAGGATCTTGGGGAAACACTTCCCATTGTCCCATCACCTGCTTCCTCTATGACCAGAAGAGGCACCAACAAGTAAACCCGGTGACTGTTTCCTGGGGTAAACTGGGACCAGAAAAAGCTACACAACTCTTTCCGTGGTGCCACAGCTACAGGTCTCTGAGGGTTCTCCTCCTTGGCATCAGTGGTCCTTTCTTAGAAAATTCTAAGTAGATCTCATGTCACAGTCTCCATGTCCCAGCAAACTTGCCTGTGGACTTCAGTAAGACTTGACCTTCAGAGGCAAAATTAACCACAAATCCTAGGAATAAAGCCCTGGGCTGCCTCCAGAATATATGCATCTAAGAGGTGCACAAACCAAGTGTTTTTACTTAAAATATATAAAGACAAAAATTTTTTAAAGTGTCTAACAATCTTTTCTTTGGAAGTTTGTTTTGTTTTCTCTAAGGTCCAGAGCAAATCCTATTCTAAAAAAAGAAACCACTTCTAGCAAATAGCAAGAAGAAATTCTAGGAGAATTTTTCAATAGATTTCCTTGTGTATCAATTCTACTATCTTTTCTTGGTGGAATGAATAGAAGAGGCTAAGAAATACGTCTTTATATTATAAAGCCATTAAAATCATGGTTATAGAGATTATTTAGCAACACAGTAAAATGCTTATCAGAAAAGCAATCTATGAAAGTTAATATTCACTATGATTGCAACTGTAATTTTAAAGTATAACAATAAGAATAGGAAAAGACATTAGCAGTGTTCTGTTGGATTCGTGATAATACATTTTTCTTTCATCATTTTATAATTTCTTAGAGCATGCTCATTTCTGCTTTTAAATGTGCTCTGGTCAGAAAATGTGAAACTCTGAAAAAGGATAAAAACCTAGAAAGGGAAAAGGTCTTGCCCAAGGTCAGCCCATCAATCAGTTCAAAGAGCTAAATGCGGAGCATATAATTAGAGAGAAGAGTCCCACGCTCCTTTGAGCCAGCCATGAGAAAAATGCAGCCTCAGCAGGCCAGAAGCTGGATTCTCAACTCAACTTTCACCTTTGATGGCAGGCCCCTAGATGGAGAGTAGAAATGAGGGTGCTTTCACTCCAAGACCCAGAGAAATTCCTGAGGCAGGTGCAGGTGTGGCAGCTAGCAGAGCTCTTCTTTTCTCCCTGGGAAAAGGGGACCACCCCAGGGCCCACGCTGCCAGGACACACAGCACGGTTTCCAGAGGAGCCTGAGAAGAGGCTCCTGCGAGCCCTCCTCCTCTTTCTCTGCCTTCTCTCCCAGCAGAGGAAAGCGTGACCATCCTGTCGCTCTTGTCCATAGGAGGTACTGGGATAATGATTCCGCTGCCTGTCCAACCACCCACCCCCTTCCTTGCCACCAGAGAAATCTCAGTGATTGATGAGAGGGATACTTTGAAATTTTGAGGTGGGGATGAGGTTGCCGAGAGGAGAGGAAAGGAGAACAGGAGGGACAAGGAAAGAGACGGGAGGGGGTGCTCCCGAAGCTCCGAGGACATTAGGACATGTCAGGGCTGGCAAATGATTCATTGAGTTAATGATGATAAACACTTCATCTCTGTGCATATATGTGCATTTTATCCAATGATCTCAAGCACCCATAAGCGGAGAAAGGCTCAGAATAAATCATACGAACAGGCCCTAAATGGGAATCCCTTAGGAAGGGGAGCTGAATTGTTAATGCCTGCCAGAATTTCAAACATCAAATTACAATAAGCCGAATGATATTTTAAGCAGCTCAGTACTTAAAGGGTACTGCAAAGTCCTGCAGATTTTCTTCTACTTCCAGGGTTTTTTTTTCTCCTGTGCCAGTTGCAGCTTTACACATGTCATACTCACTTGGACATTTCTGGTTGTGGACTCTGAAGCAAAAAGAAAGCTTTCACTCTGAAAAATAACAAACATTCACAAATGTCCTCCCATTTTTCCAGCTTGGTTCCTCCTGTCCCAAGTGTCTTTGTTATGGAGAACAATGCAGGGAAAACTGAAAATACAAACTGACCGTGTCCAGGCCACTTATAAAATAGATGTGTAATCCACAGTCTGTGGGGACAAGTCTAGGACACCCCTTATCTGCAGTAACCAACTCGGCAAGCCACCCCACCATCTGGCTACAAGTCAGGCTTACAGCAAACCAGATCATTGCTTGTAGGAATCAGTCCAGAAAATCAAACAATGACTTCTGTAAAAATTATCCCAAAAGTCCAAAGATTGATTCATACCTAGCATATTGCTAATTTATAGCCTCACGTCCAGCTTTGGACCAACCAAAGAAAGCAAAGTATGCACTCCTGTATGGAGTGCAGAGTCCATGCAGAGTACTGTAGCCAAACACTAAGGACTGGGTAATTTATAAACAACTCATTTGTTTCTCACAGTTCTGGTGGCTGGGAAGGCCCAGGATTAAGGCACCAGCCAATCTGGTGTCTGATGAGGGCTTAGTTTTTACTGCTTTATCCTTACATCACAAAAAGGCAGAAGTTCAAGGTCACGCCCTTCAACCTCTTTTACAAGGTCACTAATCCTATCTGTGAAGGGCCCACCCTCATGATTCAAGCAAATGACTCATCCTAGCCTTATGAGTATAGACACTATGAACCTCGTCCCCAGCAACATAGCAATCAAATTTAAAATTATCCAGCACAGTTAGGTGTTTGACTATTTGACTATTCCAGTAGACCAAAGGTCAATATGCATCATATATACAAATGAACAAATTTTTACTTTTTTATTTTTATTGTTACCTTCACAGTAGTTGCTCAGATTACCAGATACAGGCATGCAGCATTGATCAAACAAAAAAAGCGCTACCTGTTCCTTTCCATGAAGCAATAGAAATCAGTAGTACCATTATCTTAGCTATTGTGTGTGTGTCTGTGTGTGTGTCTGTGTGTGTGTCTGTGTGTGTGTGTGTGTGTGTTTATGAGAGACAGAGAGAGAGAGAGAGAGAGAGAAAGAAAGAAAGAAAGAAATGTTTCCTTCCTTCTTTTCTCCCTTCCCCTATCACAGTTATCCTTTCCTTTTGAGCAGTTTCTTTCTCTTTCACAATATCCATTATAACTTTTGGGTCTTATTTACTCTTTCAGTTTCTTTTTTTTTTAAGGATGAGCTGTTTATTTTTTAAAATAATTTTATTGAGAAACAAATAGCAATGAGACAGTTTCACAACTGATTACTGGCACACTTTCAATAATTAATACATTGCATATTGTTGTCTTAGTGGTTATTCATTGTACAAGGTGCAGACATGATATCCTGTCTCAAACACTATTATAACAAACCTCTCTATTCATTGAAATAAGAGAATGGAGCTGTATATCTATGCTAACTATTTTGAGTATACAGACACAAAAGGGTTGTTCATTTCTTTTTTGCCATAATTTTATTGATAAATAGCAATGAAACAGTTTCAAATCAAATCGGTAGGACAGTTTCAATAACTAACACACTGCATACATTCTTCTTAGTGGTTAATTGCTGTACAAGATGTGGACTTGATATCCTATTTACAAACACCATTAGAACAAATCATTCTATTCATTAAGAGAATGTAACTATATCTCTATCTGAACCACTTTGAATACACAGATACAAAATGGACATTCATCTGTATACCCTTTTTTGTAAAGTTCCGTTATTTGACTATTATAGGTGTGTGAACTCAGCAAAATATTCTAAAAGAGTCCAGTAGCCCATAATAGCATTGGGTCTTCCGCTTAACTGGCAGTGTCAGAAATTGTTGACCTGAGTCCCCCACAGCTCAACATAACAACATGGCTTTACTTCTTATATTTCGTCTTTATACTTTTGTACTGGATGGTTAAGACCAAGGTAAAGCAGAACCTGTGCAACAAGAGTTGTAGCTTTT
>NW_004524599.1:10698878-10701742 GCF_000260255.1 Octodon degus
ATACAAACTCATTTTCCCCAGGATTTCTTCACCAGCATAAAGTTAAAGGTATCTTAGATCACCTATGGGGAAACACTTATCTGTGATAGCAACCTAGGGAATCTCTGCTCCCACATGTGGTTCTATAAAGAAAAGAGCATGTGGGCAAGCCCAGTTGAAAGCCCACTCAGTACAGGCATTTTTGGACTAAGCACACCCACCGCAGTCAGCACTGAGTCGTGTAGGGCAGAAAGACAAGACGGTCCGCAGCAGATTCCAATCCTGGCTGACTAGAGCCTCCCAGGACTTCCAATTGGTCCACTTCTCCAGGATCCTACCTGCCTCCACACACTGCAGCCTGCTCCCCACCACTGGGCAGGAGATGATTTGAAATGCAAACCTAAGAAGAAAAACATGTTTTGGGGCAATTGGGAAAGCAGTCTTGGAATACCCCCTGTGCTATTAAAATGGAATTGAGAGCTTTTGGTGGCAACTCTGGTCTTGGTCTCATTTTGCTGGAAGGGATGCTTCGAGGTAGACACCAGAAGACATCCTCACTCTCTACTGTAGGGAACAGCAGAGCGGCTAGCCACCCTCAGAAGCCAAAGGGTTCACCTGAGACCTCAGCAACAACCTGTCAGCAGCCAGGAGCTTCTGTGCCTTTGAGTGCCCTAGGCCATCCTTCTAAGGGAACCTCGTGAATGTGTGGCCTGAGTGCTGTGGACACTGAGGGGACCTGCGTCTTTGCTAGGAGCAGCCAGGGTCTTCTCCTTGATGCCTTGAACCAGGCTGGCATCAGTTCAGAAAGGCAAAGAGGCTACAGAAGCTTGGTTGAAGCTTATAGAATCTTTTAAAAGCTCAAACAACGAAGTGACCAGGGTTTGATCCCCGGCGTGCCACGCTGGCCCTGCCTCGGAGGGCCCGCTGAGACTTGAGACTGGTTGTGGTGACGCGCCCCTGTAATCCTAGCACTCGGGAGGCTGTAAATAGGAGGATCACCATGAGTCCCATCTTTGTAGTGAGACCCTGAACATCCTATAGACCCTGCCCTAAATACAGAAAAAAGTAAATAAATAAAAGTGAAAAGTGAAAGCTCAAACAAAAGTCTATTACACTTAGGAAGTATGTGGTGACTTCTTGTTTTGTTTTGTTTTAATGTATTTAGTACAGAGTCTACAGGGTCTCACTATGCAGCTTGGACTCGCAGTGGTCCTCCTGTCTCTAGTGCCGGGGGTGGGGTGAGGTGGTGGGGGGCGTGGGCAGGACCAGCACGAAGCAGGTGCTTTAATCTACTGAGCTATCTGGCTGGCTCAGTGGTGACTTCTTAAGTATTCTACCACTTCTAATATTATTTAAAACATAAAAAAACTTTAAATTTTTGTTTAAAAAAATTGGTCATATGTTGAAACTGTACTTTCGATTTGATTTGAAACTGTCTCATTGCTATATGTTTATCAATAAAACTTTGAAAAGAAAAAAAATAAAATAAATAAATAAATAAATAAATAATAAAAAAATTAAAAAAAAAATTGGTCATAATTGAGAATGTCCAGACTTTATTTTCAAACTTGAACAGAATCAGGGCTTTTACTTCTTCCCTGGTTACCAATTTCCTTTTCCTTTTAAAACTATCCCACAGGAACAAGGTGGGAGATTTGGATGTGGCAAACCAGTGGGCAAGAGCTGGTGGATCTCCTCCTGTCAAACATGGAGATCTAGGGAGTGCTCCGAAGAAGTTACAGGGCTGCACCTGGGACCAAGCAGAGAGTTCTAGCTTCAGCTCTTCCAGGGAAAAATCAAGCAAGCGTTTTTATTTTCACTGTTTAAGGAATTTGTACTAAAGTGAGAATTTTATAATCTAAGTTATGTTTCCATAATTGGTTCTGATCAAGTTTAAGCAGTTGGAACTCCAGGGCACTGGTCACTGGTTTCTGGGCAGCCTCTTTAGCTCAACCGGCTAGTAGCTCAGCTACAGCTTCATCAACCTTAGAACTGAGAGGCTCCCGGCTCAAGTAACATTTTGATAGGCCGGCCTAGATCTGACGTCAGCCAGAGCAGTGACAGATACAAGAGACAGCCGCCATTAAGCTCATGGCCACTGCGAGCCTTTTCACGCCTTTTCGTGCTCACTCTGTAGAGCGGAATTCTCTTTCAACCTTTAATTGTCCTACCCTCACTCTTCAGAGTGTATTTCTTTTCCTATCTTTACTAAATATAAAATCTCTTTACCTTCTGTGCTTGTTTGACAAATTTTTTGTTCAGGATGACGGGAATCTAGAAATCATCTCTGGGAGTACCCTAGAACCCTGCTAACACAAAGGTCAACTTTATTCTTTTGGTGTACAGGTCTATGATTCGTATAACCACCAATACCATCAAGAAGTAAAGACAGGCTGGGACCAGGGTCCATCAGTGACCTTCCAGGCCATGCCCAGATGACCTCACTTCTACACACTGGGTTCCACCTCCAGTAGTTCTCCCGTCTCCCCAGAGTGCGCCAGGCTGGCAACCAAGTCTTTAAACCATGAGCCTCTGGGGGACATTCTAGAGTCAAACTGTAACACTGAGGTTGAGAGATTCTCTTGGATAATCTCTTTATTGTGTTGCCAGTGTCATACCCAGGAGACAGTTCAGGCCGTCTGCTACCCGGCCAGCCACAGCCTACAAACTCTAACCTGCAAAGGTGGAGAAAAAGCAGCCAGCAGTACAGCAGCTGCATCAGAAAGCCCCCAATATAGGTGACTGGCAAAAGGCGGAAACACGTAATTTATTCTGCTTCATCTTTCAGGACAGAGGAAACTGTTGAATCAGAAAAGTTTCAAATCATGGAAAAAGTCTCAGATTTTTAAATTATTCATATTAACAACTACAAGTCAAAGAATAAA
>NW_004524599.1:10701842-10712164 GCF_000260255.1 Octodon degus
ACGGCCATTGTTGGCCAATGTGCTCTCTGTGAAAGCCTGAGAGAATGTTTTCTCTCCATGTGACTCTCCTTAGGCACACTCTACATCATCGATCACTTTACTCTTTCAGTTTCTTACACGAGGGAGACAATGCAATGTTTACACATATGAGTCTCATTTATTTCACTTATGGGCATGATCTCTAGTTGCATCCACAGAAATGAGCAATTTTCAAGAACACAATACACTAAAGAATAGGTATCACTGGGCTGGCCAAACAGATTAGCGGATTAAAGCTCCTGTAAGCAGGTACAGGGGCTGGAGTTTCAATTCCCAGGCCTGCCATGCCTGCCCTGCCCCCAGGGTGCATTGAGACGGCAATTGAGACTGGACGTGGTGGCACAAGCCTATGATCCCAGCTCTTGGAAGACTGCAAACAGGTAGATCACTATGAGTCCGATCTAGTAGTGAGACCCTGAACACCCTGTAGGCCCTTCCCTAAAATACTAAATAAATAAATAAATAAATAAATAGTTAAATAGGTATCACTTAAGCTACAGTATACCAAATATAGTTTTCCTTGGATGATGAAAGATCATTCAGAATTTTCCAATGCCTTGTGATCATGATTTTAAATATCACTTATCATAGGGATTTTTTCCTTTTCCTCTGATAATGATTTCCAGATGAAAATTTTGAATTTTAGATTGAAGCAATAGTAGTAATAATAAGGATTAAGTAACTGCATGAGCACCAGCACATACCGAACACACAAATCATTTTCTCCTCATTCTCAGCCTAACACACTCTGCTTTGAATCTTTCCACACTTGGACAGGATTTTCACAGACTAGGAAAGCTGCTCCTGCCACGCAATCAGTGAAAAGCAGACATAGGAATTTGCACCCTGACCTATGTACCCCCGGGCTCTTTTAGTAAATTTTGTGAAGTTTGTGACTTCCCTGGCAACAGTCAACACCCTAAGAACTAAGGAGAGCTAAAAGGAATGTTGTACTGACACACAATAGAAAATGGCCCATTTTGCAAAAGAAAAATCTCAAGACTCAAACCTGATGAGAAAAAAAATGTTCACATAAAAAATATAAAAGAAAACCAATTACAATTCAAACAATGTTAAGTAACATGTTGTCTAACCTATAAAAGGCCTTAAAATATAACATCAATCTATTTCAACTGACATGGAATGTATAATCCATTTTCTGTTATAAAATTGTAGAACAAGGAGTAGTAAGCACGCTTCAAGTTTATATTTCTAGTGTAATGCCTGTTTCATTTTAATGTGATTTTTATCTTCCTATCTCCAGAGAGTGGTGGAAAAAGATGAATTAACTGAGATGGGATCCATAGGCGCTTGAGTAATGTCAAATAAAATGCCCATGTATTGCTGCTGTTTTAATTGTGTGGCATCTTACAGACTTGGGCTGTGCCAGCATGATCAATCTGTCACTTAAATTATTTGACTATTGATTAATTTTCAGAAATGTGTTGACAGAAGTCTTATGGTATAAAGAAAACCTACTCCCATGTCTCCTGCCACAGGGATTCTGAGTCGCTTGTCTTTGCCTTTTTGCATGATTAATGTTGCTCTGAACCTAAGAAATCAATAAACATTTTCTAAAACAGAGATATCTACATCCCTAAAGAGGGCTGCCTATTTAGGTTCATGCTCAGGCTACAAAATGCATTACCCTTTGCAGTGGAAGGGTCAGGTTTCACAGGCTGAAGAAAATCAGGAAGTGTGTTCTGCTTTATTGATCTTTTCAGTGTACATAGCCCTAACTCTAGGAATGTACCATCTGGTGGTCAGGAGGAGTAACTACACCTTTCCCTAGAATAAGCCAAGCTAAACATGGGAAGATTAACCCTATGAGAACTCTTTTTTGAATGCTACTGATATGCTGCTAAGATTCCTCCTCCTTCTCCTCCTCCTCCTCTTCCTCTTGCTCCTCTTTCTTCTCCTCTTTTTGTCAGTGCTACTAGCTGAACCTAGTGTGGGGAGTGGCTAGCTGGAGATTGTGCACACATTCAGGGCTAGAGCAAGGCCAGTCCCTAGAACGGGGAGCCCCAGAGGTGAGCCACGTAAACAAGTCACTGGGACTAGAGCAAGGCCAGCACAGCAAGTGTCGGCCTTGGCGTTCCTCCCCGTCAACTATAGCACAGACATCTTTGAGAATGTTTCTCCTTCAGTGCTCTCAGCAAAACACCAGGACCTTGTCCTTTGACTTTGCTGTGCACTTCCTCCTTTTTACCCTGTGTAAATACAGCAGACCACACTGCTCTACTGTTGTTGCTGCCTCTCCATCAGAGAGGTCAGAGCCCACCCAGTCTTCTTTTCAGTATGTGTCTTTAGCTTTTTTTCTTAATCTCCAACTATCCCCTTTCAGGACTCTGGGACCTTGTACCTGTTAGACAGGCACTGCACCAGTGAGCTACACCCCAAACCCAATATTGCCTTCTGAAAAGAATGAAAGTGCAAGAAAATTCTCTCTCTCTCTCTCTCTCTCTCTCTCTCTCTCTCTCTCTCTCTCTCATATACACACATACATATAAGCACAAACAGAGATCACATAGAATTCTTAGAATAGACAACACCTTCATCCAGTGCTCAGAAGTCTACTCTAAGAGACAGGATTCACTGAGTCTAAAAAGACCTTCCCTCCTAAAGCCATGCAGGGTTGGCTCTGCCAGCTCTCTGTAGGGAAGAATTTACAGTATATGAACACAGCTATGTCCAACATACAAGGTCCAGGAATGAGAACGGAAGTCTCAGAGCAGTAGATATAGCAAAGGCACAAGGGAAGTTCCTGCAGAAATCTCACTTTCTCCCCATTGTCACAGACAGCCATCAAGAGTAAAGCCATGGCTTCAGTATTTGTCAATGTTAAGTCTCCTTTTTTTTTCTTTTAAATACCAGGGATGAAACTCAGGACCTTGTGCTTGCCAGGCAGGCACTTATACAGCTGAGCTATCTCCCTGGCTATGTCTCCTTATACATTATTTTATTTTATTCAAGTAAAGCAAATGAAATAATTTGGAGGGGAGTTTAAGAATGCTAGGCTCACCATTTTTCCTTATTCCTACAAATCTTCAACCAAACTTCTCTGTGCCAGAAAGACCAAGTTGTCCACCCTGAGTAACATCTTCCACAAAGCCACGGCCCCTCTCCACACTGCTCCAGGCTGGGGAGAGTGATGAACGGCAGGCTCAGTGCAGGGCTGAACCCTTTGTCTGATACAGCAATGGGCTCCCTGCTGTGATTCTGTTCTCGAGTTGGGGCTGATTCACAAATAAAAGCAGTCAAGGTGAACCTAATCTGATAACCCTGGAAATGACTGCAGCTCACTCAGCCCTGAATGAGGTCCCCACAGGGACACTGTCAACACATTAGATCTGAACTCAACAGTTCTAACAAAAGGCTATCTGTCCTTGGTCAGCAGGTTACAGAGGAAGAACAGGAAGACTCGATTTTTTACTAAGAGAATGCTGTGGCAAGCTCCGGCTTTAGTACAGCAGAGAGTCCAAAAACCAACCAAATCAGCCAGCTTCTAGGGCTATCGGTGGCACAAATCTTCAGAGAAAATCCTCTCCATGCCTGGAAAGGATAAAAATTAGCAGTCCAACCATGTCATGGAACCAACTAGGGACATTATTTAATACATCTAATTACATGAGAATAATTTCATTAGCGCCAGCTTTCATTTGAATATGCTGCAAATGGTCAAAGAAATTTATATCTCCTTCCTGAAACAGCCACCGTAAGATCTTGTGGCTGAAGATTCACTCTGTGTGGCAGCCACAAGGCCCCAAATTTCAAGTTCAGTGAACATATGAAGCAACTGTGCAGCACTTCTTGGGTTTTGAACTATTTTAGAGAAAAGTTCAGTAAGGCAGCTAGCTAGTGGAAGGGCCTGAGACAGAACAGACGTGGACAACTAGCCATACTGATACAATGAAAAACAGACAGTGAACTAATATTTTGGACAAAGAATGAATTCCCTCAAGCAGCATGGCCCTGCATGCAACTTGCCCCTACTAAAGTACAACTCTTCCCTATTAGATCTTGAATTTTGAAAAAATTATAATGTAAATTAACCAGTTTCTACTGTAAACCCTACATGACCAGAATTGGGATAAATGAAGAGCCCCAACTTGTCATTTTAAATGCAAAGAGCCCCTGTGATAGCTGACCACCAAACAATTGAGCAATCCCGGTGCTGTTTATCTATAATTAGCCCTAGATCAGGTGGCCATGCAGCCGCTCCACTCAGGACTCCTCCTGGAAACCCAGGAGCTGGTCTTCTTCTCCTTATTGCCAATCAAAACTTCCCTAACCTCCTCTTTTCGTTCACTTCACTCCTTGACATTTGGAGCACTGTGACATCACTATCAGGATTTACAAAACATTCTTGCAAGCACCAGGTGAGGGTCAGGAAAGTCCTATGTGTGACTGAACAGGAACAACGTAAGTAACAGAGCTCCACAGAGGTCCAAGGGCAGAGGGCTCCTGGCTCCTCACTAACCATCCCTCGCTCCTGGGGTGGAGACAGGGCTGAGGCAAGGAGAACCCCTTCCGCACGCTGTCGCTCTCTGTTATTAGGAGCAGAGACTTGTGTGCCCTGCTCTGGGTAGGCTTCCTCCAAAATGTGGCTCAGGGCAAAAGTTAGAGCCTTCCCTCCTCTCCTCCTTCCTGCCTTTCTCTCTCCCTTCATGCCTTCCCCTCCTCCCTCTCTTCCTCCTTTTTCTCCTCCCCTCCCTCTCTATCTCTCTTTCCTTTCCCCCACATTCCTCTTTATTTCCTTCATTTTCAACACCACCAGGAAATATACAAGAAAGAATCTTACCACCTAAGAACAAAAGCATTCTGATTTTAATTTTATTTGACTAATAAATTTATTTGATTATTTTAATTTGATTGGCAATCATGCCTTTGTATCTTTAGCTAAGTATTATTTACAAACAATCACATCCTTTACGCCTCAAAGATGAGCCCATTAACACATGAAAATATGCCTGCCTGGCAAGCACAAGGTCCTGAGTTCAATCCCTAATATATATATATATATATATGGATGCAGCATCCCACTGTTAGCCTGGGAGGGCGGCATTAACATCATTTTTCATGAACTTTGTATGACTTGGCCAAAGTGCCATCTGCCTCCTCAGTCTCCGACTATGACCAATGCCTCTCTGTTGTATTTTTCTCCTGCACCAGCTTAGCCATACCCAGCCATACCGAGATGCCCTAGTACTGCCAGGAGCAGGAAAAGGACCAGAGCTGAAAGCTGAAAGCTGAAAGCAGCCTGCCCATAAGAACTCATTAATGCCTGCAGCTTCAGAAAACAGAGAGCCGGGGACATACTCCAAAAATGTCAAGAATGCAAGATGACAAAGGCCACGCACGTCTCCTCACCTGGCTCCGCTCCCCCCCCATGCTCCACCAGGAATATTTTATCCAGATTGAACAAGAGTGAAAAAGTATCCCCCAAAGGAAACCCAGAGGGGGGGAAATGGACTGGATGGAGTCCGTCTCGCCACATAAGTCTTCTGCTACTGTGCGCGCCTTCTTCCAACACCACCTCTCGAAGAGCAGCAGAGCAGCAGGTGAAAGGTTACCTACATTTATAATGTCAGGCTCTGGCCTGCCAGGTAGAAGGTAAATGGTAATTTTATCATTAGCATGCCTGACCCCGTGGCCGCCCATATCTCACGGGAAGCGGTAGGAACAGCTCACCTGTCAAGATGCTAACGCTTAAAGGTCAATGCGCACAGAAACCTTCCAGAGCTTTTGACTGAATTGCTGACACCTTTTATTATTGCCACTTAAATAAATGATTCAAGGGGCAAGATGAGGAGAGGCTGGCTTAACGTCGAGATTCACATGAAAGTTCTTGAGGTTTGCGTTTCTAAATTAAAAAGAGAACTTGCTGTGTTCGGGAATCAGAGGCAAGCAAAGCTATGGAAATTCGCAAAACTTCCTGGGCCTGAAGACTCCCAGTATTCCCAGAAAATGAACTATCAGTTTTTAATGTAATTTTCTAGTGAATTTTCCCCTTTCTCTTGCTTACTACCCTTAAAGATAATTTCAGCATCCTAAGGAAGCTTTTCATGGCAACATGAGAAAATTACTCAATTTGAAAGCAATCATTAGGGATTTGAAAGATTCTCAATTAATCTAATAGGAAAAAATGTGGTATTAAAAGTAGGCACAAAGCTCCTCAACTAGTGAGAGCTATCCCGTGGCCCAGCAGCTGCACAGCTGGGCATACACTCGCGAGAGCTGAAGGCAGGGATTTAAACAAAGCCTTGCGGATCCCTGTTCCCAGCAGCAGTAAGCACTACTGAATGCCTTATCACAGCAGAAGCCACTGAAGTGTTTGTCAACAGATAAATGGATGAATAATGGCATAGTAGAGGCCTTGAAGAAAAGGAAATCCTGGCTCACAGAATACCGTGGATGAAGGCTAAGGAAATTATGAAAAGTGAAATATGCCAGATACAAGTACTACAGGGAAATCTCTAGGGCCAGAAAGTACAGTAGATTAATAGTTACCTGGGGTGGGAGACTAAGGAGATGATGGTGCATGGTACAGAGCACCATTTCGGGCTGATGAAACTATTCCAGAACTGGTGCAGTGGTGGATGCGTATCTCTGGGCCCACGCTGGACCAAGGAATTATGGATTTTATGTGGCAGAACTGTATGTGAGTCACATTTCCTTCCACAAAGCTGTTTCTTTAAAGCTAATAATAAGTAATTTTTAAAATAACTTCAAAGGGCCAGGGAGGTAGCGCAACAGTCTAAGCGCCTGCCTGGCAAGCACAAGGCCCCAGGTTCCATCCCCAGTACTGAATACCTTACTGCCCTGCACCAAGCCAACCACCAAAACCAGGAGTGGTGACGCACACCTGTAATCCCAGTGCTGGGAGGCTGAAACAGGAGGATCCCTGTGAGTCTGAGCTGCATAGCAAGACCCTGTACCAAATAACACATAAATAAATAAATAATAAAAAAGTAGAAGCAATACAGAATTTCAAAAAATGTGATGACATGAATTCAACAATGGTTTCTATAGTGCATATTGTTGTCTTCAAAGTAGTTGCTCAGATTACCAGATATAAGGATGTAAAATTGGTTTAAGGAAAAAAGTAAGCATTAACTGTTCCTTTCATTAAAGCAATAGAAATAGTAGTACAATTTTCGTATATATAATAGATATAGATATAGATATAGATATAGATATAGATATAGATATAGATATAGATATAGATATATATCGCTTCCTTTTTCTTTTCTCCTTTCCCTCATCCCAGTTGTTTCTTTTCCTTGAGCATGTTCTTTCCATTTCACAGTATCCATTGCACTTTTCAAATTTTATTCACTCTTTCAGGTTCTTTCTTATACTAGGAAGAGAACACAATATTTACACATGTGGGTCTGATTTATTTCACTTAAAGTATGGTCTCTAGTTGCATCCACTTACCTATGAAAGCCTCACATTTATCTTTTTTATAGCTGAGTAATACTCCATTGTATAAAAATGTCACATCTTTTTAATCCGTTCCTCAGTTAAGGGGAATTTGGGTGGTTTCCAAGATTGAACCATGATGAATTGTACTGTTACAAACATGGGTGCACATATATCACTGTGGTATGAATGTTCAACACCATTGGTCATTCGAGAAATGCAATTAGGACAGTGCTGAGATTCCATCTCACCCCAGAAGAAATGGCTATTATCAAAAAGTCAACCAATCAAATGCTGGCGAGACTGTGTGGAAAAGGAACCCTTCTCCACTGGTGGTGGGAGTGCAGACCGGTACAGCCACTGTGGATGTCAGCGTGGACATGCCTCATAAAACTAGGATTAGAGGTCCTATTCAACCCAGCTATTCCACTCCTGGGTATTTTTCCAGAAGAAATGAAAAGCTATTTTTTTAGAGTAAGCATGACCTCTTAGGATAAAAATGGTAAAATTATTAATGGTAAAAAGATGTAGTTACCAGAAAAAAATGGTGACCTTTTTATTTCTAACTCCCACCACTCTAGATAAAATGAAGTCTAAATGCTGTGAAATAGACCCTGATATTACTGCATGTTTGATTGATTCTCCACATGAATCAGAATTTTCTTCTCTGCACTTTAGACTCTCCATTTGTTGCCAACAGACAGCTAAGTGTCCCTCTGAATTTCTGTGTGCGGAACACCATCAGCCTTTGTGCTCAGAAAGCGGATAGAGCATGGCCCACCCTGCTCTCCAGCACTGCTGCTTGGGCCCTTGCAGCCACTCCTGATTGAGCCTTAAAATGCTGAGACTTCCAGCTTTCTTGAAGGGCACTAGCCAACTTTCTGTTTCTCTCACTGTAACAAGACACTTGAGATAATCAGCTTGAAAGAAGGAAAGTTGATTTTCCTCATGATTTCAAGGGTTACAGTTCGTGGTCACAGGTCCTGTTACTCTGAGCCTGGTAGCAATATGGCGGAAGAACATGCTGAAAGAGGTCTATGCACCTCATGGGGGCCAAAAGCCAAAAGAGATAGGATGAAAAAGCACCAAGGCCCCACTATCCCCTTCAAGGGCATAACCCCAGGGACCCAACTTACTCCACTGAACTCCGCTTCCTAACGGGTCCACTACCCCCAGCATTCAGCAGGCGAGAACCAAGCCTTTAACTCACAGGTCTGTGGAGGGAATTTGAGATCCAAACTACAGCAGAAAATATTTGGAAGATAAGCTACCTTTCATGTGCCCTACTAGTCAGAAGAACTGGTGATAATACTTGCAAGGGCTTTTTTCCTTTTGTTTAAATAAACCCTTAAGCTCTTTCAAGCTACTTTATCCAAGCCACTCTTATATACCCTTCACATATAAAACTAACTGAAGGGGCTGGCGAGATGGCTCAGTGGTCTAAAGCACCTACTCGGAACAAGCTTGGCAAAGCACAGGGACCGCGGTTCAATCCCCCAGCACCACATGTCAGCCAGCCCCGCCCCCTGGTGGGCTGAGCTGGCCACACACACACACACACACACACACACACAATAAATAAATAAATAAATAAATAAATAAATAAATAAATGTTTAAAAAAAACAATTAGGATGCAGGAAAAAATAATTCAATACCTGCAAGATGATGCAAAGATGAACAATGTGAGACTAATAGAAATCAATGAGAAGGAAGGAGTCAATAAAACTAACTGGAAAGCACTGTTATTCCTGTGATTACAAGAACCAAACAAAAGACTCTGTACCCTAATGGAAGCCTATACTCTGGCAAGCTCCATCCCATGCCTTCTCTTCCTCCTCTTTTTCTTTTCACTTCATCTACTAATTCCTCCCTTTCTCTCTCTCATTTTCCTTCCCAATCCACTTCTCCAATATACCCAAATTCCTACACGACTTGTGTAGTTCTCCAAAAGTCATTTGCAAAACTTTAATGGATAAAGCTGATAGTAAAAACAAGAAAGAATTCAAATGACAGAACTAAACAAAAAAGAGGAGACAGATGAATATCCATTTTGTATCTGTGTATTCAAAATGGTTAAGATATATAGTTACATTCTCTTAATGAATTGAGGGATTTGTTCTAATAGTGTTTATAAATAGGATATCATGTCCGCATCTTGTACAGCAAATAACCACTATGCAATGTGTTAATTATTGAAACTCTCCTACCAATTTGATTTGAAACTGTCTCATTGCTATTTGTTTCTCAATAGAATTATGCAAAAAAAGAGCAAGGAAGAAACTAGCCTTCTACCAAAAATTCCTGCAGCCCAAGGGGACTGTCAGCCTGTGAAGAATACAGAGTTCCCATGGACCATGTCAAGATCCTGAGCACCCAAGCCAATCCAAGCAAAGAAGCTGCCAGGTAGAGCAGATTCAACTCCCAATAGCCTCCAAAGTGTATAAATCAGCACACTGGGGCTCTGAGCAGCTCTGTTCTCCCACCTGAAGAGAAGGCTTTCAGGTGACCTCAGCTGTCTGTATTCTGGCTTTTGTCTTCATTTCTTCATCCTCCACCATCTGCTGCAGCCCAGGAAGTTCAAAAGCTGTGCTTGACATGGCATTTTGTAGCAGGGACCTTGGGTATGCAGAAACTTGTCATGTAGCAGGTGAGTACCACCTTGGAAAGCATATGAACAAAGCAAGCTCATGAGAGCCTGAGAGAGAGTTATAACACATGGGGCAAAAACAAGCTCATTAGGACAACACTTGTAAATAGAAATGCTTGTTGTGTTATTGATCCTGTATTTAAATTTTTATGGACTTGGATTAAGGAATGTCCTGATGATTGTGTGCTTGTTGAGATGACCACAGAGGAT
>NW_004524599.1:10712544-10730879 GCF_000260255.1 Octodon degus
AGGAGAGGAGAGGAGAAGAGAAGAGAAGAGAAGAGAAGAGAAGAGAAGAGAAGAGAAGAGAAGAGAAGAGAAGAGAAGAGAGAGCACTCACATAAGGAAGAAGCTGAGGGGACAGAAGACTTTTCTCCACTAGAGCAGTGTTTCACTATGACTTCCACTTCCCAGCCACCCTGTGCTCCGGCCCTAGGTGGACTCAGCCAGCATGCCCCAGCTGCCTCGCACCTGCCCGCCCACCAGCTGTGCCCATAGCCCCTCCCACCCTGTGCTTGGCTGGGAGCGGCAGCAGCCCATATAGAGGGAAAATCCAGGAAAAAAAATGTTCAGTATGGCTTCAGAGGCAGTGGTGGTGGTGTCCCTGGGCAGGGAGATGCCAGCCAAGCTGACCTGGAGATGCAGCCCATCCCCGGCAGTGGGGTGAGCACCGATCCCCTGCCAGTCATCACTATGGAGGCATCAGTGCCGAATGGCAATGCCAAGGTGCAGCAGTCCTCCCCTCAGGCTGCCAAGCTGCTGCTGCCAGGGGAGCGCCCCTGCAGCCCTGAGGCAGACCACAGGAGCCACAGTGGGAGGCAGAAGCGGCAAGCTGGAGCCCTGGGTGCACAAACACAGGATGCAGGTTTCTCTTCTGCACGAAAGGCTGAATTGCAAGCCCCTGTATGAGCCTTACAAGATCATCTACTCCCATCACCCTCTTCATACAGAGCTACATTTGCAGTTTGATGTGCCACATGGAAAGTGTCACTGTACACGCCGGCCAGAAAAACTGCTTTCATTTATTTCATACTCTCCAATTGGCCATTCAGTCACACCATGTCCCCTGTTTTATCACTCATTCATTCTCATTCCCGATTGCCGGGACTGCTCACTGAGGGAAATGCTACACTAGACAGACCGACTTCTGGCTGCTGTCACTGTTCCTTCCTCAGACATCACTCAGCAGGTTTCTCCCTCCCATGCCACCTTCCATCAAAACACTTCTACATTGTACAAACAGTTCCATTTAATCTTGAAACAGGCTCGAGAAATTGTTAAATAATTTTCCTCATGTGTAATACATCTTTGCTCACTCCCCAGGGGGTGGTGATCCTGAGGGTTACACCCTAACCATCTCTGGCTACTGGCTGTCACTTGTAGTCCTGAGTCTGACTCTGTATGCTCGGCCCATATTGCAATGGATACTTCCTCAGGATTTATTTTTGCATCATCCGCACTGGTGAAGTAGCAACACATATCATTATTACTTGGATGCTTTTTGGACCCTCAGCCGCCCACAGGCATTAAGATGGACAATGGCCAGACTCATGAGTGCTGCTTTCCAAACATTTTGTAAAATTTTCCTATTTCATTCACGATGGGAATTCCTGGTAACAAGGGCAAAAAAATACTGAATAGCCTCACCATATACGCAAAATTCAACTACAAAAACAGAAAGAATTCTTCCTTACAATATTCATACCTCATAATAAATTTCACTTGGCATTATATAATATTAACTTTATAAATACTACGAAGAATGAGACTACAGCAGCAGAAAGACAATTTAATCAAGTAAAGGAAAAGAAACTGGGAAGGGTCCTTGGGAAAGATCTTCATGCTGGACAATGGAAGGGACCCAGACCAGTACTGGGGATCAGTACTGATTCAGATTCAGGGATCTGACATCCTTGGACTGGACTTTTTAGCCTACATGAGTAAGTTCACTCAGAATAAAAAGGGTTCAATAACGAGGTCTTCCACAGAGTCCCCAAACACAGCTCCTCCATCTTCAACTAACCACTCATCACTTACAATTACAAAACAGAAAAGAGGGAAATGCGGCAAGTGGCGGAGGCTGGAGATTGACCACACGTGTGGAGCTAAAACAAGCCCAGCCCCAAGAATACAGGCATCTGAGGCAAGCCACAGGAACAAGCTGATAGGCAGAGAAGCGTCGTGCAACATCAACCTGCCAGATATATGAAGACACACTCTACAGTTCCTTTCCCCTATCTAGACAGCAGGCTCCGCTTGACCTCAGCTTTCTGCATTCTGACTCAGTGTTTCATCTTCCACCATCTGTGCCCCCAGGAAGTATGAGAGCTGCACTGGACAGAACATTTCAGTCTGTACAAAACCATTTTTTCTCAACCATCACAGTCACCATGACAACATGCAATGCATTTTTTTTTTTTTTTTTTTTTTTTTTGCCAAAATGGCCCTTGAAGAGGTTGGCAAAGATGATATTCCACATGTTCATAACAGGTAGAAGCCACACTGGCCACAGAGACTGCAGCAGCAGCAGCCAGGGACTGGTTCCACTCTCACAAAGACACCACACTCAGAAGTTCATATATAGCAAAAAAGAAACATTAAACATTTGAAAAGGGCTGGGGAGAGGCTCAGTGGAATAAGTGCTTCCCTGGCAAGCTCAAAGGCCTGAGTTCAATCCCCGGTTCTGCCAAAAAGAAACAAACAAAAAAAAAAAAAGAAGTTCATATAATTGTAAAATTAAACAATAAAGGAAAGCAATCTGATTTTATTTTTGCATAGTGCTGGAGAACCAACTCAAGGCCTTGTCATAGCTTTAACCCTCAAACAAACCTTTTAAGAAGAGAAACAACAGAGTTCCTCCTTCTATAATGGGCAAAATTCTTTTTGCTGTAAATGATTAGCAGACTGAAATAAAATAATACTACTAGTGTTGAGGGTAACTTTATCATTCAAGATGGAGACTTGGGGTTTTTGGTTTTTTTCTGAGTCAGTGGTGACCCCTCCGGGGTTGTAGCTGCACACTGTCACTGTGCACTGCGATCTGTTGTCCCCTGCTGACAAGCATGGTTACTGGCACATGGGTGGGTGCTTAAGAGAGCCCTGGGTGGAGGTGTGAGGGGTGACTCTCCAGTGTCTCCTCATGACAGACCACAAAACACAAGTAGGCTATCTCCCTGGCTGGGAAAAAAGAGGTCACACATTCTAGAACTGCATAGTAAATTGGTGGCATAGTATACCAACTGGAGATTTTTTTTTTTTTTTTTTTTTTTGCGTTTTATACTTTCAGATCTAATGGAGGTACCACTGTTGTCTCGCACAAAGCAAAGTCACAACAATACGACATGAGCAGAAAGTAAACGTCTTTGCCTCTTGGTTTATCTAAACCTTCTCACCCTTCTTTCTCTCCCTCACAGTCTGCTTTCAATGCCATATAAAAGCTCAGAGGTAAACTCTCAGGAATGCCTTTCCTCTGAGCAGAGGATAAAATCGAATTTTCCATGTCAGCACACCATTTGTACCTTTGTCATTCAGGAGTTAGGCGCTGCTTTTAACATAGATAAGAAAAAAAAAACTGTCACAGTCATGCTTCACAGTTGCTTTTAAAGAACTTCTGAATTGTAATCATCTCTCAAGATCACTTGTGGGTATCTGTTTAATGAGAACCTCTGTATAATTTTCTAGCGCATTGTTAATTCACAAGAATTTATATATCATTAAAGTCATTAAATGATGTTATTTGCTATGGGCTATTAAAGAGAACGCTAATCATTTAAACTTCTTTCCTGATCCTGCAAAAGGAGATGGTCGTGTTATAGATATATTTCATTATATCTTTATTCTTGCCTTTAAAAAGCAGAAATCCTTATCTTCAATTAATGTTTTTCAATTTTTCAATTTTCTTAATCTAGAAACATTCCATTTGACTTGGCAAACAAAAAAGTCTTCAGCTTGAACATTAAAGTTGCCTAAAACCAGTTTAATATTGTTCTCTTTCACTCTACTAGTCATTTGAAGGTGATATTTGCATTTTCGTTCTCATCGTAGTCCCACTGTCTATAAGAACTTGGCTTCAAACACAGCTCACAGAAGCTGTGAACACAGTTCGGAGCTCTGCTGCGTTACACCGGTTTCCAGTTCACTTCAGTCAGGGGACATAAAAAAGGGTGGCAATTACAGAAGCCACTAAAATTTTATACTTGACTTTGTGACCAGGATTATACATTTTGGCAAAACTCAATAAGAAACCCCAGTGGGTCGCCATCTGTCTGTCATTGCCATGAAAACGCCCCAACGTGTCAACCTTCCTCATAAACAGTAAGTGTCTTATAACAACATTTATAGCTGTTGTAAAAATACTTTGACTATTTTACCCAACCACCTGGGTAACACACCTGATACCAGTTAAGGGTAAGGTCAAACAAAAATAAAATCCTCTTTTGAATCAAGCCTTTCAGAGTTGGGAGAACAGTAGAGAAGAGGAAGGTTACTTTTCTGTTTTTTTTTAAAGTAGTATTCAGGCCTGAGTTCAATCCCCAGTTCTGCAAAAATAAATAAATAATTAAATAAAGTAGTATTCAGCTATAATGCGAAGAGGAGAAGCAATACATCTGCTATGACATCTCAACAAAACAGAGCGTCTGTTCTTAGGAGCTTTACTTGAGCTCTTGGCTCAAGAGACCCTAGTATTTGATTGAAAACAAGTCCAACCTATCAAAAAGAATAGACCAGCCAGCTATCCATATTGGACACTTCTAAGATGGCCCTAACAATACTGTGAGCATAAACATACTGTCCCTTCTTCCAGGGTCATAGCCTCTAGGAGCAGCTACCCAGAATTTGGCTGCACATCGGCTCCTGCAGTCTAGTGCTCTTGGGAATACTCAGCCCGTGAGACCCTGCACTTTTCTACTCTGCATTCCATTCTTCCTACGCCACTGCTGCCCACATGCTCACACATTTCCCAGGCTCTTAGTTATAACCTGAGAGCCAGAAGCCCGTTCTTGTCTCATGTATACAGACCAAGAGACAGAATATACAAATGCCCAGGCCATACGCAACTGCAGAGCTCAGACTCAGTCTACACAAGCTGCCAGAAAGTAATCCGTTAGCCAGAAGGAACCAGTAGTGGCAACTAAGGCACCGAGGAAGTCCAGGACTATCTCTAGTAATAATCCAGGATTGCAACGGGTGCAAAAATAAACCAGAACGTAGTAACTGGCACTTTCTCTGGTTTTCTTGCTTCTCCTTTAGTCACCCAAAGAAGGATAAGTATGCCTTGCCAAGCACTCCCTAGGATGCCCATCTCTACCTCCTCACTTTCGACCAACAGCCTCCATGTGGCACACGGTCAGAGCCTTCCCACCCTCTACCTGCCTTGCATCCCTATAAATGCAGCTACGTCCTTTGCTAAGTCAAGCTCTGAATGTATAACTGTTGCCCTTTCTCATCTGGTTGGTTTTGTTCATTTCTACAGGATAACAAAAATTGTTTCCCAAAAGTGTAGGAATTTCTTGAAGGATAATGGTATGACATGAATAGATTCAGCTCTTCGATAAATATTCTGGTATCTGCTGTGAAGAGAAACAGATTACTGTGGAGTTTCTTTGGGATTTTCCTAGAGGAATCTGCGAGGTGGGGGAGTTGTTATGCTTCCTTATGGAAAGTGGGGATCTTCTTTCCAGCACGCCTTTCCTAGCCCTCAGTAGATGTCGCTTGATGTACAAGACATAGATGAAGCGCTGCGTGCTCCACTTATCCTCTCCTAACCTCCCAGGGAACAATTACTTGCTTCCTCATGTCGACATGCAAAGTTGAGTAGCAGCTTCTGCAACCAGACTTGCTGAGGAACACTACAGAAATTTACCTACGTGGTCATCCTCTCAGGTGGACTGAAATTCTTAAGTGAGAACTGTGTTGCTATATACATCAACTCCATAAGTCTAGTGACATATATAAAGGGGAAAGAGAAGGGGAGAGATGGAGGAAAGAAGGAAGAAGCCAGAGAAGGCAAACAAGAACGAAGCAAGGAGGTCTTAGGAATCGCTTAGCACATAAAAATCTTATCATGTCCTGCACCTTTCCACACTGTTTCAGGCGCCATTTCTATGTAGGCTCACTGTCTCAGTTACTCTTCTCTCTTTGCTGGGACACATACCTGACACTCTAAATGAAGGAAGGAAAGGTTTATTTAGCTCATGGTTCCTGGAAGTTACAGTCTATACTCGGCTGGCTCCAAAGCAGAGTGGCAGGAGATAGCTCAGTAGAATAAGCACTAGCCTAGCAAGCACAAGGTCCTGAATTCAATCCCTGGTACAAAAGAAAGAAAAAAAGAAAGAAAGAAAGAAAGAAAGAAAGAAAGAAAGAAAGAAAGAAAGAAAGAAAGAGAGAGAAAGAAAGAGAGAGAAAGAAAGAGAGAGAAAGAAAGAGAGAAAGAAAGAAAGAGAGAAAAGAATAATCAATGACATTTCCTCTTGAAAATGGCCAGGTTCAAAGATGGCCCTAGAAATTAAATGAGGGAAGGAGGAGAGGCAGCGCAGTATGTAAAACAGTATCCCAGCACATCACAAAGCAGAGTGGCACATGGCAGAGGGCAGCAGTTCATGACAGCATCAAAGAGCAGAGAGCCAAGGGAGGAGTAGCAGCAACAATGGCGACAGAGAAAAAGTCTCTCTGAAATTGCACTCAAGCTATATGCCCCAGGCTGGGTATAGCACTCATACTCATAATCCCAGCAGTACTAAAACCCAAAATCCCAGTGGATCATGAGTTATTCTCAAACTCTAGATGTCTTTGCCCCATGAATGCATGAGGCTTTACCGGGACGACTAGACACAAACCGTAATACTCACCTAATAATGTTATGCTGAGATTCCAGTATAGCATTTCTTCATGTTAGAACTGAATTCATCTATCCCCCTAGAGGATGTACCTCCAGTAATTCCAGGTATTTATATGCATCCTCCGTCTTTTTTCGTAATCCAGAGGATGGTCAGATAGATTTAGTTTAAACCGAGACTCCAACTTCGCTGACCTTGTGCTCTATTTCCTAAGCTCTTGGATCCCAGATTTTGACCTCTTCAACATGAGGACAATAAATCCAACTCAGAAGGTCACCACTCCATAATTAGATGAGACAAGTAAGTACAATTCCCAGCCCACAAATGGCAGTCAACAGACATGACCTCTTTCCCTATTTTGATTTTCTCATCTTCATTCAGGCATTCAAGGACAGGATGCAGTAGCCCTGGATTCCTTCAGGTCCCCAACCAACCATTAACAGTCATTTTTCCCTCTAGTGGAGCCCAGATTTTTGAAGTTGTAACATTTTTGAAGAACAGTTCCAAGGCAGGAAGTTACATTTTCCAGCATAAGCATCTCTCTGGATGAAATCAAGTTGCCGATGTCGGATATTAAAGCACATCAGTGTGATTTTCTTAGAAACACATTTTTTCCTCTGAACGCTATCCCTTCTTCCTTACCATCCTGGGCTCTCTCCAGGCCTTGATTAGACAACAGACACAACCTCTGCATTCAGTATGCCCTCAGAAAGAACCCTGAATTCCAGGAAGCTGAACCACAGTGTGGTCAGGACAACAGCAAAGGGATTGGGGGCATGAAACAGGTCATCCAGCGGCATCTTCCCAGGGCAGCTTCAGTGACCTCAGTCCTCCCGCACATACTTCCTGCCACTCTGATTTTATTTATGGTGGTTTTCCCCAAAGCAAAGGGCTAAACTGGTTTAGGTAATGGAGGCATGGCACATGAGATGGAGGGAGATCACAGAGAGACAGAGCAAGCTAACACTGTATTAAATAACAGAGGGAAACTGAAGTAACATCTGAAGCCAGGGAAACGCAGAGCCCCACAGAGCACAAGGTGTGATCAAAACATCTTGTTTACAGTTTTTAAAGTAAAGACAGATTGCCACTAGTCTCACCCAAAAGAATTCAAACATTCCCTTGTTACTTCCATTCATCTCATCCTTCTTGCCCTTTGGTGGAGCAGTTCTCTGTCAGAAGCAGAAGTGAAGCCCACTGCTGCATCTCTTTAGCTGTGCTATCCTTGGGTATGAGCCAGAAATCACAGTGTGCCAACTCTTGTGAATAAAGTGGCTGAGAGCACACCGTCCTGTTTTTAGGAGCTGCCTTTCCTTTAGACGGCGCTGGGCAGCAGCATTCACTGTATTGTTCATCACACCTTGTGAAGACTCATAGAAAGAAGGCCTCAAGAACTGCTTCAGAAAGTGGTGAGCACATGGGATAAGAGCATTCAAAGTGTCCTGAGGGTGGCCAATAGAAGCGTGTTTCACTGTCATACATCAGTGAAAGGCTTACCATATCTTTGATCACACCTGCCAACTTGTAGTTAGATGTTAAACAAGAAGTGTGTGACATTTGGTGCTTTTCAGCAAGCTCTCCCTTTTAAGTTACTGTGCATGAGATCTGCAGAACAAGCCAGAAAAGGCACTCCAAGGTGGCACCAAGGACTCTGACGTCTGGGTCTCTGAAGCCAGAGCTGCAAGCGCATGCGGCTTTCTTTAAGGGCGAAGGCAGCAAGTACAGTATGGACTCCGCTGGCTCTCATCCTTATGTTGCTTTTTCTCTTCCAAACAGGAGAGGAGTGGGGTGACTTCACCTCAGAGCCCACCTTGTTCATGTTATGGTGAGTTCTTTTTCAGATATACCCCAGGAAAGATGTAGTATGTGGGACACAACACAGGCCCAGAATAAGCCATGCGTGTTCGGAGTCATTGCTAGGCAGTGCAATCACTGGGTCAGCTCAGACTCTTGAGAGTTCTGACTTAGAAATGTCCTCACCCCATTGTACTGTAAGATTTTTGGAGCCAGGCACAGGGTCTTGTTTACTGTTGATTTCCTAGTCTACCCTGCATGAAGTCAGCGGCTCTATAAATCCAAAAAAAACAGGGAAGGCTCTGCCTCAGCTGTGGGAGTGTTGACCCAAGCATACCAGAGTTCTCCCTCTCTGTGCTTCCACACACATGCCCCAGGGTCTGCTTGTCTGCTGCCCAGTGGGCTATGAGGCTCTGAGAGGCAAAGCTTGTTTCTCATTTAATCTTTTAACTCTGGGGCTCAACACAATACCCGCTCTAGTTTAGCTGTTCAGTGAACAAATAGAGTAAATTGAGCTAAATATTAAAATAAAAAAAAGACTTCCTCCAGTCAGTCCTCACCAACACCAAAAGCAAGTAGAGGCAAGCACAAAATAATTCACTCCCTGTTCCAGTCCTACCCAACAACTTTTATTGTATTTAGAAGAATTTCTAAAATAAACTCTAAGTAGGGAAAACATTTACAGAAAGATGTCACAAGTATTTTTATTTAAATTTCTTTACCCTGCTTCCCAAAGTGACTAGGATTCCAACAATTGTGATCAAATATAGATTTCTCACCTAATAACTGGTCTTTATCCTAGACACTCCTGGGGTCCTAACCCAATGCCAATGTATTAGAATTGACCAGAACAGAACTGAAGAACTGATGTGTTCTCAACAAGATCTTTGAGTGGTGATTAGGGTTACACAAGGTAGGGTAGTGCTCTTGAAAGATAAAGGTACAAGAAAATGCATAAAATTAGTGGTCAGGGCCTAGGTTCTGACTTCTGTTGTGTGTATATACAAACATATACTGGTTGTATGCGTTTCTGTGGTCATGTAACTACACTGGGCATATCTTCTTATTTGTAAAGTAACAAAAATAATGCCTGGCCTACTCACCTAGCAGGGTTGCGGTTAGGACACAATGAAAGCTATGAGAAACTGACAGTATGCTGGAAAAGCTCCAAGCCTGTCATTTCAATGTTCTGAGGAGCTGTGGCAGGAGGATCACAAGTTTGAGCCTAGCCTGGGCAATTTAGTGACTTAAAAAGCCTTAAAATAAAAGTGCTTAGAAGGGCTGGGGATGTAGTGTAGTATGAAGGCCCATTGCTCAGTCTCCAGGACTTCCAGGACTCCTGCTTCTGTGAGGGCCACGCGCACCCTTCAGCTGTGCCACAAGATGGGATCCTGCTGTTACTTTCCCTCACTTTCCAATTAAAGCTTTTGCCCATAAGTTCATACTGTTGATTTAATTTCCATTAGGACTCAAGCAAAGACCCATGGAAGTTGGGAACACCATTTGGGAAAAGTTAAGAAATGTAGCTGCCACCAAAGAAAAAAAATAGAGATCCAGGTAACAATAAGGATAATTTTGCCAAATGAATCGCCAATGAACTGAAGAATCTCATCAGTGCCAAACCTGACTGATGGTTCTGAGGACACAGGTAACTGAGAGGCACAAGTGAAGCAGGGAGAGGTCAGGGCTCCTCATCAAAGCTGTTCAGCTCCTTCTCCCCACTCTGGGGCTTAGATGCCCACTGATGCCCCTGCAACCTGCAGAGTTCACATCACTCACAGAAAAATTCCATCCCTACACAATGTAAGTGTTATCAGTTTGTGTGAGATTTTTTCCAGTGAGCTAAGCCCCCCAAATGCATATATTTCCTATTAGTTTATAGCAAGCAATCCTGGGCAATTAGATAGTTCTTGCTACATATACTCCATAGACCAGACTCACCTGCCAGCCCATACCACTAGTTGGCTTCCAAGGAGACCTATCATTACCAGGTTTATGAGAGAAGTAGACAAGGTGAACAGATGTTTTTCTTTGGAGATGTTCCTCTGTCCCCATAAACACAATCCAAAGGAACAGAATGGGCTGCGAAAGAGCCGCTTAATCCCAGGAGAAAAGGGAAAATGTCATCAGCATCACGAAAAACCCATTCTCTGTTTATCTGAAGTTTTTAAAACTTTTCACCAGAACAAAAAGTCATCTAGAATGGCTAATTATGGATTTTCTGGCCTATCGTGAATTCAGATAAACTCCCCATCCTCTTTCCCTGCCTGCAGCCTACTGAAGCCTCGCTCTAGAGTATGAGATCTAGAGTTGTTGCTCCAATGGCTGCATGTTAGGATGGCTCCAGAGCAAATTTTTAAACAATTAATTAACTATTTTAGAGCCTTGAAGAATTACAGATGATTTTGCTCTGTAGACATGGCCTTATTTTGTGTGTTCACACCACATGGACCTATGGAACCACAAAAAGAGAAATGTAGTGCAGGGAACAACCTCCAAATCTCAGTGGTTGGTTGACTTTGTATCTTGCTTTCTGAGACATCTTTAGCTATTGGCAATGCTTGGACCTTAAATTGGATGATAAATAGAACAAAAAGACACAGCTCCCCTAGGTCTTAAGCTCACTCCTCTGGCCTCTAGGCTTACAGCCCTGGGTCATACAGCAATGATGAATTGTTAGAATGGGAACTCAGAGGACCCAGCTGCACCATGTACATTAATGTCTTGCTACAAAGAATCTTCCATCCCCACCGGAGGCATTTTTCCCTCTGTTGAGAGGGTCCTTTGGGAAGGCCCAAATAGGAGAACTGGTTAGTATCTAGTCAAGGCCAGTGAAGGTGATGACCCCCCAGAAGCATGCCACCAGGGATTTTAATCTGTGTTATGATAACACAATACACAAAGCTGGTTGAGTTACACAGAGAAAAGTCCATTGTGACCTACAGTTCTATATACAATTGAGCAGCTACACCGGCCTCTGGTGAGGGCCACATGCTTCAGTGATCATGGTAGGGAAGCAAAAGAGGGAAATACATATATGCAGAAGGAGAGAGAGAGAGAGGAGAGAGAGAGAGGAGAGAGAGAGAGAGACAGAGACAGAGACAGAGATAGAGACAGAAATAGAGACAGACTCAGAGGGACAGACAGGCAGACAGAGAACCTACTTTATAACAACCTAGTCTCAAGGTAATTAATCCAAGTCCTATGAAATCTAACTCACTCCCAGAAAACTTACTTGAGTCCCAAGAGAACTAAACCAGTCCCTGAAGAAAGACATTCACCACTGCTGAGGACAGTGGTCCCATGACCTACTCTCCTCCCATTGGGGCCCTCTTCTAAAGATTCTATCACCTCTCAACGCTGTGGCTTTCAGGGTCATGAATCTTTGGGAGACCCACCACAGCCAAACCAGAGCACCATGTGAACCTGCAGACATAGCCGTCTAAAGATGAAAGGCCTTTTTCTTTCCACTGACATCTTCTGGAATCTGGTTAAGGTCTCCAAATACTCTTCCTTTCAGTCAAGCTCAGCAAGGCCTCAAGTGAAAAGTGAAGCATGGGTTGGTGTAAGGGAGGAAGAAGAAAAGGAAATGCCTTTTCTCTCTGTGCATTCAAAGTAGATATATAGGGTGCTGGTGCCTGGGTACTTCAAAAAGGAATAAAAGAGCAACACTACCAATTATAAATCCCTCCTTGGCAATGGTGCAGCCATTTCTGCTAAAGGGCCTGGCTCTTTCAGATGCTGGAGCTATTAACATGATTTCTTCTTCTCCACACTGTTTCCCTGGTGGCAGCCTCAGAAAGTGCTTCCTTACCCAGGGGTTCTTGTGTGAGCTGTGTCCCAGCTCAAGTTACATTTAGACACACTTAGAGCCAGTCTTAGACTTTGGGTGTAGCAACCACTCACACATAAGATCTCAGATATTCTGCTAAGACAGAGTACTTCTCTCTGTACTAGAGCAGTCCTCATTTCAGCAGGTGAAAGCTTTCATCCATTCTAAGTCTAAGGGCCATTTTCAAGGGTAAGAGCATTAACTTGTTAGTTCAGCCTAAAATCAACATGATTTTTAAACCTCTTTTGTATCCAGAACCATTGAGATGAAAGTGTTCATGGGAATCACACTCCTGTCATGCATAAATGACCCTGGAGCCCAAACAAGTGACATGGCTTGTATGGCATCACAGAGGCTATTGATGGTCAAGCCAATACCTGGCCAGTGGCTCCTTCCTCCCTCTCTAAGTCCCTTTTTGCTGTGACAGTCTTGGCTTCAGTGTAAATAAATTTAGTGAAGTATTTCCTAAGAGCTAAATGAGGGAGATGGCTTGTAAGAGGGTATTGGATTCCTGAAGTAGGCAGAAAGGCACGGAGAGAAAATGAGTAGACCCAATTCACAAATTTTGCCTAAGGCTAGACCTTTATACATTTAATATAGGATGATAATAATAATAGAGCCACTCCGTGGTTCTTTTCTTCCAAGGGACCAAATTCGCCTACTCTTTTTGATGGTCAGATAGGAATGATATGCAGGAGCGATGACATTCCATATACATTTGCCCTTGATGTCCCAGGGCGCACCTTCCTTGAGGGTTATAATTCTTTAGCTGACTTCAAGTCTACTGCTGGTCCCCACACCAATGACTTGCACCCAAGAGTGTATATCTATTATAATTGCTACCTAAAGAGAATAAGAATTACAGATAAGTAATTTTCTTTTTCTAATCTAACCCCCTGGAGGCATTTTAGCAGCTAATACGGGTGATGACAGGCATTTCAGCTATAATTTATACCATTTCATTTTTCTTAATCATGGATTTTAGTTCTCTTACGTCACCTGCTTGAAATGGAAGCATTTTTTGTTACTGCTTTTACATTTATAGTTTGTCTTGCAAAGTGGTGAAAATAGCCACACAATTATGAGAAATTCAGATTAGCATCTTGTCTGAAATGGCTTTCTTCTAATTGCCTACAGAGCCGCTTAAAACAATGTATAAAGCATGAATGTATGTGCTTCAAAGAAAAACACTTTGAGTCCTTAAGAAAATATGAAAATTAGTAAGTGGACCTGTATAGCAATTTGCCTTGGTAGAGAAATTGCTGATTAATAATACTTACAATAATTTATATGGGACATCAAAGGGAATTTAGGGAATGCTTAGGGACAGGTGAACTGATGTAATTCTTTTGTTGTTGTTGTTGTTGATATTCTCATATCTAACATAAAAATGCCCTGATACATGAAATAACATCAGTAAATATTACATACAATTTAAAGGTCATCAAATAATACAGTGTTCTAATCATACCCTAACTTCTCTACCCACCTATTGAATGCAAATGGCACTAAGGAATCCAACTCAAGTGTGTGCCCCCAATCCAGAGTCCAGATGTGCTGATACAGCTCAGAACCATCTGAGATGTAGAACTGGGGTTGCCAACACATCGATGGATCCTGAAATTAATTTAGTGGGTCAGCAAACAAAGTTTTGTGGGAACACAAAGTGATCCTACAAAAGAGAAAGGAAAAGAGCACTTCTTTCTTCATAAGTAGAAGAACTGTTCTGAGAAAATTTTTAACAAGGTTTTATCTTTATCCAAGATAGGAAAACACAAGCTTGGTAGAGTGACTTTGGGCCACGCAAAAGTCAGAAAAGAAGTGCACCCTGCAGCACGAAAGTGGACCACTGTGCAAGAGAGGACGCAGTGGTCTCGTGAAACTCTTTGTATCTTGTATACAATGGGACCAAGTTCTGGTGGGAAATTTATTTCTTCCTGTAATTTAGAATAAGTTCAAAAGTCAGTATAGCAGCTTGAATGAAATATCCCAAAACCACACATCCATATTCTAACCCCTGAGTCCTATAACTACAACCTTATTTGGGAAAAGACTATTTGACAATGTATTAAGGAAAGCATCTCAAGATGATTGGTGCATCCTAGAATATGTGGGTCAGGCCTAAATCCAGAGACAGAAGTCTTTATAAAAGGAAGGTAAAGAGAGACTTGAGAACAGCTGAAGAAGAGGTGACAGGACTACAAAGGCAGAGTGGAATAAGGTGGCTAAGACACAACAGAGCCACAAGACACAGGCAGGATTTACCTCCTGGAGACTCTGGAAGGAGATAGCTCTGTGGACACATTAACTTCAGTGTTCTGAATTCCAGAACTGTGATAGATGAACTTTCTGTTGTTTTAAGCTACCCAGTTATTGGTAATTTGTTATAGAAGTAGCAAGAAACTAACACATAAATTCAATCCCCAGTTCCGCAAAAAAAGAAAAGAAGCTAACACAGACACTGATCTAACAGATTGAAAATCCTAGTGTTTCCCACAACTCCAGAACCAGCCTTGACCTCTCCCAGTATATGAAAAAATTCCAAAGAATGCAGTGCACAGTGTTTCACCATTTTTGAAATTCCATAGCCTTCAACAAATCTGAATAATCCAGGATTTACCATCTGATACAGCTCCAAGGAAGAAAATGAAATCTACACTGTCATCCACTGTTGCCAAAATCAAGCAAAGGCCGCCCTGTCTATTTCCTGCTGACAAGGTAGCTTTTAGACTTAATTTTCTGTGTAGGGGGGATTTTTGTTTAATTTTATTAATTTAAATTTATAATAACAGCTATGCTTTTTCAAATTTTTAGAAAGAGTGGATTAGAAAACCACTACTTTTACCAGAGTGCAGGCCCGGCGTGTGAGTGAGACAACCTGGAGCCCACCCAATCTTCATTTGACCCAGAGCCCAGGCTCGGCCTGTGAGTGAGATGATCCCGGGCCCGCTGGATCCTCTTTCAACCTAGAACCCAGGCCCAGCATGGAACCTGCAGCAGAACTCCCTGCAAACAGGCTATAGGCAAGACCCACCTAGCTGATTCAAGAACAGAACATCCTGCCACAGTGGCACAGAGGGTTCAACTCCAAGGGCTGCAACAGGAAGAAGTGGAGCATAGCAGCCAGACCCAAGCCACACCTGTCCTGAACCAGGGGGTCAGTCAACGAAGGTCACCTGGGGGAGGAGCGGGGAAATGAAGAGGGGACAAAGGACAAGAGATGTGAGAAATGAAGACAAGACAGGATTTTGATCAAGTCTCATTTATTCAGGGGAGGTGCTGGGTATATGTAATGGAGGCATAGGGAAATGACATTGGCGGGTAAAAGGCACGAGTAACTAGGCAACCGGGCTATGACAGGAAGTCCCACCTCCTGGGCATAGCAGGAGACTTATGGGAAATAGGTGAGGTAAGAATTAGGACCTTAGCTCAGCAGAGGTAGGGAAAGAGATACCCAGAAACCCACTTGCAATAGGATTGGAGGCCTGGAGTTATTGTGCCTCCCACAGATCCCCCTTTATTTTTATATATGTATATAAAATATGGCTTCTTAGACAGCTGCTTTTCTTGAGGGGGCAGTATCTGTCTTAGGTTGAGGCGTCCTCTATACAGACCTGACTCAAACCTTAGCCGTCATAGGAGACTAGGACGGCAGAAGGTCCCATTTTTGTCTTAGGCAGCCAGTGGTGTCTCGTGTATGCCCCTCACTATCTGTCTCTGGCTAGCCTGACCATCTCACCAAGGATGGGAGAACTAAAAGGTCTCTGGACCTTCATCATCATAAGCTGGTTGTATTCCAGCAGTTTTTCCTCTTAGCCATCTCAAGCCTATGGTAATGAACCTGTATGAGTTGCATTTTAATGGCATCCAATTGTTGTTTAACGAAAGTCATCAGCCTATTGAAAAGACAGAGTCCTATTGATAAAGGCATTAATAGTCCAATCAAGAGTCCCAATAGGGGGAGAAGGTAGGGTAGCACTCCATTTTATGTGCTCCAGAAAGCGTTTTTAAATAGCTCTCTTTTCCTCTTAATAAGATCTTTTTGAAGTCTCTTTATTTTATCTCGAACAATACCGGACTTGTTTGCGTAGAAGCAGCAGCGTTCCTGTAAAGCCAAGCAGATCCCTCCCTGCTCTGCTGTTAGAAGGTCTAAGCCCCTCCTATTCTGCAAGACTACTTCTGCTAATGAATCTATCTGGTCTTGAATATCTTGAATAGTACCAGACAGTGTTTGAACATCATCAATCAGCTGCTTAGGTAATTTGGTATAAGAATGTACTGTTACTCCCAACCCTGCTGTGCCTGTCCCCATGGCCACCGTGACTCCTAGCCCCACTAATGAAGGGATGACCTGGTCTGCCCTCTTTGTGCGGCCCATAGCATAATCTAAACTGGGAAGGGGTACGGGATCATTACCAGAGATGACATCTATATCAGGCAATACAATTGCCATGACACACAGTCCTATCCAGTTGGTAGGTAAATATGTGAAGGCTAAACTTCCTCCTCATATAAACACGTCCCTTTTTTGGGCAAATAGGGCTACTGTAGTTAAGTATTTGATTGCAGCTGGTGAAGGTAACAAATCCAACATCAACAGTGAAGCTATCATTGTGGATGCCTCCCTGCATGCAGGAAGACTTCCATAGGAGATAATTCCCCCCAGAGAGGGTGGCTCTGGCTAATGCCTGCCAGTCCTCAGGAGTAAGCCAATTGTCAGCCACAGTTTCTAAAATGGCTGTGGTGTATGGAGCCGTGGCTCCGTATTGGGCAACCGCCACTGCCATTCTGGAACAGGGGGCCTTGCGGCTTTCCCCTCAAGGCAAAGTCCCTGACCTTTGCAGTTCTGAGGCTGTAAAGGGTGGAGACCTGCCTCCTGTGATGCCCTCAGGCCATCCCTTCCATTCTCAGGTTCCTTCCCAGCAATGGAGATCCTCTCAGCTCCATCTTTGTAGTCTACAGCTTTTTTGGTGCTTTCTTTCTGGCCAAGCTCACAATATTTTAAATCCTCCTGCTGGGCTCCTTGCTCTTTATTCTCAACATAAATCTGGCTTCCTGGTTTTGATTTCAAGATTTTGTTCCCTTACAGGAGGGCACACACCCATAGGGGGTTCTTTGTCCTTTAAGATGAGTTTTACCTTTTTGTCCCTGTAGTATATTTTCACCCTTTTTTATCACATTAGCAACAACCGGGTCACAGTGTCTCTGGGATAAGATTTCATCAATTAAATTCCAGTAGTAAAAGGCCATAACTGGGACCTTTTTAGGTCCAAAAGTCTCATAATAATTCTTAAGGGCATCACCAACCCTTTTCTATTGCCTCTGATCAATAGTTCCTTCAGTAGGGAACCATGGGAAAACTTGTTTAATACATTCAAAATATTGACACAAATCCTTAATTTTAACCTTTACTCCTCGTGCCTTTAATGCTTTGCTCAAGCTTTCTACAAATATCTCATGTTCACTTAATGCCTGTCCTATTGCCGAAGGGAAAGGGAAAGGGGGTGCCGTCTGCTTACCGAGGTTTAGACGTCGCAGCAGGCAACTGCGGCACGGACCTCTTTTACTTTCTCTTTTGTCTTTTTCTCTTGCCGGCTCTCTCAGATGGTTCCATCGCTGTATCCTCCATACCAGGTGACCTATGTTGGGCACCACTTGTCCCGAACCAGCGGGTCAGTCAATGAAGGTCACCTGGGGGAGGAGCGGGGAATTGAAGAGGGGACAAAGGGCAGGAGATGCGAGAAACGAAGACAAGACAGGATTTTGATCAAGTCTCATTTATTCAGGGGAGGTGCTGGGTATATATAATGGAGGCATAGGGAAATGACGTTGGCGGGTAAAAGGAGCGAGTAACTAGGCAACCGGGCTATGACAGGAAGTCCCACCTCCTGGGTATAGCAGAAGACTTATGGGAAATAGGCCGGGTAAGAATTAGGACCTTAGCTCAGCAGAGGTAGGGAAAGAGGTAACCAGAAACCCACTTGCAATAGGATTGGAGGCCTGGAGTTATTGAGCCTCCCACACACACCCACTTGGATTAGTTGGAACTTGATAGATCCAGACCTGATGCTAAAGTAATAACCTTATCTAAGCTCTACACCAAAGGCCAGAAGACAGTGCTG
>NW_004524599.1:10732459-10737521 GCF_000260255.1 Octodon degus
GGGTCCATCTAATATATTTTACATAGTCCTGCATAACTATCATTTTGAAAGCTCTTTATTCTTCATCCAGGAGCATACAGCAACTTCTCTTGCTTCTGAAATATGCTTTTTGTTATTTCCTATATGCTATGTCTGGAGGTATTAGAATATTTTGAGTTTGTATAACTGGAAAATATTTTACTTTTAGTTTTCAAAGGTATGTTTCCTAAGTATAAAATTCAAAGAGAAAAAGAAAAGGAAACCACTAGTGTAGACTCCCTCCTAGTCATGAGGTCCAGACAAAAAAGAAAAGGAACTTATAAGGCACAGGGGTAAACTCAGAGGCAAAGTAACTGCCTCACATTGGAATGTCCCAGGTGCAATCTCTATTATCATTTAAAAAATTAATTAATTAACCAAAGTTAAACTAGTGGAACTTAAAAACAATGAAGATGGCTACTTTGATAGCAGCATGGTTATCTACTCTACCTATATTCTTTCTCAGATGGGCCAAAAGAAATATTGTGTCTAGAGATGTCACATCTACTGCCATAGGACCTGCTGCTACAAATTGCTGCTTTCACCCATGAACTTTTAGCAACTGTAAGCTGTCCAGGAAGTGCAGAATGTACTCTAATTATGCCATAATAGAATAGAGTTATGGAAGCTTACAACAAATCTATCATCACACTCTTTATATAACAATAATTAGTGCTATGAATCACCAAAGACCTACCATAGCTTGAAGCAGCTGGCTTGCTCTGGCTTTTCTACAGCTTTCGTGAAGACTGTTGTGCCTGTCATTCCAAGTAACCAACACCTATGTGGAAAGCTCAGCTGACAAGACACCATCAATGTCATTCATTCTCTTAGGCATCATCTTTCCATCTTGATATGAAAGATGCCACATCACTGTGGGACCACCGGGTAAAATGCTTTGCATACAGTCACCACTCGAGAAATTCACATACCTGACTGGAAGAAGAAAGCAGTAAAAACTAAAAGTTAGGAAAGATAACCAAGTGTCAAGGGGAGGAGTGGAAGTAGACATAAGAATAATTTTAACAAAAACCAACACCTGCTTTGCAGCATTTCTGACTAATATGACCTTTCCCCCTTCTAAAGGAAGAATGGAGAAGTGGGGAAAGATACATAGAAACAAACAAGACTTTCAAACTTCATAGGGTGCCACCAAAAAGCTGGTTGAAGTCCAAAGCCTGACTGCAACAAGTACAAGCCATCTGATCCCTAGCAGGACCCAGCCAACTGAAATTCACTGAAGGTCCCTAGGCCTTGGGAGACCACGCCCATTCATGGGGTGAAGCCAGCTTTAGGAAATTGCTCCCTTCATCCTCTGGGCACTGCCTATGAGGGTGACTTCTGAACATTACAGTGGCTGAAAAAGATGGCAGGTGAAGCTCTCAGGAATGCAACAAGACGTGGAAAAGGCGAGACGGAAAAATGGTCAGAAACAGTCATGGAAGTCACATGGAGCTGGGGCTTCTGTCCTCCCAGACCAGGCTACCTGTGCACTGGCAGAACCAGCTGGAGTCCCTTGGTAAAAGTTATGTTTTGTAGATGCACTTCTGGGGATCAAAGCCAGGGGCCCATCCATGTTATGCTCAACCACTGAGCTAGGTTCACAACACTCTAAAACCATTTTATAAATCAAAATTCTTTTGGCTTTTTAGGTAAAGAGTAGGAGACAGACTATTGCAAAGTTATAGAAACAGATCTAGATTTGAAGACCACCTGCTCCTCATTTTCTCCACAACCTTTAATCAGTGACTTAACTTCTCTAAGCCTTAGTTCTTTCTTTCTGTGAAAATAAGATAACCCCAAGTTTCTGTCTTTTACCATTAGTTACTGCTCAGTACTCACTGACACCATGCTCCATACAGTGTTACAGGACTGTAAGCTACTTGGGATTTACTGTGGCCTAGTAGCTTCTAGAGGAAGATATATTATTAGGTTCAATCTTCCTCAAGCACGATAAGCACATTGTTTCAGTGAGGATAGAACTGCTAAGCCTGTTTGCTCTAGCACAACCTGCACTCAGCCACCAGCTTCCTGAGCACAGAGCACTTACACTGCCTTTGTGGCTGCAAACACCTTCAGAGCTCCTAAGCTCCACTGCATGAGAATGTGAGAATGCCCAAAGCAACAAGATCTACCTGGGAAACACACACACTTGAGAGTCACTTGCACCTGGGTTGAAATTTTAGTCCTGCTGCCTGGCGAGAGGTGACCAATAGCAAGTCCCTTCATTTCCCTATATCCCAGGTTTCCCACCTATGGGAAAAGGACCATAGCACTTTATTTTATTTTTATTTTTTTGTATTTATTTATTTCCATAATTTTATTGATAAACAAATAGCGATGAGACAGTTTCAAATCAAATTGGTAGGATAGTTTCAATAATTAACACATTGCATACATTCCTTCCAGTGGTTAATTGCTGTACAAGATACAGACATGATATCCTATCTACAAACACCATTAGAACAAATCATTCTATTCATTAAGAGAATGTAATTATATATCTATCCTAACCACTTTGAATACACAGATACAAAATGGACATTCATCTGGATGCCCTTTTTTTGTTAAGTTCCATTATTTGAATATTATAGGTGTGTCAACTCAGCAAAATAATCTAAAAGAGTTCGGTAGTCCATAATAGTATTGGGTCTTCAGCTTGACTGGCTATGTCAGAAATTGTTGACCTGAGTCCCCTACAGCTCAACATAACAGCATGGCTTTACTTCTTATATTTCGTTTTTATACTTTTCTGCTGGATGGTTAAGACCAAGGTAAAGCAGGACCTATGCAACAAGAGTTTTATCTTTTGGGTCTGATAAGGTCAATGAAATCCCCTCAGGATTTATCCTGAAATCCTGTACCTCAGATTGTTTGTCAGTGTTAGCCATGTGGATGAGTCATGGCCATTGCTTGGCCAATGTGCTCTCTGTGAAAGCCTGAGAGAATGTTTTCAACACATCAATACTTGATGAAAAATACCTGTTCCATATTATGCCTAAGATGTTTGATATGCAGACAGATAATGAGGTTAAGCTTGACAGCCTAAGTTGTAAGGTAATAACAATAAGCTTGTCTTCTGGATGGTTAACAACCTAAGTTTGCAGACCAAAATTAGCAAAAAAGGAGGGCTGCAAGGAAAGCCAACATTTTGGCCCTAGCCTTCTAAGGTCAATTAAGACTCAGGACATATGAGAACTTGTACTGGAACGTCATGTAACTCGGCAGTGTCCCAAATTTTCTGATCAAGGAGATTATGGGGCCAAAGAGGAAAGTAATCAATGATGTAGAGTGTGCCTAATCAGTGATGTAGAGAGTCACATGGAGAACATCGCACTTTACAAAAAGAAAAACTGCAACAAGAGTACAATAATACGTATTTGGGGACAGCTATCATAGGATTGAAAACCATCACATCTTCAAAGGCAAAGGCAAATGCAAACGCTGGTGCAAGGTAAGCACTCCACACATTCCGTTTTCTTTCTCTTCCAGCCTGCCCCAGTCTCGCTTCCATTCCATCCCACACTGTGCCTCAACCTGAGGGCCTCCCGCCGTGCTCTTATCACATCTCCTTTATTTTGTCTGCACCACGCATTCTGCCAGGCTTGCCATCTCCCAATATCCAAATCCCACTCATTCTCTAGGACTCAAATGTAGTGCCATCTTGGCATCTCTGCCCAACAAAAACAGACCACCTCTTTACGCTTCCTAGAGTATCTCTGGCCTTCCTATCCCTCCCTGTTGTGTGTATAGTCATCACCCTAAATCTTTACTCCCTCAAGGAGTAAATTCCTTAAAGGCATGCGTATCTCCATGCATATTTTCTTTCATAATTGGTACCTGACAGGCTAGTAAAAACTCGAGTTCTAAAAAAAAGAGTTGTTGAATGAATGAGTCAATAACAAATCATCTGCAGTTTGAAAATTTTTATAAACTTAATCTCTGCCAAATTAACAAATAAGAATTTATATTAAGTGTCTATGATAATCAGAGATTCTCTGAAAATGTATCAATAGAAGAATCTGCATATGTTTGCCAGAAAACTTAAGGTTTCTAAAGCCTACATTCAGTGTTCGAAATACTTTATGGTCCCTTATTTCATGTAAAAAGCAATGAATTTAGTTGTGTTCCTTTCTAGCATTTGACAGCTCTGGGCCTTTGTGTATGAGAACTCAAAGCAATCAGTTATTTCATTAATTCAATGGTGGGAAATATGTCAAAAAATCACCTGTCTTTGTATTCACCAGTGAACTGACTAAATTTTTTCCACTTTTAGTTTGTTTGTGGTCTTATAAATGACACATCAAACATAGCTAATTTATCCAGTTGCTGTTCAATGAATGCTTTAAATTTTGTTTTAACTTTAAAAACTATTTAGCACTACAAAAAACTAAGTCATATGGATTTTCTAAATTTGGGAAAGCACAAGATTCTTTAATGTAGCCAAAGTTAAAGAAATTGAGCCTGCCAGCTAATTTCAGCTGTCCTCATAGCAAAGGCACTTCCAACATCTTGTGTATGTGGAACAAGCCTGTACCACCCAACCCTATTGTCCTGAGCAAGGAAGTCACACATCCCAGTCAGGCAAGGGGAAGGATAAACCTCACTCAATCTCATCATAAATAACACCCTGCTCAGCAACCAGTGGGTCACAGAATAAACTAAACAAGACATAAACAATATCTACAATCTAACAAAAATTAAAACACAACTTACCAGAATCTGTGGGATGCAGTGAAAGCAGTTCATAAGTGGAAATTTATAGCTGTGAACCCATACATGAGGAAAATAGAACGAGAACAAAAAAGCACCCTAATGCTGCACCTCAAGCTTTAGGAAAAAGAAGAGCACATCAAGGCCAAGTCCCAAGAAGGGAGGAAATTATAAACATTAGAGCAAAAATTAATGCAATTGTGATGAAGAAAACAATGCAAAAAATGAATGAACCAAAGAGTTGGTTCTTTTTTCCCATAATTGTATTGATAAAAAAATAACAATGAGACAGTTTCAAATCAAATTGGTAGGACAGTTTCAATAATTAACA
>NW_004524599.1:10741923-10752109 GCF_000260255.1 Octodon degus
GTTAAGGCCAAGATAAAGCAAGACCTACACAACAAGAAATGTAACTTTTGTATCTGACAAAGTCAGTCAGATCCCCTCAGGATTTAGCCTGAAACCCTGTACTGCGGTTTGTAGATCCTTTGTCAGTGTCAGTTTGTAGATCCTTTGTCAGATCCTTATCCACTTATCATGTGGATAAGTCATGGCCATTGCTTGATCAATTTGCTGTCTGTGAAAGCCTGAGAGAATGTTTTCTCTCCATGTGACTCTCCTTAGTCACATTATACAAGAAGATATACAAATTCTAAATAATCCAAAATGAGCAAAATAAATTGAAAATGTAATAAAAGCTACTTAGCAACAAAGAAAAGGCTAGAAGTTGATGTATTCACAGTCGAATTCCATAAGAAATTTAGACAAGATTTGATCCCAATACTTTTTAAAATATTCAATGAAATTTAAAAAGAAGCAATTCTTCCTAACTCATTTCTGGAGGCAAGTATTACATGGATACCAAAACTAGAGAAAGACCCAACCAAAAAAGAAGTATGAGCCAATTTCCCTGATGAATATAAATATAAAAGTACTCAACAAAATACTAGCAAACAGAATGCACCAAATCATTAGGAAGATTTTACACCATGTCCAGGGGATGATTCATCCCAGGGATGCAAGGATAGTTCAACATACATAAATCTGTAAATGTAATACTCCACATCAACAGAGTCAAAAACAAAAACGACATGATCATCGCCATGGACACAGAAAAAGATTGGACAAAGTCCAACACTCATTCATGAGACAAACTCTACAAAAATTGGAACAGTTGGGTTAGATCTCAATCTGGTGAAAGCCATCTATAACAAACTAACAGCCAACATTATTTAAATGGAGAAAATTTGAAAGCTTTTACTTTAAAATCAGGTACAAGACAAGGATACACACTGTCACTGCTCCTATTTAGTATAGTTCTAGAAACATCATCTAGAGCTAGTAGACAAGAGAGAAAAATAAAAAGAATAAGAATTGGAAAGGAAGAAGTTAAATTATCATTACTTGCAGATGACATCATACTCTACACGAAAGACCTGAAAACTCCAGCAAGAAACCCCTGGAATGAAAAAACAAATTCAGGAGCATAACAGGATACAAAGTCAAAAACCAAAAATCAGTTACTGAGAGAGAAATTAGAGAAACAATACCCTTCACAATAGCATCAATAAATGAAATATTTGGGAATTACTGTAACAGAGGAAGTAAAAGATCTACACAATCAAAATGACGATACTGTGACAAAGAGAGCAGAGTATTTCAGAAAATGGGAAGATATTCCTTGATCCTAAATAGGAAGAACCAACACTGTGAAAATGGTCATCTTCCCAAAACTGTTACATAGATTTAATTCAATCCCAGTTAAAATATGACTAGTATACCTCACAGATCTACAAAAAACAGAATGCCTAAAATTCATTTGGTGCCATAAAAGACCTAGAATAGTACAGGCAATCCTGGGCAACAAAGGAAAGGCAGGAGGCATTACAATCCCTGACTTTAGGGCCAGCCAAATAGCTCAGCAAATTAAAGTACCTGCAAGCAGTCATAGGGGCAGGGGTTGGATACCCCTCGGGCCTGCTGTGTTGACCCCACCCTGGGGCACACTGAGATGGCAACTGAGACTGGCCATGGTGACGTGCACCTGTAATCCCAGCTCTTGGGAGGCTGTAAACAGGCAGATAACTATGAGCCCTAGTAGTGAGATGCTGAACACCCTGTAGACCCTTTTCTAAAGTACAAAAGAGAAGGAAGGAAGGAAGGGAGGAAGGAAGGAGGGAGGGAGGGAGGGAGGGAGGGAAGGAAGGAAGGAAGGAAGGAAGGAAGGAAGGAAGGAAGGAAGGAGATAAAAAGAATCTGACATACTCTGAGTGAGACATATAGAACTCCAATGAGCCTTAATCAAAAAATCTTCCCCAAGGCAATTAATAGCCAAATTCAACACAAGAACAAAATATTAAAAGCTTTTAAAGTAAGTAGATATATCACCTATAAAGGAAATCCTATCAGAATCACAGCAGATTTCTCAATACAGAACTTTAAGTCAAGAAGAGCTTAGAGTGAAGTATTTGAAACCCTAAAAGAACTCATATCTTTCAATATGTACTATTCTAAAATCAGAATGGACCAAAGTTCTAAATATTAAAACAAAAATCACTAAATATGATGGAAGAGAGAATTGGTAGAACTCTTGAAAGCATTTGTGTAGGCAAAGACTTTATGAACAAAACCCCAATCACACAATATCACAAAGAATCAACACCTGAGATTTTATGCTATTTAAAAAAAACTTCTGCACAAGGTAAACCACCAATAGAGTGAAGTGACAACATACAACGTGAGAAAAGAAAATTTCCAGCTGTTCATCAGACAAAAGACTAATATCTACAATATATGAAGAACTCAGAAAATCAAACCTCCAAAACTTAAGGATCCAACCCAAAAATGGATTTCTGAAATTGATGGACACTGCTCAGATACAGAAATAAAGACAGCAAATAAATATATGAGAAATTCTAGACAACACAGTCATTTAAGAGGTACAAATTAGAATAATTCTGAGACACATTTCCTCCATGAAAGAATAACTATTATAAGCCCATAACAAATTCTGGCAGATCTGGTGGGGGGAAAGGAAACCTTCCCCACTGCTGGTGGAGTGCAGACTGATGCAACCACTGTGGAAATCAGTGTGGAAATTCCTCGTAAAACTAGCAATAAAGGTTCCATTCAACCAACCTATTCTCCCTCTTGGTATCTTCACAAAAAAATTAAAAGCATAAAACCACAGCAATATATGCGCATCCGTGTTTTTAATGGGAGTTTGCAACAGCTAAATCTTGGAAATAGCCCAGACACCCACAAACTGAGTGGGTAAACAAAAAAAAACGTGTTGTTGGGGTTTTTTTTATTCAGTGGAGTACTACTTTGTCATAAAGAAAGATAAGTTTGAGACATTTCTTGGTAAATGGATGCACTTTGATTTGAGGCATGCATCATCACAGCCAGCTGAGGAAGATTCAATATTTGTAACACAACATTTCCTGCAGTAGTATTTTTACATTTAATATTTTTGATTATGTAAAATAGTTCAAATGCCTTAAATTCATTTTTGCTTAATAGGTTCTTTCTCCTTTAAGCTGTTCATGTAAATCTTTTTATTTTAGTTTAGTGTATGGTGATAAACATGGGTCTAGTTTTAGTCTTCAGCATGTAGACAGCCAGTTTCTCCTGCAACATTTATCAAAGAAGCTATTTTTCTTCCAATAAAGATATTTGGACCCTTTGTCAAAGATAAGATGGCTGAGTTTAATGATAGTTGTTTCTGTATCTCCTAATCTTTTCCACTGATCTGTTCTTTTTATTTCTAGTAACATCTTTTTTAATGACTGTCGCTTTTTAGTGTAATTTCATGTCAAGGATAGTGATGTTCCTTACCTGGTATTTCTTGCCCAGAATTTTTTTTTTTTGCTACTCTAGGTCTCTTTAGTTTGCAAATTAATTTTTGGAATTATTTCTCTAGTTCTGTGAGGTATGTTAAAGATATTTTGTTTGGGCTTGCTTTAAATATACACATCAATTTTGAGAATATTCCCATTTTTATTATGTTGGTTCTTCCTAGCCAAAAGGGATACCTTTCGATCTTCTGATATCCCTTTTGATCTCTTTTTTTCAGACTAATTAGTTTTCAATGTAAAGATCTTTTACTTTCTTCGTTAGGTTGATGCCTAAGTATATTTTGTGCTATTATGAAGGCATGGTTTCCTTAATTTTTTGTCAGTGAGTTTGATATTTATGTACAGGAATGCTATTGATTTTGGAGTGTTGACTTTATATCTGGATATATGACTGGATTTTATTATTAAATCTAGAAGGCTTTTGGTGTAGTTCTTAGGTCTTCCATGTAGAGTTGCATTTGTGAAATCACGACAGACCTTATAGAAATTGAGAAGATCATCAGTACCTACTCCTAAAATCTTTACTCTCACAGGATGGAAAAAACAGACAAAATGGAGAGATTCCTAGATATATATGAATTACCAAAGCTGAATCAAGAAGATATAAAAACCCTGAATTACCCAATATCAGCAAATGAAGTTTAAGATATAATGAAAAACCTACCAACAAAGAAAAATCCAGGTCCTCAGAGATTTACAGCTTAATTCTACAAGATATTTAGAGAAGATTTATTACCAACTCTTCTCAAGCTCTTCAATAACATGGAAAGAAAAGCAGTTCTACTAAAAGCATTTCTGATACCAAAACCAGAGAAAAACACATCCAAAAAAGAGAACTACAGGCCAATCTCCGCAATAAACATAGATGCAAAAGTCCACAGTAAAATACTAGCAAAGTAAACAAACCATCAAGAAAACCATACATCATGACCAAATGGGATTCATCCTTAGAATCCAAAGATGGCTCAATATACACAAATCAATAAATGTAATGCACCACATCAACAGAGCCCAAAACAAAAATCACATGTTTTGCTCATAGTCAGCACTCTCATTCGTGGGCTTCAGCACTGACCTATTGGGAAAGTGCTGTTTTGAGAATCCCGCCCATGACAAAGCAGCCTCGTGAGGGGCAGGCCTAGGAAGGGCACACACAGGCAGATTAGGATGAGACTGCTGGTTTGGGAAGGAATAAGCCCTAAGTGAACAAACGTAGCCAACAGTGGGTGAACTAAGAGTTAACCTGCAGAGTGTTTTCTTTTGGCTAACAGTTGCCCATACTCTGTCCAGGGACATGAGAGATTGCTTCAGTGTTAGTTTTGTTTTGTCTTGTTTTGTTTGCCAGTCCCTAATCACTTTATAACAAGCTAGAAAACTATGGGCTCTAAGTAGAGCAGCTTTTTATGAAAGTGGTTTATATTCGCCACTGGAGAAAGGGGATTGCAGAGTCATGTTACACAAGCCTGTCTTTCCCCACACAACGCCATGTGTCCTAAGGAAGCTGGAGGAGGCTGCCATGAGAAGCTTGGCTCTGGGCAGAGGGGTGCGGCCTCAGACAGGAGCGCCCAGGAATTAAGACTTCTTATTCTGTTTTACCAGAGTGCACATGTGTCCTACTTCAGGAAAAGTAAACAGTCATTTGCCAAAGAAAGTCAGTCTGTATCTTAAGCATTTTAATAAAAACTTTAAAACAGGAAAAAAAAACACATGTTTATATCAATAGATGCATAAAAAGCCTTTGACAAAGTCCAACTCTCATTCATTACAAAAACCCTACGGAAAATCAGAATAGATGGCCTTTGCCTTAACCAGATAAAAACTATTTATGATAAATTGAAAACTAACATCATGCTAAATGCACAAAAGGAAAAAACTTTCACCTTAAAATGAGGAACAAGACAAGGACGCCCACTGTCACCATTCCTATTCAATATAGATCTAGAAACATTAACCACAGCAATTAGACAGGAGAGATAAATAAAAAGAATAATGATTGGAAGGTAGGAAGTGAAATTATCATTATTCACAAGTGACATGATACTCTACATAGAAGAACCCAAAAACTCCAGCAAGAGACTTGTAAAAATTTAATAACCAAATTCAGTAGCACAGCAAGATGCAAAGTCAAACACTCAAAAATCAAGAGCATTTCAGTACATACACGATGAACACACAGAAAGAGAAATTAGGAAAACCACACAGAAAGAGAAACTAGGAAAACCACACCTTTCACAATAACATCCAAAAAAATGAAATACTTAGGAATCAATTTAACAAAGGAAGAAAAACATTTATTCAGTGAAAATTATAGTATTCTGAAAAAAAGAGATCAAAGAGGATTTTAGGAAATAGAAAGATATTCCTTGCACCTATATAGAAAGAACGAACATTGTAAAAATGGCCATCTTCTCAACATTCTTATACAGATTCAATGCAATCCCAATTAGAATATCATTAGTATACCTCACAGATCTAGAGAAAACATTTGAAAATTCATCTGGAACCAGAGAAAACCTAGAAGAGCAAAAGAAATCTTGGGCAACAAGGGAAAGGAAGGTGGCATTACAATCCCTGACTTGAAATTACACTACAACTCTTCTACGTGGTACTAGAAAAAAAAAAAAAAAAAAACAGACCTGAGGATCAATGGAACCAATTAGAATATGCAGACACAACTAAAAACACACCGACCACTTTATCTTTAAAAAAAAGGCCAAACATGTTCACTGGAAGAAAGATCTAATCTTAATAAATGCTGCTGGAAAAACTGGCTTTCCAGCATGCTGTGCTGGTCCTGCCCCCAGGGCATGCTGAGGAGCTGACTGAGACTGAGTATGGTGGCACGTGCCTGTAATCCCAGAGCTTGGGAGGCTGAAAACAGGAAGATAACTATGAGCCTGATTTCTGTAGGGAGACCCTGGAAACCCTGTACAAATACATTTTTTAAAAAGCAAAAATAAAATAAATTGGTTTTCCACATGTCAAAAACTAAAATTAGACCCATGTCTATCACCATGCACAAAACTAAACTCAAAATAGATCAAAGATTTAAATATTAAAACAGAAACACTACCCCGGGCCTGTCATGCTGGCCCCACCCCAGGGGTGCGCTGAGATGGCGATTGAAACTGAGCATGGTGACATGCAATCCCAGTTCTTGGGAGGCTGTAAACAGGCAGATCACTATGAGTCTGATCTAATAGTGAGACCCTGAACACCCTGTAGACCTTTCCCTAAAATAAAAATAAAAATAAGAAAACAGAAACATTAAATCTCTGGTGGAGAAAGTAGGTATGAATCTTGAAGACATGGAGTAGGTAGAGAGTTCATGAACAAAAACCAAACTGCACAAGAAATACTTCAAAAATCAAATCAACAACTGGGATCTCACCTCTTAAGAAAGTTTCTGCACATCAAAACAAATCATCAACAAGGCAAAACGAAAACTCAGGACTTGAGAAAAAAAAATTAGCTGATTGCTAAGATAGATAGAAGAAGGACTTCTATCTAGAATATATAATTTTTTAAATCAGACCCCAAAATTCAAAGACCCAATCCTAAAAGGAGCATTGAGCAAATGAATATACAGTTCCCAGATGAAGACATAAAAATGGCAAATAGATATATGAAAAAATGTTCAACATTAGCGGTCATTCAAGAAATGCAAATTAGAACAACACTGAGATTCCATTTCACCCCAGAAAGAATGGCTGTCATCAAGAAATAAACCAGCAACAATGCTGCTGTGGCTGTTAGGAAAAAGGAACCCTTCTCCTATGCTAGTGGTAGTGTTGACTGATACAACCACTATAGACAGCAGTGGGGAGATTTCTCAAAAACCTAGGATTGGAGGTCCCATTCAACCTAGCCATTCCCCTCCTGGGTATTTTTCCAAAAGAGCTAAAATCATCATACCTCAGTGATATATGTACACCCATGTTTGTAACAGTGCAGTTTGTCATAGCTAAATCTTGGAAATAACCCAAAAGTCTATCAATTTAGGAATGGATATAAAGATGTGGTATTTTTACACAATGGAGTATTACTTGGCTATGAAGATAAACTTGAGACCTTTATGGGTATATAGATACAACTAGAGGCTATACTCATAATTCAAATAAATCAGACGAACATATGCAAACATCATATTGACTCTGTAGTGTAAGAACCTGAAAGAATAAATAAAATCTGAAAGGTACAATGGATACTGTGAGAGGGAAAAGATCTGTAGAGAGGGCAGGAGTACCTGGGATGGAAAGAGATGAATGGAAGAAAGAAAGAAGAGAAAGACATATAGAGATAGATAGATGATTGATAGATGGATAGATAGATAGATGCAGGATAGCTTAGATAATTGTACTGCTGATTTCTGCTAGTCTATTAAAAGCAGAAGTTAATGCTTAAAGTTTTTCTTTTTAATTTTTTTTCTTTTCTTTTCTTTTGTGGAATGGGGGATTGAACTGAGGCCCTTGTGCTTGCCAGGTAAGTGCTTATTCTACTGGGCCATCTCCCCAGCTCCCTTCCTTTTTAATTTCTTATACTTTTTTAAACCAATTTTGCATGCTTATATCTGATAATCTAAACAACTAATTTGAAAACAACATTATGCAATATAAAACCACTGTTGAATTCATATAATTTTGTTCTGTAAATTTTGTATCATTTCTAATTTGATTTTACTATCTTTTATTCTTTTTAAGAAATAAATATCACAAGAACAGAACAGACCAACAACAATAAAAGAATTAGAAACCATATTCATCAGATGTTTGATATTCAGACAAATAGTGAGATTAAGCTCAACTGCCTATGTTGTAGTGTAATAAAAATAAGCTTGTCTTCTGAAAGGTTAACAATCTAAGTTTGCAGACCAAAAATTAAAGAAAAAGAAGGTCTGCAAGGACAGCCAATATTTTGGCCCTAGCTTTTCAAGGTCAGTGAAGACTCAGAACATAGGCGATCTTGTACTGTAACATCATATAATTCAGTTGTGTCCCAAATTTTCTGATCAAGGAGATTATGGGGCCACAGAGGAAAGTGATTGATCATGTAGAGTGTGCCTAAGGAGACTCATCTGAAGAGAAAACAGTCTCTCAGGCTTTCACAGAAAGCAAATTGCTCAAGCAATGGCCGTGACTCATTCACATGGCTGACACTGACGAAGGATCTACAAACTGTGGTACAGGGTTTCAGGATAAATCCTGAAGGGATTTGACTGACATTATCAGATACAAAAGCTACATTTCTTGTTATATACATCTTGCTTTATCTTGATCTTAACTATCCAGCAGAAAAGTATAAAAATGAAGTATAAAAAGTAAAGTCATATTAATATGCTGAGCTTCAAAAGGCTCATGTCAACAACTTCTGACATTGCCAGTCTTACAGAAAACCCACTACTATTAAGGACTACTGGACTATATTGGAATATTTTGCTGAATTCATGCACCTACAATATTTAAATGACAATGGAATGTCCTTCTCTGACAAAACTATGCAAAAAAGGGAGATACAAATGAATGACCATTTTGTATCTGTATACTCAAAATAGTTTGAATAGATATACAACTGCATTCTCTTAATTGAGTGAATAGAGAGATTTGTTCTAATAGTGTTTGTAAACAGGATATCATGTCTGTATCTTGTACAGTGAATAACCACTAAGACAACAATATGCAATGTACTAATTATTGAAACTGTGCTAGTAATCGGTTTTGAAACTGTCTGATTGCTCTTTGTTTCTCAATAAAATGATTTTTTTAAAAAAGAAACCATATTCACACTCACATAAAAACATGAATATGTGATCTAAAAAAAAAACAAAACTCAACAAACAACAAAACAAAAAGAGTCCACTTAAAGGCGTGTCTCTGCTGTCACTGGTAGGCAATATGAACAGACAGAGTCCAGATCTGAGTTGATTAATCCCCGCAAGCCAGCCATAGCTTTAAGGTAGTGTAGTGATGATCCCAGCAGACCCCCACCTTCAACTCCGCTGAAGTTCAGGCTGGTTTCTGGCTGTGAGGCTGGAACCTGATTTCTTCAGCCTGTAACACTCCATGTGCCTCCTGCCAGTTTGAATGTGGCTTCCTGACCTTCTGTCACTTAAACTCCGCAGCCTCACCTTGATACCAGGAGCTGCTAGATAGAGCTGGCGCAAGCTGTTCTGAGTTCTGAGCTCAACTGACCCCTCTCCAACATGGCTACTGACCCCCAATCTCCTGCAGGACGTCTGAACTCAAATAACTCACCAGCCACTGTATCCTGCTGTGTCTACTTCCCTGTTCTACTGACATGTTTCTCCATGAAGGGTCTGCAGGTGCATGGCCACTCCCACACAATGAGTCTGTGCTCAGAGAAAGCATTACCCACCCTCTCCTTCATTGAAGTCTCTCTCTTCATGAGCTTCAATTCCCCCCTCCATTCCTTCTTGGAACTCAAGAACCCAATTCCATCTTTCTTCTCTTCTCATGTTGCTATATTCCATTAGCTGGACACAAAATCTCAGCGAGGTGCCTTTTGTGCTGCTACCACTCTGCCATCTTCCCAGAACTCCCAGGTGTTCATATAATTGAAAGCCCAAAATGTTCACTATGGCTGTCTTAGGTCAATCCCAGTATTGAAAGAAAGAAAAAAAATAAGGAAGGAAGGAAGGAAGGAAGGAAGGAAGGAAGGAAGGAAGGAAGGAAGGAAGGAAA